>NW_026068091.1:1565161-1656056 GCF_014885135.2 Alexandromys fortis
TTTTTTTTTTTTTTTTTTTTTTTTTTTTTGTTTTTTTTTTTTGCATGCTTGATGCCCTCAGTGGCCAGAGGAGGGATTGAACCTGGGTCCTCTGCAAGAATGATCAGTGCTCTTAACTGCTGAGCCATTGTTCCAGCCCCAGTTAACTTGTTATTTGTTGAGCACATGCTGTTTGCCAGTCATGAGGCTGGGAATCTTGGTGATTACAAGACATGATTCTCTCTCTGCCCACACCCCTCACCCCTGGCTGTCTGGGTCACGTGAACATGGGCAGAGCTGGATGCTACTAACTGTGGTAACCACGACCTGGTCAGAAGACTGAAGTGGCCTCCTTGAGGAGTGGATGGGAGAAGACAGAGAAGCCAGGCAGAGGAGAGCCTGTGTGGGCCAGTGCTAGATATGCCGGAAGCTAGGAGAGCCTGTAGATGAGGGGGAGGGAGAAAAGGCAGCTTGAGATGGCCATTCGGAACCCTGTGGGTCTTGGATTTCTGTCTCTTATTTTTAGTGCTAAATCTAAATAAAACTTTACACTTGCTAGGCGGGTGCTGTACCTCTGAGCTATGTCACTGTCCCCCCCCCCCCCATTTTTAACCAATCGTTAAACAGGTTTATTTTATTTTAATTATGTGTTGTGTGTGTGTGAGAGAGAGAGAGAGTGAAAGAGAGAGAGGAGAGAGAGAGAGTCTGTCTGTCTATGTATACTGTCAGTGACAAGTTTGTCTGCCTGTGTAGACTGTGTCTTGAACAGGGCACAGCCCAGGCTGGCCTTGAACTTTGAATCTTCTTGCTGTAGCTCTGAATTGCTTGAATTACAAGGGCTCTAGCCCTGGGCCCTGCTTAAATATTCGGCTTTTGTTTTTTAAATTACATTTAAAAATTGTGTGTGTGTATATTTTTCTTTCCTTTCGTGATGCGGATTCAGGGAATAGAACCCAGGTCGTTGGACTTGGCTGCAACTTTCTTTTCTCACTGAGCCATCTTGCCTGCCCAGAGATGTGGATTTCTTCAGCACTGTACTAGGTGAGAAGTGGGACACCCTAACTCACAGTTAAGGGGGCTTGGCATTTCAAGGAAAATGGAGGTTGGTTGTTGTAGAGGTGGGGGCCACAGCAAGGAGGCAGTAGGTGAAATGAGGAGGTGCGTGTGGGATGGAAGCTGGAGGTGGAGCTGGACCAGTAGCAGGTTGGCTTTGGTAGAGCCGATGGGGTGTAGGCTAACTTTAGTTTCTGGTTTGTGCACTTGTATAGCTGGTGTCCTGTTTGCTGAAGTAGGGAAGACTGGGAAGGGAGGTGCATGGTCTGGGTATCCCCATTGAGCACCAGTAAGTTGGAGGTGGCTGATAGACCCCAAGTGGGGTGCTAAGTCCATAGTCTGATGTTGCATCCAGTGTCAAAGGAGTTGAGCAGGCAGGCAAGAAATGAAAGAGCCCAGAGCCGTATCTGGTGGCTAAATTCTGGAGACTGGCCAAGATGCCGGGAGAGGATAAATAAGTGTGTGTCTGTGTGTGAGTGCATTTGTGGGTGTATAAATGTGTCTGTGTGTGAGTGTGTGTATGTCTGTGAGTGTATAAATGTGTCTGTGTGAGTGTGTGTGAGTGTATTTGTGGGTATATAAATGTGTCTGTATGTGAGTGTGTGTGTGAGTCTGTGAGTGTATAAATGTGTCTGTGTGAGTGTGTGTGAGTCTGAGTGTATGAGTGTGTCTGTGAGTGTGTGTGAATTTGTGAGTGTATAAATGTGTATATGTGACTGTGTGAGTCTGTTTGTGAGTGTATGAGTGTGTGTTGTGTGTGTGTGCATTTGTGTGTGACTCTTGAGTATATGAATGTTTATGTGCCTGTGTGTGAGAGAGAATGTGTGTATGAGTGTGCCAGAGTGTGTTGTATGTGTGTGTGTGTGTTGCTCTGAAGGCCCAGTGAGATGGTTGAGAGGGACCCCGTCGTGGAATGAGAGACTTGAATGGACTCCCTGAAGTTGTCCTTGGGCTCTACATGCACACCACACCACACAGCGGTGCACACCACACCACACCGCGGCACAAGCACAACCCCAGGCCTGAGCAAGACAAACGTAAACGATTTTGATGCTGGTGAAGTTGGTAAGACCAGAAAAGGCACCACTGGGTTTGACAAAGCAGCCTGCTGGTGCCATTGGGAAGGCTCTGGGATGGAGTAGAAGCAAGACTGGATGGAAGGGAGTGGCTTCAGACTGTACAACTTCTCAGGCAGATTTACTCATAATGGAGATGGGCTAGAGGCCTCTGGGGCTTCTGGGAGAGATCGTGGAGAGGGTTGATTTAGAGAAATGGTCTTGGTCACTAAAAGAAGCTCTTCCGCGAGTCTGAGGGGAGGATCTGGCTTTTGCAGTGTGTGTGTGTGTGTGTGTGTGTGTGTGTGTGTGTGTGTGTGTGTGTTTGACGTCTCCTCCGTCCTCCACTGAGAGCACAGCCTGCCAGTGTGAAGGTGTGGGTGGGCAGGCCCGCAAGGGCTGCGATTCTCTGTCTCCTTTCCTGTACCCCAGCCTGGTTGTCCTGGGAAGGGTCCAGGCTCAGTGTGTGGCAGTGGCCAGAGATGCTAAGGGTTAAAACTGCATCAGAAAGTCCGCTGCATTTTTCTGGTCGTTTGACTGCATTACTGAGCAGCCCCAACCGAAGGACAGATTGCGTTTGCTTAAGGAAGTCTTCAGTTAATTCTTTTGGGCCTTTCATTTGATTTATTTGCCAACTGTGACAAGAGAAAGACCACTGAGATTTTTCAGAAGTTCGAAGTCGGTGTGGAATGCACAAGACCCTGGGTGAACGGGTGCCCCTCATTCGTACTGCTTTTCTCAGAAGTACCCCAGCATCGCAGACTGTGCCTGTATCCACGATGGCCTCTGACTGGGGGTCTATGTGGCAGGTGGGTGGGTGAGGAAGGAGTTTAGACATCTGCGGTGAGGTCCAGATATGCGCCCAGCTGTCTGACATCTCCAACGGGAGGTTGATCCCGTCTGTCTCCTCCTGCCCTGCAGTTGTGTGGGGTGGAATCAGACAACATATGGAAACCATGGACTGGGGAGGCTTCCCATCCAGACTGCAGCCGTCGTCTGTCTCCTCAGATGGGAAGCATTCAGGCCCGTCCTTAGTTCCCAAAGCTTCTGCAAAGCCACCCTCGGAGTCTCCTCCCATTCCTTCTCCCTCCTTGAGGCCACTTTCAGTTTGGGTTTTGTTCCATCCTCTTGGTTGAGACTGTTGTTGTGGCCCAGGGTCTGGCATTAGAAATGCTGGCTGGGAAATGCCAGTCAAGACAGGCTCCACCTCGGATGGATTCTGTAGGCAGAAGGTGATGAGACTGTCTCCCCAAAGGGTCAGGCAAATTTGGTGTGTTCCTCAAAGAATTCTGTACGCCACCTGCAGGGGAGCTTCGAAGGCTACCCAAGAAGGCTGGTTGTGGGTTCTAGAGATGTCTCTGCATTTACATTTATTTAATCTGTGTATGCACATGTGGGCATGTGTAGGTGTGTTAATTTATGGGAGAGACTTGGTTAGTTCTCTTCTGTCAGCATGTGGGTTCAAAGGCTAGAACTCACTCAAGTTCTTAAGCTTGGCAGCAGGCTCCTGCACCTGCTGAACCTTCTCGCTGGCCCTCCAAGTCTTAGAAGTCTGTGTTCAGTAATGTCCGTGCCACAACGTTGAATGGAGTATAAACAGGCCTTCAGCCTCGCTGCGATTACTGGAAAGCTATTTCCAGCTTCAGAAATCTATTCTGTGGATGTGGAATACTGAGTGGAATTCTCTTGTCCACCTTAGAAGGTGAGGCTCGAATGATTTATTTTAAAATGATTTTTATGATGAAAATGCTAATCACAGTCAAAAGAAGTTAGACTGATATAATGAACTCCTTTGATCTCATTGCCTCGAAATGCCAGGGAGATTTCATCACACCGTGGATGAAGCGGCTTCCTATGTTTGTGAGGGAAATGCTGATGTGACTTCCTGTGTTTATGTGGGGAAATGCTGAAGCGACTTCCTGTACTTATGTGGGGAAATGCTGAAGCGACTTCCTGTGTTTATGTGGGAAATGCTGAAGCGACTTCCTGTGTTTATGGGAAATGATGAATCGACTTCCTGTGCTTATGAGGGAAATGCTGAAGCGACTTCCTGTGCTTATGTGGCACAGGCATCCATATCCGTTTGATGTTACTAGAGAGAGGGAAATACTTTATGAAAATGATAGCTCATGAGGAAGTGAACGCCACACTGACGTGAAGCTCACCTAAGACTCTGCAGTTCTGAATGTTCTTTTGGCGACAGCCGGACATGTTGATTCATACCTGTCAGCAGTGGGCTGAGGCAGGAGGATCGTACTGAGTTTCAGGCTACATAGTATTCCCCTATCTCAAAAAATCCAAACCAAATCAAATGAAAATAAAGTTAAAAATACCCCCAGACAGCATCAGCAAGCAGCAGAGGAAAATGCGGTGTAAGAAATAAAACTGAGGGCTGTGGGGAAGGCTTAGTGGCTAAGGGTGCTTGCTGCGAAGCCTGGTGCCAGAGGTCCTTGGAACACCTGGTGGAAGAGAAAACAGACCCTGCTAATTGACTTCTTATCTCCAGGACACCTAGTTAAAGAGGAAAGAAAAGTTAAAAAAAAAAAAAAAAGAATTGATGGTGAGGTGGTCAGATGGATATGGTGCAGGCCTCCAAGCCTGAAATTTAATCCCTGGAACCCCTGTGATCTCCATGTGCACACTTTGCCCTTCCTCAAAAATAAATACATGTAGAAAACAAGAAACAAAATACAAGTTTTCTTTAAATGAAGAAATTGTAAGCTAAGCATGATGGAGCACTCCTGTGATCCCAGCACTTCCTCCATAGTGCTGTGGGATAACGCTCTTGTACACTGTGAAGATTTGTCACTCGTATTTGTTTAATAAAACACTGATTGGCCAGTAGCCAGGCAGGAAGTATAGACAGGGTGACCAGACTGGGAGAATTCTGGGAAGAGGAAAGGCAGAGTCAGTCACTAGCCAGATGCAGAGGAGGCAAGGTGAGAATGCCTCACTGAGAAAAGGAACCAAGCCAAGTGGCTAAGCATAGACAAGAATTATGGGTGAATTTAAGTTGTAAGAGTTAGTTAATAATAAGCCTGTGCTAATAGGCCAAGCAGTTTATAATTAATATGAGCCTCTGTGTGTTTCTTTGGGACTGAACAGTTGGAGGGCCGGGCAGGATAGAAACTTCAGTTACAGGTAGGGCATGGGAGGAAAATTCAGAGTTCCAGACTAGTGGGGCTCATTGTAAATTCTAGACCAGTCTAGGCTACATCGTGAGACCTTGTCTCAAAAACAAAACAAAACAAAAGAGTACGGGTTGCTGACTTAGTTAGTGGGACAGTAACTAAATTTACTTGCGGGCAACCAGCACTTGTTTTGATGTCAGAACCTGTATGGCCCATGCATTGGATGTCCCTCACGGTCAGGGCTGTGCGATACTCAGTAAGAGTGTGGCACCAACATAGGTACAGAGTCATGGGAGATGAGAAGGTGGTGCGAGTGTTCGGGCTTACCTCTCCAGTGACCCTGATCCTCCAAAGATGTAAGCACTTTGAGCATCACGGTTTTGTTTCTTTTTTATGCGTATGAGTGTTATGCCCATGTGGATGTCTTTGGACCACATGCTCCTTAGTGCTCCTTAGAGAGCAGAAGAGGATGTTGGATCCCCTGGATCTGGAGCTACAGATGACTGTGGGTGCCATATGGGTGCTAGGAACTGAACCCAGGTTCTTTGCAGGATGACCATTGCACTTAGCCACTGGTCCACCTCTCCAGCCCCGAACGATACATTTTGGAAACTCGGATTGCCTGGTTCAACAGTTATTCGGGAGCACAAAGCTTTTTTGTTTCTTGCGGTTAAGTTCAAAACGTGACTTTGACCATGTGGCAGCTAGTTCCGCCCATTGGGCTAACGGGAGAGGGCAGTGACTTGTCACTCCCAGCCTCTGTGGTCCTAGGCCTTTGGGCTCTCACCTTGGTACATAGCAGTGCCCTGAACAGTTTGAGAGGCACTAATTCTCGGGTGGGTGGCGGGTGTGTCTCTATCATAGCTAGCCCCATCAAGGACTTTTTGGTCTTTGGAGAACAGCCTCTAATATAACCCCTTTGAAAGTTGCTTTTTTCAGAAAGGAAAAAGATAAGGGTTAATATTCAAGTAAAATAGAGGGTTTCTCTGAGGTTCGTAACTATAGGGAGGTGCAACACACCCTTAAAATGAAACTCGAGGTTCAGAAATCTTTGCGGTTGGAACTGGGTGACAATCACTGATCATGAGAAAGAACCCAGGGACCCCAGGGCCTCTTGGATTGTTTTATAAGCCACTGTGGGATCTGATGCTCTCTTATAAGTCCCCGTTTGTTAGTGTCTGGATGGCCCTGTATGCCTTACCTGTCTTGGCCAGGGCTGTGCGGTGCCTGGAGGCCAAGGTCCTGGGGACCATGCTGCCAAGGCTTGCAGGACTAATCACACTGGTTTGAGTTTACCTTCTAGACTGGGAGTTTGGGGGGCAGAACTGGGTTACCTCTCAGCGCTGTGCCCCAGCACACAGTCTGACACTGGTTGGTGCTGTATACATGCTTATATAAGAATCAGATTCCCCCCCCCCCCCCCCGTTAATTTTTTTTTTTAATCTCTGGTTTTCTTCCCATTGGTTCTTGTTGTGGAGAGAGACCCAGGCCGCTGTGCTCCCAGGCCCAGCATTTTCAACCTGGAGGGAGAGCAGACCAGAGCAGGCTCCTTTCCCTCGCCTTGCAGTGGCCCTGCAGCACGGGCCTCCAGCTCTTGAATGCAAATCCTATCCCTTCCCCCATCCCTTTTGATAAGTGACATTTTGTTAAATCAGTTATTCAAGGCCTTATCTATATTTCTGTCTGTGCTGGCTTGGTCAAAATAGGAAAGAGGGATATTAGATTTCTGCACCGCCCCCCTCCTCCTTCCCTTCCAGCAGCCCCGCCTAAGCTGCCTGACACGGGAGGGGCGCTGTGTCCTTGAAGCAGCAAACACTTCCTGCAGAAAAATGTGGAGGGCTTGGACTTACAACGAAGGCTGCTTTTTAGCAGCTGTGATTTTTCCATTTTTCTCCCCCCACCTTCCTCTGTGTTTTGATTAGTGGAACTTATTGTGCTGCGGGGTGGGGGATTGTGTGGAGGGAGGAGGGGTGCCCAGGGGGTAGCATTTCCGGGGAGAGCGCAGAGTTCGGGAGGGGCAAGGGAAGGAAGGGATTTATTGAAAATACACGTCTACTTCGGCGATGATAAAGCAGCAGGCTTGTAAAAATGCAACAGGGAAATCATTGCGGCCATGTGGGCCGGGCTTCGCTTTCTCATTAGCAGAGCCCAGCCCACGCAGAGGAGGGGGCGCGGAGGAGGGGGCGGCCGGGCTGCCTTGAGAGTTGGGGTATTCAATAATAGCAGAAACTCTAGGGGATTCTCTCCACCTCCCCTTCGAACCCCCTCCAGCTGCCTTTTCTTTTTCCAGTTGCTTTGTAACCTTTTGGAAGCTGCTGGTGGGGGTTTTTCGTTGCTTCCTTCCTCAACCCTGCCACCCCAAAATGCAGTGGGAATGGTGTAGTTTTGAAGGTAAAGAGAATTAAAATAAAAATTTCCCTTGGGAACAAGAGCATTTTGGCAGCACCTTGTGGGTAAGAGGTTGGATTGTATCCTTACATTCCAGAGAGCAGGAGGACAGCCAGTATAGGGGTTCAGGAATGTGCCTTCTCCCTGGGATGTCAGAATCAGGGGATTCTCACTGCGTGCTGGGCCTTGTGCAGCTAGCTCAGTCATTATATCCTTCCTATTATAAGTGGCTGACAAGATGCTCACTTCCTTCCCCTTGGGGAAACTGAGGCACAGCCACTGCGGTAGCTTGTTTACAGACATGTGCATGCTAAACTGTGGAGTTGTTACCTAAGCCCTGGACTGACCCTGGGAGTCACTTGTTCTGAGCTGACCCTTAAGAGTCTCAGAGCAGAGTAGAAGGTCTGGAAATACCCTTGAGGCTGTCCATGGAGAGCCATAGACAGTGCTGGAGGGTCTCAGTCCCTGTTATACAAACAGTGCTGGAGGGTCGCAGTCCCTGTTAGAGAGGAACTGATCCGCCCTCTCTGCCCTGTCTACTTGTTCATCAAATGTTTCTGGAACGGTTACAGTGCACCAGCATTGTACCACTGTGGAACCATCCAGATGAGTCTGAGGAACTCGTGGTCTAGTGGAGGACTGTGGTGGGCACAAAAGCATGCTAATGGCTGTACCTGCCTGGAAATGGACCAGGAAGGAGAAGTTGTCCAGAGCGTCCATGGACCCTGTCTCAGAGGTGGTGCATGAGTGGGGCAGGTGGAATCAGCAGGGGCTTGCCGTGTGGACATGGAGGAGTCCGGGCAGGTTACATGGTGACTGAGGGAGTGGAGACCCGGCCTCGGGAAATACCCTGTGTAACTTCAAGATTTATCTGTTCATCTTGGTCCTTCCTGGCCAGTCTTGCAAAAACACCCTACACCCACTGGCTCAAACACTTACTTCTCTTTGCTGGAGGGTAGGGAGGCCAAGAGATCAGTGTGTAGGCAGATTCTACATCTAGTAGATTCTACATCTAGTAGATTCTACATCTAGTAGATTCTGTATCTAGTAGCAGGTTACTCCGTGGCCGTGTCTGTCTGTCTTCTGTGCGTTCACGCATGGTGGGCGGAGGCTTTCTCTTCAAAGTACTTTTTTTTTTTTCCAAAGTACTTTTGTAGAAACAAGAATCATGTGCACGAGCTCTTATTCTCATGACATGATCCCCCCAGAAGGCCCTGCTCCCTGAAGCTGCCTATGAATGTGGGGGACAGAAACATTCGTTCCATTTTTCTTTTCCATCACCTGCATTTTAATGCCCTAGGGCTGTGCTGTCTATTACATGGCTCTGCATGGCTCTTTACATTTAAATGTATTAAAAGTTGAATAGAGTTAAAAATGCGGTCCTCCAGGTCCACTAGCCACAGGCCAACTGCCGTGGAGCTGGTGACCAGCCAGCAGCCAGCAGGGGGACAGAACACAGAACCTGTGGCCTGGACTGTGATGGGACTTGGGAGCTTTCACTTCCTGGAGGACTTCTCCCTTCCCTGAGTGCTTGCTTCATTCCCACTTATTCCAGACTCCTTCCCTGAAGGCTGGATGGGCTTCCTCTGTCCATCTGGACCACAGTGATCTCTTCCTGGGTCTCTCTCCCCATGGGACTCTCAGCTTCGTCAGGACACAGGCTATGCCCTATCACTGTGCCCCAGAACTCAACTTGGGTCCTGGTGCAAATGCCAAGAGGCAAGGGGGCTGGAGAAATGACTTAAGTCAAGAGCATGTCCTGCTCTTGCAGAGCTCCTGAGCTTGCTTCCTGCCACCCACTTTGGATGGCTCACCAACTGCCTGCGACTCCAACTCCACCAGGGGATTGCATACGCTCTTCTGGCCTTTGGGCACCCACAGTCAGGTGTACACATACACAATTAAAATAAAGTAGATCCTGTTTTAAAAGGTAGCGATTAGGCAAGGAGGACCTGTAAGGACGTGGTCTTAGCCCTGTAGACCACATGGGGGTTACTGAAGGAATCAGGAGGGTGTGTGGGGGAGCCAGTCAGATTCATGTGTTTAGAAAATGCATTCTTGGGCTGGAGAGATGACTCAGTGGTTAAGAGCACTGCCTGCTGCTTTTGAGATCCTGAGTTCAATTCCCAGCAACCATGTGGTGCTCACAACCATCTATAATGGGATCCAAAGCCCTCTTCTCTCTGATGCCCTCTTCTGTCATGCTGGCATACATGCGGATAGAGCACTCATATGCATAAGTAAATAATATCCAAAAAAAGAGAAAAGAAAATACACTTTTAGGAGGTCTGTTGTGATGAGCATGTGGGATAATCAAAACCCAAAGAGGAGAGTCTCTTTTCACTCGTGTTCTGTGTGTTTTTGGTGCCGGGGACTGAACCCAGGGCCTTCTACACACCAGTCGAGTGTCCTACCCATAAGCCGTATTCTCATGCCGGGGGATTGAACCCAGGCCCCAGGGCCTTCCACACGCCAGTTGAGTGTCCCACCCATAAACTGTGTTCCCAGCCTGGCTCACATTTTGTAGGTTCAAGGTCATGAATGACTGGCCCTGCCGCTCTTCAGGCCTGTGATATGACACCATATAGCAGGGTAGGTGTGGAACAGAGCCTCTCAATTCATGGTTGGAGGCAAACCAGAGTCCTCCTTAACCCTGCACACTTCCAGGGACCAGAGGCCACCAGGCCCCTCAGTCAGTGCCACTCTGGGGAACAAGCCTTTACCACAGACTGTGGAGGTGGGGAAATGACAGCCCCAGCTGGAACCCTAGCAGGAGCTGAGCCTGCAGGCCAACAGATGGGCCTAGGCTCAGGGCCTTGGCCACAGTAGGAGAGGAGGCACCTTAAGGTGGCCTCGCCTCGGCCACTCTTCTCCGTGGTGGAGGCTTCTGAGAGGCGCTGCTGACGGGGTTCTCCTTCCCCTCTGTGTCCCTCACTCCCGTACCCCCACCTCTGAGGCCTAGTCTCTCTCTTGCTCTGTGGGCTGGAGGCCTCTGCCCCCCATGGTTCTGTCTATGCTCAGTTCATTCCTGCTTCCCTTCTGGGTGTGTCTTGAGCTCTGACATCACAGGCTGAACCCCACAAGGGAGTGCGAGTAGCAGGGGGAGGCAGTGTTGGGCATCCAGCCGTCCCCTCTCCAACCTACAGGGTCCTTCCAGGGGACACTTTCAAGGACTTGCATTTCAAAGCTTGTACACCGTGTTGAAAGGGAGCCTGAGAGTGGGAGACCCATCTGGGAGTCTCTAGGAAGCAGTTACGGGAGCCAGGAGTCCAGGACATAGAGGCTGAAACTGGCACAAGAGGGCCCTTTACTTTTCAGAAAAACAAGGCAGCCTGCTTGGCCATATCAGCCTCGCTTTGCGTTTGGGGACAGGACTCATTTGAAAATGTAAGCGCCACTTTTGAGTTCGCCATCCTCATCTGACCGCTGAGCGTCTCCACGAGGGTGGTGGCCTTGTTCTACCCACTGCACAGATGGGAAAAAGGAACACAGAGGAGTTACGGTTGCTGCAGACTTCGCGGCTGGTAAATAGGGCAGAGGCTCAAACCCAGAAACTCAGACCTGGTGACTGTAAAGGCAGGTGCTTTCCCACTTGGTTGCTGTGCCTCGCATCAGCTGGCGTCAGTGTGGCCTCAGTTTTGTTCAACAATATAAATACTGGAATGTGTGGGTAGGGTGCCACGCTGGCCCCCTGGAGTATTCGTGGGCAGTTTGTTGCCTCTGAGCATCATTTTCTTCATCCTCAAATTTCCTGAAGGAAACCTTCGTTATTTGTTTGTCTGGAGACAGGGTCTCCTGTAGCCCAGGCTTCTGGAACTTGTCCCTTGAATAAAGATGACTCCCTCCTCCTCCTCCCCAGTGCTAGGGTAACAGGGGAGGGGGCACCACCACAGCCAGTTTATGTGGAGGTGAGGGTCAAACCCAGGGTCTTGAGCATACTGGTGAGCTCTCCGCCAGCTGAGCTCCTACCCCCAGCTCCAGAGAGGTTTATTTTGAGATTAAGATGGGATAAAAGATGCAAAAATGCTTGAGAATTCTAAAGAACTTTCTCCTCTGCATAAAAATTCTCTGCAGTCACCAGGCTCTGTGCCTGTGGACTCTCAGCTGGATCTGGGCTGCAGCATGATGTGTTAACTCAGAGAAACTTTGAACCGGACCGTGCTCTTGGGTCTGTCCATTAATTTGGGGGATCTTTGTCTAGCAGGAGCAAAAGGACCTTCTGTGACCTGGGGAAAGTCACTTCATCTTTGTGAACTTCTGTTTTCCCTGAAATGGTCACATCCTCTCTGGTGGGCTAGTTGGCAGGTTAGCTGATGCCTCAATGAAGTTGTCATTCCGTAGCCAGATGGTGAGAAGGGCCTTGAGAACTGAAATTCTTGGATAATTCTAGATTAAGCCCCAGGCCCATCTTCCTCTTTTGCCCGGAATGATGTAATTAAGATGTATTATATAATGACTTTTAACTTCTTTTCGCATCCCCTTCCCTAGGGTTTCTCTGTGTAGCCCTGCTGTCCTGGAACTTGCTCCGTAGAGCAGGCCAGGCTCCAACTCAGAGATCCGCCAGCCTCTGCCTCCTGGAGTGCTGGGATTAAAGGTGTGTTCCACCGCTGCCTTAATTCTTTATTGATTAGTTCAATTAAGATACAAAAGATACCAGGGTGACGGTAGGGCACGCCTTTAATCCCAGGACTCCGGAGGCAGAGGCTGGCTGAGTTTAAGGCCCAGGACAGCCATGGCTACACCAGAGAAACCCTGTCTTGAAAAACAAAACAAAACAAAAATTCATTTTTTTAATTTTTGTTTTATGTATATGAATGTGTGTGCACCTCCTATGTTCCTGGTGTCTGTGGAGGCCAGAAAGGGGCGTCTGGATCCCCTAGAACTAGAGCTATAAATGGTTGCGAGCCATCTGACAAGGGTGCCGGCAACCTGTGCTCTCTGGCTCTTGTCCCTGTTGTTTTTAGAGGGGACCTTGCCATGCAGTCCAGGCCGCATTGGATTCTCCAAGATTCAGCTGCCTAAACCTCCCAAGTGCTGTTATGCCTGGCATGAACTATGAACTTTCTTTTTTACGTTTACTGATTTGTGTGTATGCGTGTGGGGGTGTGTGCCATGGGAGCCAAAGGACAACTCTGTCCTCTTCTTCCACCTCGTGGGTCCTGGGGATCAAACCCAGGCCTTGACTGTTACGTGTGTTTACCTGTTGAGCCGTCTTTCCAGCCCTCTTAAAAGATTAAAAAAATATTCTTTGACCATTTTGTTCCTGTTATGTATTTTGGTCGTTCTCACTCCGTTACCTTCTCTGTCGCCCTCGTATTCTTTCTGAACCCCTTTTTCTCCTCGGCCTGTCTCCTCCCTGTTTTCGTGTGTGTGTGTGTGTGTGTGTTTGTGTGTGTATGTGTAGTCTCTTGTTTTTAAGGCTAGAAAAGATGATTCAAAGCTTCATTCAGTAAAGCTTTTCTTTTCTGAGATTGCAATGGTAAGGGGTAAGCGAAAGTACTGGGTACCCTTTTTGATAGTAGGCACCTGTCAATCACTCATGTTGACTGTCAGAGCTGGGAAAATGCCGATGGAGATCAGGCAGCAAAACAGCCCAGCATTAATTCCTTTGGGTTAACATTTTCGTAAATTTCCTTTCAGCATTTCCAGGCAGATAATGCAATCTGATTTTTAAACTCTGTAACTCAGTTAGTGGAGGGCTGAGTTCCCTGCACTTGGAAGTTCAAGGCCATCCTCAGCTGTACCTCAAGCTTCAGGCTATCTTGGGACATACAAAACCCTGCATTCAAAATACACACACACACACCCTGCATTCAAAATACACATAGAGAGAGAGAGAGACCCTGCATTCAAAATACAGAGAGAGAGAGAGACAGAGACAGAGAGACAGAGAGACAGAGACAGAGAGACAGAGCGCGAACCCCTGGGGGCCAACCGTATGGGTGTTTGGTATGAATATGTATGTTTTTGGCAGTGCCCTGAGTATCAGGCGTGGAGAGCAAACGCTCCCACGGAACCACAGCTGGAGCTTGAACCCAGGCCCCTTCAGCCACTGGAAACAGCGGTGACCTTTAGGGCCTGGGAGGTGGATGGAGGAGATGCTTCCGAATCAGCCGGAGTTATGCATGGCTGCCTGACGACCTGAGTTCAGACCTGGCCTACTATGAATGTGGTTCGCTAACTTGCTCAGTACATTGTCTTTGAATTTTTTCTTAAATATTTAATATCTTTTCAGGTATACTGGCTATGTGCTGGGTGCAGTTTCGTCAATTAGCGTAATTAGTTTGTCTCTGATTATGAAAATATAGCTTATTTATTGTTTCTAACTACTGTAAAAGCTTTGGTGAATATAAACATACATACATAAATCTTTAAACATGCTCAGACTTTTTTAAGAGGTAAATTGCTAGAGAAAAGTAAAGAGAGTGGACATTTCTGAGGTGTTTTTTTGAGACAGGGTTTCATGTAGCCCAAGATGGCTTCAAACTTACTTTATAGTTGACTGGCTTTGAACTCCTGACCCTCCTGACTCCACAAGTGCTGGGATTACAAGGACATCACCACGCTCCCCTCCCATTTGTTCAAGTTTCTATTTGACCTTTGGGAAGTTTTCATTTTCACCTGCACTGTGTGCAGTGAGAGTGTCCTGCCCAGCCTCAGGGTGATTGTTTATCAAGGAGCGGGCGGGCGGGCCTGGAGCCTGGGTAGGATGAACTGTCTTCTGTCATAGAGCACGTGACTTTCCTGGGGCTCCAGGGAGGGGCTTACATTTCAGCTGCTTGCTGGCTGCCACTCGCTACTGAACAAGATCTTTGGAATTTACTTGTAAGCCGTGTGGATGACTTAGATTGTTATTTTTAAAAATGATGCTTTTTGCAGAGTTAGACTTTCCTCATGACTTTGTAGAATCCTCTTCTTTTTGGAGGAAGATTTGAGGGATGTGTCTTCTTTGATGCCGGGGACTTCCTTCCAGGCCAGGGAACAGCTGTGTCGGGTACCTGGTCCAGGTCAACAGATCAATGTCATTCTTTTAAAAAAAATGATATATTTTTAAAATTGTGTGTCTGTGTGTGTGAGCGCGCACACACGTGGAAATGTACATGTGAGCCAACACTGATTTATTTTATTTTCATCTTATGTGTATAATAGGTGCTTTGCCTGCATGTATGTACACTACATGTATGTAGTGCTCCTGCAGGCCAGAAGAGGGCATTGGATCTTCAGCACCCTGGAGCTGGAGTTGCAGGTGGTTGTGAGCTGCCATGTAGGCGCTGGCAACCAAACTTGGGTCCTCCGGAAGAGCAGCTAGTAGTGTTGGGAACCATGGCCCACCTCTCAGCCCTGCCTCCGTGTTGCCCTTGACTCTAAACTATGGCCCATCTCTCAGCTCCTCCCCCATCGCCCTTGACTCTGAAGACTTAGTGTTATTAGTACCTAAGAGTCTGGGCCAATTTTCAAAGAATGCGTCTTCTTTCATTTTTTTAAAATTTTTTTTATAAGAAAATAAAAATTACAGTCACTCCTTGCAGTGCAAGAAATATTAGATTTGTCTTATATAAAAGGAATTATTGAAAAAATACTTCCATCAACATGCTGGAGAGGATAGATAATGAAAGCCGGTCACTTCGGTGAGACAGACTCCGGTAATAAAAATGACACCGTTCCTCCCGGCATATTTTTAATAATAGTTATTTTGTTGCCATAAGTTCGCATAGCTGAATGCCTTGTATGCACTTGGTTTTGCATCTTTTGCTTTAGGCTTCACTTGTGCTCATGCTGCGCATGCTCTGGCCGCCGGTGAATGTGGCCGGAAGCCTCACTGCGTGAGCCCAGCCCCCAGAGTCCAAGGAAAGGTATGAACGGAGAAAGGACAGACCCGACCAAGTTGTCCCCTGCCTTCCGCATGCCCACTGCGGCACACTCCTCCCCACTCAGTGCAGGCATACAGAATCATAGGTACTTTCAATATTTTGTGTACTGTTTGCTTGAGTCTCTCCCTAGGGGTTAAGACGTCGCTTTACATAGTTAGCAATAATTTAGACAAATCTATGTATTAACTTAAAAAAGATCTATTCATTTTATTTGTTCATATACATGTGTGCCTGTGTGAGTTTATGTGTACAATATTATGTGCATGCCTGATGCCTTAGAGACCAGAAGGCTTCAGCATCAATGGTATTGGAGTTAAAGGTGTGAGCTGCTTCATGTGGGTGCTGGGGACTGGACCTGGGTCCTCTGGAGAAGTACACACTCTCAGTCACTGAGCCGTCCCTGCAGCCCATATGCATTAGCTTTTGATGTTCTTCAGTTCTCTCTCAGATTATCTGGAGGACAGTGTGTGTGTGTGTGTGTGTGTGTGTGTGTGTGTGTATGTGTGTGTTTGTGTTTGTGTGTATGTGTGTGTTTGTGTGTGTGTATGTGTATGTATGTGTGTGTATGTGTGTGTGTTTGTGTATGTATGTGTGTGTGTTTGTGTATGTGTGTGTGTTTGTGTGTGTGTGCTTGTGTGTGTATGTGTTTGTGTGTATGTGTGTGTATGTGTGTTTGTGTGTGTGTGTATGTATGTGTGTGTATGTGTATGTATGTGTGTGTATGTATTTGTGTGTGTATGTGTGTGTGTGTGTTTGGTGTCAGAGTTCTCTCAGTTTTTCTGAACAATGTCATTTACTTACCCTGACCTTTGGGAGGCTATTTTTACTGACTGTAGAATTCTAGCCTTATTTACTTTCAACCCTTCATAGATAAGATTCCATTTCTTCTGACTCTCATTTCTGTTTTAAGAAAGATCTGCCCGTGCTGCTGGGGCTCAGCTCTGCTGTGATGCCCAATGCTGATTCTCTTATTGTATACTCTGTGGAATTTGGAGACGGCATGTGGTTTGGGGTTCATTTAGAAAGTTCTTGGGTTGTTCTCTTCAGACATTGCTGTTGCCCTTTCTCTGATGCCAGGGTCCATGGGAGAGGCTTGAGGACACCTGCTGTGGCCCTGACTCTCGCTCCCATGTGTCCTGTGTTTCAGTATGAATAGTTCTCTACAGGCCTAGCTTCAAGCTGTTTCTTCTGTTTCTCCTTTTTACTTGCAAATCCATTTATTCAGTTCTTAATTTTAGTTACTTCAGTTATAGGGACGCTGCTTAAATTTAAAAAAAATTCTGGTTTTTATTTTTTTCTGAACAATTTTACCCATTTTTGAGTTCTGTCTGCTAACTCAAATATTTGGACTTCATCTGGCATTTGTCTTTATAGACTGTATTTCTTCATGGATTTGATTCTACTCCATGACATTGCCTGGTAAATTTTGTTTGAATGCCAGACATTTTTCATGGAAAATGTAGAGGTTCCAGATGCTGGCTCACTTGGGTTCAGTTAAGCCTGTTCTACTTCGGATTTGCTTTTATTTTGGAGAGTGCTTTTTAGGGTTCTTTCTCTTGGGTTTCTGTCTTGTCCACCTGTCAGTGTGAAAATGCCAAAATCTCAGCTTAATGTATTAGGTTTTTGTTTTTTGAAATGGGGTCCTATGTAGCCAAGGCTGCTCTCAAACTTCTTGTGAAGATGAGATTAGCCTGGAACCCCTGGGTGCCCCTGGTTTAGCCTCCCAAGTGTTGGGGTTCTGTAACCCCACGGCTGGTCTCTCTAGTGTTTTGATAGCACATCTCGGCTTCCACCGTTGGTGCCGACTCTGCACACCAACTGCCCGCAGAACGGAGGATGTAATTCTGTATGTTCTCCTTTTCTTCCCGATCGTCGAGTTTTTTTATGGCACTGAACTACAGTTAAGATTTTTTTTAGATTTATTTATCTTTATTTTACATGTATATGTGTTTTATGTGCATATATGTATGTACCCCACGTGCCTGTTGGGTGCCTGAGGAGGTCAGAGGAGGGCATTAGATCCCCAGAACTGGAGCTATGGGTGGTTGTAGCTGCCCTGTGTGTTACTGCCAAGCTGCAGCTCCAGCTCCGCGCTCTTGTATGTAATCAGGTGTCTGCCTCTTGCGTCGCGTCTCATGGTTTAGATTGTTGGCATCCCACTTAGCTCTGTTCCCTGCAATCCAGAGGGGAAACAGAAGTACTGAAATGTACTCAGCATGCTGCCCTGTCCTTTCCCTCCCCAGGAGCCTGCTTCCTCCTGTCCTTCCACACCCAGAACGTCACTATCGTTTCATATTTCATCCCTTATAGCTGTGCTGTGTAAGTTGGTTGGCGTAACACATGCTCTATCACAATAGCTGGACACAAATTCTGATTTTTGTATTCTTTAATATTGATATTATTCCATGTATTTAAAAATTCTTCCTTAGGGGACCATCAGGATGGCCCAGCAGGTGAGGGTGCTTCCACTTTGTCACCAAGCCTGACAACTAGAGTTCAGTCCCTGGGACCCACACAGTGGAAGGAGAGGCCTGATTCCCACACGTGCACTTTTGGCATGTGCGTGTACACTCACACAAAAAATAAGTAAATGTCAAAAGTAGTTCTGCACTATAGGCTGGAGAGATGGCCCAGTGGGGGAGAGCATTCACTGTGCGAGCGTGTGGATCTGAGTTCAAACCCCAGCATCCATCAGTCAAGCTGGGCATGACTCCACGACTGTAATCCAGTGTTGGGTAGGGAGACAGGTGGATCCCGGGAGCTCCCTGGTCAGGCCAACCAGCCAGCCTAGCTGAAACAATGCGCCTGGGGTTCTGTGAGAGACCCTGGCTTAACGGATAGGCTGGAGAGCAGCAGTGGCAGATTCCTGAAGTCTTTCTCTGGCTTCTGCGTCACGCACGTTGGCACATCCATATTGCAGCACACATATGCATACTCTCTCGCACTAAAATATTTGGAGATAGTTGTGTAATACCTCGTACTTTTCAGACACCCTGCACATGGTGCATAGTTTGGATTTTAATTCTCTTAAGAGTTCTAGGGTCACACGGTCCCTTTGAAGCAGGACGGGTAAGGTGCCTGCTATGGCCGCAGGTGGGTGTCGGAGCTGAGCTGTGTGTGGGTCCCTCATTTAGCATTGTTTTCTTTCCACCAGCTCTGGCTTTTCAGAGGAGTTGCCCATGATTTCTTGTGTTTCTCTCTTCAGATAGGCTCTCGTGTATTCCAAACTGACTTTGCTGTGATCTCACAGCCTCCACAGGTGTGTGCTGACATACCTGGTCAGCGAGTGTGGGGGGCGTGAGTCCAGGGTTTTTTTTTTTTTTTACACACGCAAGACAGGTACCATCACTTGAGCTCCCCCCTAACATGTGCCCCTCTACTGGTCCCTTATTTGGGCACCATTCTCTCCCCATGCAGAGTAGTTGCTAGGGGATGGATACGAAGGTGGAGACGGCTTGGGGAAGGAGATCCTAGAAGGTTCCAATGCAGGAGCCCTTGGCATTAACCCTGACCACATTTGGCTGCCTGGTAGCTCGTCATGTGTCTGTTGTGGGTTCTGACATGTATTAAATCATGGGGAGATTTCTGCTTCCTCCCCTGGGTTTGACTGGTACTATTGCCCTTCCCCTGTTGTGCTTCAGGTAAGGATAGCGGGTGACGTACAGGGCTCACCCAAGTCGGGTTACCACGCAGCCTCAGCACTGCAGGTTGAAACCATTAAGCTTTAGATCTTGTGAACTGCCTGTCTCCTTGTTCTCTCGGTGTCTGGTTGCAATCCCCTTTTCTTCTCTCAATCCCCTTCCCTTTCCTTCCCTTCTCTCCTCCTTTGTATTGACCTAGCATTTCACAGACCTCAAGAATTCTGTTTTTTGTTTGTTTGTTCTGAGGTAGGGTCTGGGGTAGCCCAGACCGGAATTCACTGTGAACCTGGGGATGACCTTGAACTCCTGGTCCTCCTGCTCCTACTTCCCAAGTGCTGGGATGACAGGTGTGTACACCATGCCCAGCTGATTTGAAGATACATACTGTGATAGTCGGCGTGATGTGTGCCTGAAATCCCAGTGCTTGGGAGGCTGGAGGCAGGAGGATGGCAAGTTCAGGACTAGTCTAGCTACGTAGTGAGACTTAGTCTCAAAAACAAAGACAAAAGCAGAATAGTCTATTGATTGAATAAAATTTGTCATTGGCTTTTAGTCTAAAAATGGCATTTAAAATTTTAATGTCTCAAGTTGCTTTTCGGTGTTAATGTTTTCTTTAGGTTGGCAGCACCGACTTTGTTCTTTGCTTCTTGGTGTGAGCTAGGGGTGAGGGAAGAGGGCTCCTATGGACCTGAGGGTACGGTCTGAGTGGGACCTGCTGCCGTCCCGAGGGCTGTCTGGTCCCCTAGGTTTGTGATGTGAGAGCTTCGCAGATGATGGGATACTTATTAATAACCGTGCTTATTACATGGTAACAGAGAAGATGGCTAAAAGGAAGGATGAGGTGGCAGGAAGTTGAAGGGAGTCTGCCCTCCCTCACCTGAGCCAGAGGAATCCACGCCTGCAGTCTGGGGTCCCTCTCCCTACTTCCTGTTTGTGTCACCATCTTCTGCTGTTATGCTCCCTGCCCCCCCGACTTTTCCTCCTGGCTCTTCCCGGAATGTTCTTCAAGGCTCTTGCCTTCTCTGTCTTGCTTCTCTGCAGGTTCTCACCCTTCTGTAGGGCATAGCCCTCCCTCTGGTAGTCTCTACAGGTGCTGATCACTGGGCTTACCCTCCCCGGGCTTCCTGTCTGCCCTGCCCCCACGAGTGAGGACAACCTCACCTCAAGAGTCATTACCCATTTATTCATTTTTGAGACGGGGTCTGGAGCTGAGACACATCTCACTGGCCTGGAACTCCGCTAGTAGGCCACTGACCAATGAGCCCCAGGCGGCTACCCATCTCCAGCATCCCAGCACTAGGACTCCACGCCCTTACCATTCCTCCACCCTTCTGGGCATTTTTGTGCCTGTTTTGTGGAACAAACTCAAGTCCTTAAACATTGTTCCTAACTGAGGTATCCCCCAGCCTCTGCACTGTTCCTAACTGAGGTATCCCCCAGCCTCTGCACTGTTCCTGACTGAGGTATCCCCCAGCCTCTTCACTGTTCCTGACTGAGGTATCCCCCAGCCTCTGCACTGTTCCTGACTGAGGTATCCCCCAGCCTCTGCACTGTTCCTGACTGAGGTATCCCCCAGCCTCTGCACTGTTCCTGACTGAGGTATCCCCCAGCCTCTGCACTGTTCCTGACTGAGGTATCCCCCAGCCTCTGCACTGTTCCTGACTGAGGTATCCCCCAGCCTCTGCACTGTTCCTGACTGAGGTATCCCCCAGCCTCTGCACTGTTCCTGACTGAGGTATCCCCCAGCCTCTGCACTGTTCCTGACTGAGGTATCCCCCAGCCTCTGCACTGTTCCTGACTGAGGTATCCCCCGCTTCTGCTGCTTTCTTTCCATGCTCTCTGCGTTTCCTGAGAACAGGAGTGTGTCCATGGCAGCCTCCTCAGCAGCCAGAAGAATGGCAGGTATGTCCAGAGGCTCCACAAATGCTGGCTGGTGCTGTGTCCTTGGGGCTTTGCGGGGACCCCCAGCTCCTAGGACTTTCATTACATCTTAGGATTTGGAAAAATATCTGCCTGTAGGAATTTTTTTTAATTAAGATTTTTATCGCTGCCACTCCCTTCCCCCTTCCAGTTCATTTAAGACTGTTATGAAACAAAACTCATTATGCTTCAAAATCTGACAGAGCTAAGGCCCCAGGGAGAGAGAAGGAGGCGGAGGCAGCGCCATGAGCTTCCATCCGGCCCCCTTGCTTGGTTTTGTCCTGTGCTTGGCTCAGTTAGGGTGGCCTGCAGCTTGCGCTGCTGAGGAGAGTGAGGGTTCCCAGCCTGAAAGAGGGAAAACCATGAAGGGCTCCCCGGTCACGGTGCTCAGGGTGGGAGCAGAAAGGCAGTGAGCTGGGAGTGAAGGGAGGAGAGAGATACTAGTCTGCTCCGTCCTCGGGGAGATGAAGACAGTGGGGGGTGTGGAGTGGCATCTTTCTCAGGAATGGCTTGGTTTTCTCTCAGAATAATGAGTGTTTATTCATTGGGTCAACAACATTTATCCTGCGCCTACTGTGTACAGATGAGTCTTTCAGGCCCTCTGGGCCCAGGTCTGGAGCCCTGTCTCCAGCCATGGTTCAGCTGGCAGCAGAAGGAACACTTTCAGGGGAACTGGGTGTGACCCTGTGGCTCAGCGCCAGTGTATTAGACTTATCTCAATCTTGGGTTCCTGGGAAGTGGGCAGCACACTGGGAATAGTTCATGTTTGTGGAGCGGAGGCAGTCTGAGGAGGAAGTGGAGGAGCCTCCTGGATTTCTTTTCTAAACATTGCCTAAATGAAGTCATCCCTAGTCTTTTGTGTTATTTTGAGACGGGGTCCTATGTAGCTCAGGTTAGCCTCCAATTCACCATGTAGCCTAGGATAACTTTAAACTCCTGGTCCTTGGGATTGTACCACACCCAGCTCCCGCCCTCTCCCCCCCCCTTTTTTTTTTAAAGACTGTGTAGTCCTGGCTGTCCTGGAACTCCCTTTGTAGACTACGCTGACCTCACACTCTCAGAGATCTGCCTGCCTCTTCACTTTTGATGTATTGGGACAGACCCATTCTTGACTTCATCAGGTCCACCTTTTCTATGGAATTCAGAACCACAGCTCTTAATTCCCTCTGAGTAGTGGAAGGGAGCTGGGTGACATTCTCAGATGGTTGCGGGGATGGGCAGAGGAACACAATTCCTGCTGCACCCTTAGTGTGTGTCAGGGTAAAATGTGGAACTCTGACAGAGAGAGGGTGCTTGGGGAAAGCTTCTGCCCGCCAGGAAGGCTGGAGTTCTGCCCTCTGGCCGCGCTGCCCCCAAGCTCAGCATCTCATCGCTAGTGGAGTAGCTGCACCAGCTCTTCGAATTTCCTCCTCCTGGCTTCTGCTACTGGGATCATAAGGAAGTTCAGAAAGCCTAGCAGCAGAGTGAGTGCAGCCCAGTGTGCAGGAGTGAGACAGTTAAGTAAAGGGGCTGAGTACTGACAGATTCAGGATGCTGGAGCCTGCAGTCGCTTCCTGGTCATTGAGGCTGACTACTGATAGATTCAGGATGCTGGAGCCTGCAGTCGCTTCCTGGTCATTGAGGCTGACTACTGATAGATTCAGGATGCTGGAGCCTGCAGTCGCTTCCTGGTCATTGAGGCTGACTACTGACAGATTCAGGATGCTGGAGCCTGCATCGCTTCCTGGTCATTGAGGCTGACTACTGACAGATTCAGGATGCTGGAGCCTGCATTGCTTCCTGGTCATTGAGGCTGACTACTGTTGATAGATTCAGGATGCTGGAGTCTGCAGTCACTTCCTGGTCATCATCACTGGTCAGTGCTCTGACCAGAAGTGGTTGTCGTTGGAACTAAATTGACATCACTTGTGTTTCTGGGAGTGTAGCTTTTTTTCCTTGATCAGAAGTCCCTAGTCATGCTCCAAGGCCCGCTTGAGGGTTTATTATCATAATAATACCTTCCTAGGTTACTCAGGCTCCCAAGTGGCACAGCCAGTGCCTACCAGCTGTCTGCCCCTGCAGTCAGTGCCTGCAGGACTCTGCACGGCTCTAGAGCATATGTGATCAGGTGTAATCTATCCACACTGCGGAAACAATCCCAGAAGGGTGTATGTGTCACGTGTGAATGCTGATGTGTTCACACGGGTGAGGTGAATCTAGGCAGGCAGAGCATACCCCTGGTCAGCCTACTGGGTGTCACCGACCCAGAATTCCGTGGTAGGTTTGTTGTCAGCGCGAGCAAGGGTGAGAGAACAGGGTGACTTTGAACACTGTAGTGCTGAAGGAGAGCTTTTGTAGAGCAAAGCCTAGAGCCCGAGGACAGTGTGGGGCAGATTGGGAACAAAACCTGGAAGAGCAGAGGCTCAGGTGATCATGTGGCAGATGTGTGCGTAGAAAGGGCCTGGGCCTAGAGCTGGACTGAGCTGGACCTGACGCCCTTCGGATTAGCCGAGCGCTGTTTGTGTGTGCGCAGAGCAGAGGTCATCATGAGGAGCACCCACCCTGGTGTTTGAGCCTCTTGTTGTTAGGGGACTCTCTGCTGAGGTTAAACTGGCTGGCCAGAGAGCTGCCGGGCTCTGCCAACCCCCACTCTCCCAGCACCGTGACTGCAAACTTGCCACCGCACTCTGTTCCTTACGTGAGTTCTGGGGATTGAACTCGGGCCCCCATGCTTGTGTGACAAGTGCCTCAGCAGCTGAGCCATCTCCCAAGCCTCTTTTCTGTCCTGCAGACGAGAGACTGCTCTGTCAACGGCTCTGACTGTTGGTGAGAGAGGTGTGTGGCTTACAATCAGAGTGTGATTCGCAGAAGCCACCATTTTGGTATCACTGGTGTTCACAGTGCAGCACAGCCCCTGTTCCAAGGCTGCGATTTGGTGCTCTTGGCTCGGGGCCGTTCCCCGTCTTCCCTGCCCAGGTGTGGAGATCCCATTACTTTCATCAGGGAGCCCAGACTCAATCGATCCATAGCCCAGACTGTCCTAACACCACGTCAGAACCTGAACTGGGTCACTTACCCACTGTGTGTTCATTCTGCAGCACATACAGAGATACTCTGTGCCTCTGTGTGGTGTACAGTGTGGAGGAGACACGTTGCTAGTCTTGAATCGAGTCATCCGTAGATGCTCCGTTTGCCTGGGCTGTGATACAAGCTATAGAAGTCGTCTCATTGATGTGATGTTAGGCTGTAGAAGTCATCCCGTAGATGCTGTTAGGCTGGGCTATAGAAGAAAAGTACAGAGTTAGGGGAGAAGACCCCTCTCCATGAGGAAATGATTTTTATTAACAATCAAGGGTACAATTCGCAAAGATTCTGTGTGAACCCATTTGATTGGCAGATGTTAAGCAGCGCAATGGCGGACGTTGAGGGTGTAGGTGGCTGCGGTGCCCTGGGTTGTGTTTGGGGGTGTACTGTCGCTTTATGAAGTGGTATGTTCACATATTATGTGTCTTGACGTTTCTGCTTCTTGTTCTGTAACAATCTGGAGAAACTCGCCTGCGTGGGTAGGAGGAGCTGCATACTGAGAATGCTTCTGGTAAAGTATTGTCCATAGAGCAAAACACTGGAAGCAGAACTACCCATCGGCTGGGGAATCATGGGCAGACAGTGGTCTCATCGTGGATTCTGAGAGCTGCAAAATGCATGAACAACAGGCACAGAGAGGCTGAAAGGATCTTGGTTATTGGTTGACCCTAAGACCCTACAAGAGCAAGGACTATGGCTATCCTATCCTCTACTGCATGGGACCTTTTTATTAAAATTTAAACATGACTTCAAGAACAGCACTTGGGGACACAGATTGTACGAACAGCTGTGCTGGGTGGCAGGTGAGGCTGCACCGTGGGCGCATCCTTTCTGAATGAGTCCGAGGAGTTGTGCGATGAGATGGGAGCCAGGACAAGCCCGCTCAGGTTTTGATGACAGAGTAAAACTGTTTCTCATTGCTTTGGAAACTTCTTTGTAAAAAAACCCCAAAATTACAAACTGTAACCTGTCCGAATAATGCTACTAGGCATGCGTGTATGCATTTAATTTTTGTATTGCCATGAACGCATTTCTTGATAACCACAAACGCAGATAGGATATGGGAAATTGTGGCCGTGTTTGATGTCTATCGCTTCCTGCCCATGCAAGGTGGTGCTGGGAGATCTCAGCTCAGAAGGGCTGGGTTTGCAGCCAGGTGTGAGAGTCCTTGCAGTTCTGGTGGCTTTCATTCTGGAGGGAGGCAGATGTGACTGAGCGAGGAGGCCCTCTTGATGTGGACCCAGAGTTAGCAGGCAGAGCTGGTTCAGAGATGAGTAAGAGGGGGGCACTTTCTGATCGTAGGTTCTGGCCCGTATTTTCATAGTGAAACTGGTCCTTGCTTTCACTTTTCTTGTTTGATGGGCCCAGAGGCATTCTAGTTTAACTGTACAAGGACAGGGGAGGTAGACGATTTTTTAAAGGAAACATCTAACTCTGTGGGAGGAATCCGGGATGAGCCAGAGGAATTCAAATGAGTTTCTCTGGGAATGGTCAGAGCATCCAAAGTGGAGGTTCAGAATGCTGTGGTCAGGCTGCTGTCTTAGGACTCAGGGGAGGAGTAACATGACAGCCAGTGAACATGGTCCTGCTGAGAGGCAAAAGGGGAGGCAGTTGGAGGGGGTAAGGGGTTCAGGAGAGAGATACTTCAAAGGCGTGTGTGTGTGTGTGTGTGTGTGTGTGTATGTGTGTGTGTATGTGTGTGTATGTGTGTGTGTATGTGTGTGTGTGTGTGTGTGTGCTGGGGAGATGGCTCACTGAGTAAATGGGTTTGCGATGCTAGCCTGATGGCCTGCGTTTGGATCCCCAGGACCCACATAAGGTGATTGCAATGTTGTGCACCTGTAATCCCAGCACTTCTGTTGTGAGACAGGAAGTAGAGACAGGAGAATTGCCTCAAAGCACGTGGACCAGTTGGCCTGACTGTGGGGCAAAGCCAGAACAAAGTGGACAGTAAGAATCGGCTCCAGAAAGTTGCACCCTGAACTTCGCTCTCGCAGAGATGCATGACTGTGCTGTGCGCACGGATCATATCCATCTATACATCCACACGCAAAGATTATAAGAAGGAGGAACTGGGAAGCCAGCTCACAGACAGCTGCCTGGGGGCTGGCAATGCTTCAGATGCAGGTGTGTGGAAGGCAGTGGTGTGTCCGTTCTTTTTGTTTTAGTGGTTTTACATTTATTTGTTTTCTCTGTGCGTGTGCCCACGTGTGCATGTATGACACAGTGTGCATGCGGAGACCAGAAGAGAAAGTGCAAAGTCAGTTCCTCACCTGTGTCCCGAGGATCGAACTCAGGTCCTCAGGCTTGGCCACAAGTGCTTTGACTCACGGAATCGTCTTGCCCTCCCCTTCCTTTTTTTCTGGTCCAGGAGGTGAAGCTAAGTTTGAGAGAAGCTGTAGAAGGCATTTGATTTCATATAAATCAGGGCTTTTCAAACAGTGCTTTGTAATCACCCAGGAAGTGGTATAATCAGACTAGTGATCAAAATCAATAATTAAAAGAAAATGAACTGGAACAGGAAAAAAAAAAAGGCGAGGCAAACCTGGAGTAGATCAGATAGATAATCGTGGCTCAGCACCGGCCCTCGGCCGCATTTCTTTGCTTTTGTGTGTGTGTGTGTTCGTGTGGCTGTATGCTGAGTCACGCTATGAAGGAACATCTTCCTATAATTTTAAAGGTTTATTTATTATTTTATGTACACAAATGCTTGTTTGCACGCGTGTATGTGCACAGCATGAATGCTATGTTCTTACAAGCCAAAGGAAGGTGTCAGATCTCTGAAAATGGAGCAATAGATGGTGGTGAGCCACCATGTGGGGTGGTGGGAACTGAACCTGGGTGCAAGAGTAGCCCTTAACTGCTGAGCCATCTCTCCAGCCCTACGGAGCATCTCTGGGTGGGAGCAAGCGTGAAGAGCATTTGAAAGCTGTTACTATATGCTACCATTCGATTGCATTTGCTGTTTATTGCGCACATGACTGGGCTCTGTCCATACATTTTCTCATTTAAATTTCATAACAAGCCAGTTACATAGTGGTGTACATATATAATTTGGGTGACTCTGAGGCAGGAGGATGACAAGATTGAGACTAGCTGAGGTACATAGAGTGACTTTATCTATCATCTATCTATCTATCTATCTATCTATCTATCTATCTATCTATCTATCTATCGCTTTAGAACAACTGTTTGGAACAAATACTGTTCTCATCTTGGAGAGGAGGAAGGGTTCAGTTCAAAGAGGCCCAATGATGTTCATGTTCCTAGGGTCAGAAAGCATGTGAGAGACGGAGCCTGGAATTCGGCGTAAGTTAAATTCACAAGCGCTTGGTCATATGGTTGGAGAGATTGCCCAGTGGGTAAGAGTGCTTGCCCTCTGGGCCTGACGATGGGAGTCAGATCCCCAGAACCTACATAAAAAGGCTAGATGTGGTGGCAAATATAGGTAGTCCCAGTGCCCCTGCTGAGAGATGGGAGCCAGAGATGGTAGAATTGCCAGCTAGCCTGGAGTATGAGACTCAGC
Source organism: Alexandromys fortis (assembly GCF_014885135.2). Classification (NCBI taxonomy): domain Eukaryota; kingdom Metazoa; phylum Chordata; class Mammalia; order Rodentia; family Cricetidae; genus Alexandromys; species Alexandromys fortis. The sequence goes on from NW_026068091.1 coordinate 1,592,789, forward strand.
CACAGAAACAAGGGAGGCCCTCACTCAGCAAGGTGGGAGGAGCGAGCAGGTACAGACCAGCTGTTCTCTGCCTCCCACGTGTGTGCTGTGCTGTGTGCAGCACCCGACTACAAACAGCAACAACAGTAGTAGTAATAATAATAATTTGAATAGCTTTGTCCTAGGAGTGCACCCCCCTGGTGCAGGAAGAGCTGCGGGTGGGGCCCAGGGTACGAGGAGAAGAGCTGGAGATGGGAAGGACTGGGGTGGAGGTGGGTGGCCACCTGCCAGGGACATGAGGATAAGCCCTCATCCACCAGGTCACTGTGGTCTCTCATGACATAGCCTAGGACTTAAGCAGGGCAGTCTGGAAGGTCATTTCCAACCCTCTAGCGACTTAGACTCTCAACTGGAATGTCACATAATTAACAGAATGGGTTTAGATTTGTTTATAAGTGGGATTTTCTTTTAATAAGTTCTTGACTTCTCTGCAGCAAACAGGCACTTATTTTATGATTTAAAGAAGTTATTAAAAATAAAATGTTTTTGATTATCTGTAATGAATTCATCTTGTGACTTGTAGCATTTAAAAAAGTCAGTAAAAAGAAAATAGTGCTGCAAAGCAACAAGAAACTTTGAGGGAAGAGTCTTCCTGGCAAGTGTTCGCGCGACAGCTGGGAGCTGCTGTTCCTCCTCCTGTGTGGGCCGGCGAAGCGCAGGCTGGCCAAGCAGGCGATTGGTGGGCGTAGGGACTGCAGCGTCTTATCTGCTTCCTGGCCGGGCCCATCCTGGCCCATCCTCCCGGTGCAGTGCAGGAGCAGGCAGGGGCCCGTGGCTGGCGAGCTTTGCTGCAAAGGGAAACAAATGTCTGTGGACTGTATTTCAAGGTGGAGAGGGTCACGAGACCGTCACACCCACCACTCCTTGCTTATGAGCTGAGCCCTGAAGAGGGCCCACCACTCGCCTTTTGAGCTGTTTCCTGCAGCGTGGACCTGGGACCTGCCTTCAAGTGGGCTAATGTACTTCTTTGTCAAGACAAGGAGGGAGCTGCAAGTGGGTGAAGTGGCTGTTGTTGAGGAGTAAAGAGCAAAGAAGGATTACTTTCTTCTTGCAGTTGTTGCGATGGTGTCTCCTGTAGCCCAGGCCAGCCTCAAGCTCTCCATGTGCTCAAGGATAACTTTGAACCCGGGATTCTTCTGCTTCCACACACAGGCACAACAAGGCCAACCTTATGCGGGACTGGGGACTGAACCCAGGACTTTATGTACGCTAGGCAAACTCTCTTGCAGCTGAGTCATGTCCCCGGTATTGAAGTGTCAGTTTTTAGCTTTCTTTTCCTAAGGGGCTCCAAAGAGAAGTGAAAGTTTAGTGATATAGTTAAAATAACTTCCGGTCAGTAAGTTCAGGGGCCTGAATTCTGGCCTCTGCTTGAAAATGAACTGAGTGATTTGGGGTGAAGGACTTAACCAGGCTTCTGGAGGGTAAATTAATTCTTCTTTTAGTATTTCTTAGTCAGCCCTACAGTGCCTAACAGAGCCTGCCTCAGCCTTGGGTCCATTCAGAGCCAATGGCCGGCTGTTCATTGAGTAGCTGTCATTAGTCCATGTGTGGTCATTCCCCATCCTGCTGGGTGGGTACCAGGCATCAGGGAACTGAACATCTGGAGCATCTGGTTGCTATGGGAGCACAAATGACAACCCTTTTCTTCCAACCCTTCGAGTTCAGGTGGGCTGCTGGGGTTCTGTACACAGTGGCCACTGAGGGTTTTGGTCTGCTGGCCTGCATGGCTTAACTTTCTGGGTCATATGCATGTGGGCTCTGGTCTGTTTTGGCACACACACTGTGATGGTTGTGTCTCTCTGCAGATCATGCACTGTGACGGTTGTCTCTGTGGATCTAGCACTTGCATAGTTAATTTATCACCATGGCTATAGGTGTGAGGCCTGAAACCCAGGCCATCTGATTCAGAGTACATCACTGTGTCTAGGCATGTAACTCGAGGGATCGGGGACTCTGCAGAAGGAGTGGGGAGAAGAAGCCTTTTCCAGCTTCCCAAAACTCGAGGAGATGAGGCAGGGAAGAAGCTACTGGAAGAGCAGGGCTGGAGAGATAGATAGCCAGCGGTTAGGAGCCCGTGCTACCCCTGTGTACCACCCAGGCTAGGCTCCCAGCATCATAGAAGACAGCTTGCAGCTGCCTGTAACTCCCTCTCTAGGGGATCCAATGCTCTCTTCTGGCCTCAACGGTCACTGTACCCCTGTTCACATACCTGATTCTCCCTCACTTAAAAAGAGAGCCGACGGCAGGTCTTATCGGTTTCCGCATCTTCTTGGAAGGTCCAGATAGATTTCTCTGGACTGGCCCACCCCTAAAGTGTTTTCCTTTGACTGTGAACTTCAGTGTGAACCTTGGTGACCGTAGCTGGAAGGAAAGGCAGGTGGAAGGCTGTTCAAGGTTTGTTTTTCTTCCTTATCAAGGCTAATGATGTGACACTTTAAGGCTTTATGACTTAATCTGGTGGCATCAGCTCTTAAAAGATCTGGCTTAGGGCAGTTTGAATGGTTCTGTGAAAGTAATTAGCTGGTTGTTGTGAAATCTAGGGGGTGGTTCCTTCCCACTAATGACTCCAGGCTGTCCTGCCTGTTAGGGACTGGCCTCCCAGTAGACACAGACCATGTGGATTCATTTGTGTTTACCTCTGTAAGAACGATTCCTACTTGCCCTCTGCCTTGCACACCCCACTAATTTTCTCTCAGCTCATGGCCTGTGAGCCCACCACAGTCTCGGAAGCATCTAGTCCTCTGCCATCCTGGAGAAGCATGATAGGGAGGAAGGAACTTAGAACAAAATAGAGCCTGGGGCCACACCTACCATAGTGCGCTCAGGATTTTCCTCAGTAGGTGTGCCTGTGTGCACACACGTGTGAGGCCAGAGGTCAGTCAGTGCTGGGTGTTGTCCTCAGCCATTCTGCAGCTTAGCTTTTGAGACACGGTCTCCCACCAAATCTGGAGCTCACCAGCTCCTGTAGACTGACTGACCAGTGAACCCCAGGAGCCCTCACAACAGGGCTTCCCCATTGCCATGGCTGAGATTGCCAGTGAGTGCCATGGCTCCAGAAGGTTTTTTATTTTTATTTTTATTGAGCTCTACATTTTTCTCTGCTCCCCTCCCTACCTCTCCCCGCCCCTTCAACCCTCTCCCAAGGTCCCCATGCTCCCAATTTACCCAGAAGATCTTGTCTTTTTCTATTTCCTATGTAGATTAGATCTATGTAAGACTCTTTTAGGGTCCTCGTTGTTGTCTAGGTTCTCTGGGATTGTGAATTGTAGGCTGGTTTTCTTTGCTTTATGTTTAAAAACCACTTATGAGTGAGTACATGTGATAATTGTCCTTCTGGGTCTGGGTTACCTCACTCAAAATGATGTTTTCTAGCTCCATCCATTTGCCTATGAACTTTGAGAATTGGAATCAGGTCCTCAGCTGCCAACAGTTTACAGACTGGGCCATCTCCCCTGCCAGAACTCGCCTTTGACAGGGTGGTCAGGAATGCTTTAATATGAAGAAGTTTGGGGCTAGCACAGATGGCCCCTGAGGTTAAAAGGATGGGTGATAATGTAGTTTTGATTGTGTAGTAGAAAAACAACTGTGTGATTCCTGTCTGCAGTCTATCATTAAAGCTTGAAATTTGTGTGTGTGTGTGTGTGTGTTATTTGCAGTTCACTTGTGGCAATGGCCCAGGGCTGTGGTTTTATGCACCCCTAGCTCACCCAAGTTCTTGGCACAGCTAGTCATTTCTTTGAATACAAGCCTGGCATCGTGGAGTGCAGGGAGTGTGGCCAGATTACCACTCTCTTCCTGTTCCCTTCATGCACAGTGGTTCCCATTGCCGGCTCTGTGTGTGGTGTCCACACTTCTTGCTGTGGCTCCAGAGCCCGTAGATACAGGCTTATCCGGAACCTCACCTTCTCTAGCCAGTCAGTGCTGGCTGTGCCCCTGCTAGAGGGGCCTCTAGAGCATCCCCTAAGGGGGGCACTTTGTCCTCACAGTGCTTCCACAGGGCATTCTGGGATTGCCTCCTGGGTCTCGCTCTTCATTCTGTTGACCATGTCCAGGTGCACCAAGCATTTCACACGGGAAGGGCGTGGTGAGTGAACACTTGCTGGTCCCTCTGTCCTGGACGCTGCTGGTGTCAGCAGAGTGGGGAGGGGAAGACGAGATAACTAGTGGTGAAAGATGTTGCGGCACAAACCCGAGAACCTGAACGTGATCACCAGAGACTTCAGTGGGCGAGGACTGACTCCTGACAATTGTTCTCTGAGCTCCATGTGTCCGCTCAGCACACGTGTGCTCACATACACACACATGCATGCGGGCGCACATGCATACACATGCATACACACGTGTGCGCAGACACACGCATACACACATGCACACACACACGCACACACACACGTATTTTACATTTTTTAAAAGAGACATGATGGGGCCTGGTAGCTGCTGGAAGGGCCCTCCCTGGACCCGAAGGGTATGGGCATCTGATAACAGCAGGACAGTGTGTGGCCCTGGGCGGTCCTTCCTGGATGGCTGAGGCAGGATTTTTGCTTAGTGATGACAGTCTGTCATGAAGGGAAGTCGGGGAAGGAACTCAAGGCAGGAACCTGGAGCCAGGAACTGATGCGGAACCATGGAGGAACGGTACATGTTGACTTGCTCCTCATGGCTTGCTCAGCCTGCTTTCTTATAGCATCAGGCCCAACAGCCAAGGGATGGCACTGCCCACAATCAGCTCCCTCCCATATCCGTCATCAATCAAGAAAATGCACCACAGGTTTGCCTATAGGCCAGTCTGGGGAGGGGACATTTTCTCTTCCAAAGTGACTCTGGCTTGTGTCGAGTGGACATAACGCCAGTGCAGTCAGGATGGCGATGCTGCCTGTTTCTTGGGTGGTGTTTCTAGTTTGCTGCAAATCTTTCTTCCTCTTTTCCTGTGAATCTCATAGTGATTAAAAAAAAAGCGTCCTTGAGTGTGGTGGGGAATAGGGGTTCAGGATTCAGGAGCCAGGCTGATTTGGCGTTGCCCTGTAAGGTCTGGGGTGAAGGCTATAATTTACTTCTTCAACGGAATCTGGAGTACTCTTTCGCTATGTTTAGAAATAATTTATAAATTATGAAAGTGTGTTTTTTAATTTTAAAAATAATACCAAAATAGAACACAATGTAAGCAGGCCAATTACTGGAGAAGACCTGGAGAAACCGAACAAAACAGACAGAGGAGCAATGAAGGTGCCGCAATTTTGATGCCATCCACATGGGCCTGGAGCAGGGAGGGAACACTCGCATTCTCTGCGTGAAGGCAGGACAACAGCGTGACGGAAGAGCAGAGTGTGCGTGCCCTGCACCACAGCATGATTTCCGTATTGTGGGCCGCGACACTTACAAAGTCCTTGGAGGACAGAGTCCAGCTGCCCCCGCTGGTTGTGAGGGCTTCTGAGTGGGAATTTGGGAAGAGGGTAGTTTTAGGGTTACTAGTAATAAGCATTTGTGGCATTATAGGATCTGAGGAGAAAATAAGATACGGAAATAGTTGATAAAAAATTAAACATCTGTTTCCAATAAAAACTCTTATGGGAATAATTAGGTGCTTCCTCAACGGGGGAAGGTAGATTTTTGTCAAGCCAGTAGCTAAAGTTTTGCTAACATTGAGGCAGCGAACAGGAGGTGTCCCACTAAAGTCACGTGAAGAGACTTGGGATGGAGCTCAGTTGGCAGAGTGCTCGCCTCCCAGGCACACTGCGTAAACCGTGTGGCGACTCAACCCTCGATCTCGGCACTCAGAGCATCCTGGGCTACACAGCACCTTCCAGGCCAGGCCAGCCTGAGCTACATAAGACCTTGTCTTAAAAAAGAAATCAGAAAAAATGTTTTATCATTTTAAAAATTCTTTTCTAAATTTGATGCTGGAGTATACGCCATAGAATAAAAGATAAATAGAATATTTTTATTGTGAAAATGAGCATTGCGTGAAAAAAAACCTCAAACGACATCAAAAGATGACAGTCTGAAAAAAATTGCAATCTGCCTAGAAGGAGCCCATTTTCTTGGCATACAAAGAGCTCTGGGAAATAAAGGGGTCACTAATTTTGCTAAAAATTAAATGAAGGGCATAAACACAAATCTGCAGGGAAAATGGTGTGCAAGTTTTCCAGGATTTGGAGATGCGCAGACTGGCATGTGCTGCGGTGAGCCTCGACAGGAGAACATCCGGAACCTAACGGATCAAAAGAGATGGACACGCTGATGACACACTGATCTGGTCACAAGCCATTTCCCACGTGCGGGCGAGAGCCAGTGGGTATCATTGTCGGAAAGGCCACCATGCTATCTATCCAGATTATGAAAGCCTGTTTCCTAGTCCCTAGCCATTCCAGATAGGTGCCTGCCCTGGAGGGAAATTCTCCGGCATGTGCAGTGTTCAGGGGATGTTGCTGTAATAGTGCCAGGTGAAAGACAGCAATATAAATATCAATCCATAAAAGAAAGGCTAATAAAAGCTGGACCTCTGGACCATTAGAGGGTCGATAAATCAACCTAGTGGACTGTACACACAGTGAAGTGAGAGTGGAAAATAGTGGTGTCCATTGCAACATGACGCCGAATATTTGAGGGTGGCATTTTTTAATAGTCATAAATATGGACTGAATCATAGTATACATTTAGTTAATTGAGATGTGTGTGTGTGTGTGTGTGTGTGTGTGTGTGTGTGTGTGTGTGTGTGTGATGGGTGTTCCCATGAGTGTGGAGACAACGGCTGACGCTGAGTGTCTCCCTACATTGCCCTCCACCTTATAGACCAAGGCAGTGTCTCTCACTTGAACCCAGAGCTCATGGATCCGCTTAGTGTATAGCTGCTTGGCTTTCCCAGGAGACTCTCTTGATTCTGCCTTCCTGAGCCCTGGGATTACAAGCAGGCCACCACACCCACCAGGCATTTGGGCATTTATGTGGTGCTGGGGATCTTGACTTTTAGCTCTCATACGTGCATAGCAAGGGACCCTCTCCTGAGCCCTAAGTTGCACTTCTTGAGACGATACTGTATGGGCGCATGCTGGTAATCCCAGCACTTGGGAGACAGGCAGAAGGATCAAGAGTTAAAACTTTGAGACCAGTCTGGGCGACATGGCAGCCTAATTCCAACAACTAAAATCAACCAACCGAACAAACAGAATCAAATTAAAAAAGGAATTTATTAGGTTGATACCTGCCCAAAACTAGCTCTCAGAAAAGTGACAATGTATGTGTGCATGCATGTATATATGTAGCCTGCTTGTTGACCGTAGGACCATCAGTTAAATTGTGCTTTTAAGATTTATGGACAGAATCCAGAGTGCCCGCAGCAGCCATCTGTCCTTCCCTGTTCATTAGCTGTTAAGGAAATCCCAGGCTGAGATTTCCCGTGCATCGAGGCCATGCTCCCCTTCTAAGTGTGGGTGGAGATGCCCATGGCAGAGAGAAGCCTGCTGGCCTACATGCCTACACAGATCTCCCGTAACGTTTGTGGATTTGTGAGGCCTACCTACCCAGATCCAGCCTGTGACATCGTGGGTGTGGACAGCCCCACAATTACTTCCTGAAGCTCTGCCCGGGCAGACTAGCCTGAGGAAGCTGAGACTGCAATTCTTTCCGGCTGGGATCCCGGCCCCAGTCACTGCTCCTCGGGCTCTGACACAGCGGAGTCTCCTGCTTTGTTCCTACATCCCATTTCCTTCTCTAAGTTTTGGTTCTACTCAGAGGCCCTGTGTGGCTTCCTGTGCTGCTACGATGCTGGGTGTCCAGGTCCTGGCGCCCACCTACCCTCTGTCAGGAATATAAGGATGCTGAATGCTACTCTATCCACTTGCTGGTCCTGTGACTCTAGGGTAAATTATTTACCCCAGCTGGACCTCACCCTCTTTATATGTGTGGCAGGGACACAAGGCTGCCCTTCGGAGAATGGCTGCACAGAGTGTGTGACAATAACCCGTGGGTTAGAGCCCTGCTGCCCCGAGACTGGGGTGTTGTCGTGATAGATGATTTCTTTATCGCGCTGCAAGTCAACTGTGCCGCTTTGGGGCCCTTCCCAGGGCCATTCTTAACTCTATCCCACGTTGACCCTCTAGAGACTGCCCGTGCCTTCCCTTGGCAGGAGGTCTGCCCGCCACTGCTTGGCCCCTCTGTTTAAGCTTAGACCTGAGTCAGAAGAAAACCACAGACTAACTTCATGTCGAAACATGGGCTGGCCAGGGAAAATGGCGCACACATGCAGTCTCAGAAGCCAGGAGGTGGAGGCAGAGGGTTAGGGGAACGAGGGACACCTCTGCCTCATCACACGGTCCAGACCAGCCTGGGTGGTATGCGACTTTGCCAGGCAGAGCCCAGTACAAAACAGCCTCAAAAAATCATCCGTGAGCTAAAGACATGGACGGACAAATGACCTGACACTTTGGGATGTTTATTGAGTAGCTACCAGCCACTGAGCATGTGGCTCCGCACAGGCAGTGTATTCATGCTGCTCCGAGGGAGTTTGGAGGGCATTCAGGTATCGGGTCATTTGTTTTTTTTTTAAGACCTCATGAAGGAGCCTTGAAAAAAGTAGTAGTTGGGAGGCCTTCACAGAAGAGGTAACATTTGAAGTGCATCTAGTAGGTTTGTATCTTAATAATAGCTTCTCTCTCTCTCTCTCTCTCTCTCTCTCTCTCTCTCTCTCTCTCTCTCTCTCTCTCTCTCTCCTTTCTCTCTCTCTCTCTCTCTCTCTCTCTCTCTCTCTCTCTCTCTCTCTCTCTCTCAGTTTTTCGAGACATGGTTTCTTTGTGTAACAGCCTTGGCTGTCCTGGAACTCACTCTGTAGACCAAGCTGGCCTTGATCTCACAGAGATCCACCTGCCTCTGCCTCTTGAGTGCTGGGATTGTGGGTATGTGCCACTATCACCTGGCTCAAATTTAAGTTCTTCAAATCAATTTAGACAAGTCTTGCATGACTTCTTAGCCTTTTGATTAAAATCAAGTTGAAAGTAAATCTTGAACCTGAACGCCTGTAATCCAGGCACATGAATGGTGGAGACAGATCGGTCCTAGGCCAGCCTGGGCTACACGGGGTTCTGTATCACACCCCTCTTCCGATTGAAAGATAAGGCTGGGATGTAACTCAGTTGGTAGAGTGTTTGCCTAGCGTGCTTGAGACCTTGGGTACTAGCCCCAGTGCTGCAGAAACCAGACGTGGTGAACTGTGTCCGCGATCCTAGCCCTTGGAGGGTGTAGACGGAAAAATCTAAAGTTTAAGGCCATCCTTAACTGCTTGTGAAGTTTAGACACTATCTCAAAACCAAACAGCCAAGTGAAATTAGATTTTAAAAAATTGAAGTCTTGAGAAGTTACTAAACAACGCTTATCCCAGGAAGGTAAGTCCAACTCAACACAGACTAGCGTTAGGAGAAACAAAGTGTAAAAGCTGGAAGACCTCGTAGCTGGGACAGAACCTGAAATGTAACTGAGACTCCCCAAAAGTTTGATGAATAAAGAAATTTGATATCACTAAATGCAGAAAAATACTGAAAATCAATGCTATATGTAGTATTACATATCATAAAATTAAAATAGGCACGTCAGAGACTCTTTTCCTACGCCCAGGGATGGGTCTGTGTGTGATCTGGTCACAGCCTTCCATAGAGGCTGCTTTGAAAGGAGAGAAACAGGAAGTAACCCCAGCGCCTCTTATCTCAACTCCTCTTTAACAGAACCTTGACAGAGGCTTGTGACAAAATAGGAACAAAACAGAGAAAAATACTAGCGGGATTGGCACAGGGAAGGAAGAGATAAAAATACGCTGTTTACCAATGACACAATTTCTAGTCAGAGAAGATGACCAGCTGCTCTGGGGCTGCTTTGTGCATGGACGCTAGAGGGTCTGAGGCTGACGCCTGGATCTCATGGCCACGCAGTGCCGCTCTCGTGAGGGCTGCAGCTGCAAACGCTCCATTAGCGTGAGCAGGGACGACAACCAGAGTCCCGAAGCTGGCTAGAGAGGAGAGCAGAAGACATAGGCTCTATACCATAGTGTTAAGACAAAGCTGACCAATGAGAAGCGAGTATTTACCCTTGGTGTAAAGAGCAACTATGTTTGAAAATTACATAAAAATCCTTAATACCAGGCACACGCCTTTAATCCCAGCACCTGGGAGGCAGAGGCCACTGGATCTCAGCGTCTGAGACCAGCCTGGTAAAGGAATAAATTTTCTAAAAATGATAGAGTCAAAACTAGGTGAGGTGGGGCATGCCTGCAATCCTAGCACTGGGGACGTGGAGGCGGGAGACCGACAGCCAAGGCTACATTTTGCCTTTAGGCCAGCCTGAGCTACATGAGAGCATGTTTCAAAAGTAAGTAATAATAAAGCAAAAAATAAGCAAAATCCTATAAGAGGGTGAAGAAATGGATGAGGAAACAGTTGTGATAACCCAGGGGCAAGGCACACTGAGAATTACACACGGAATGACCCCATACTAAAGGCAGGCGCATAGGCTGTGTTGGCGGCCCACTCAGCCTGGGAAAGATAATTTCATAGGAGGTCCAGATAAACAGATGTGCAGGAGAAATGTAAGGTAACGTTTATAGACGTTCCGCCAGCTCAGCGGTAGTGTTTCATAGGGCTTGTAGCATTAGTTGTAATTGGGTTGTTGTTGTTGTGATGATGATGATGATGATGTCAGAGTCTTGATAGGTATGTAACGTTGGCTGTCCTGGAACTTGATATATAGGCAAGGCTGGTCTTGAACTCATAGATATCTGCCTGTTTAGGCCTCTGGAATGCTGGGAATACAGATGTGTCTGGGCTTGGGTCAGTTTTACAAATCCTATCCTTGAGGCCAATGGAAAGAAATTGGGCACCTTGTCCCCCTCCCCGGTGGAAGAGTGGAGCCGACCTTTCAGGAGAGTATCATGGCCTTGGACAACAAAAGTCACAGCAGTGTCTGCGCCGTTGGACCAGTATTTTGGCTTTGGGGGGAGTAATGCAGAGACAGTGCCAGAGAGGAGGAAAGTAACACTCCCCAAATGGAGTAGGCTCGGTGCGTGGCGTAACTGCCAGGGTGGAAATGCAGATCCCACCCTCCAGATCCAAGGTGGACTTTTCCAGATGGCTTGTCACGTCTGGTCCTTTACTAGGTGGATGCACTGTTGAGAAGAGCCCAAGCCTGCTGGCTGGATCAACTATAACCCAATGAACGTTGAGTTACAGACTTTGGGTCTGGCTAATAGAGTTGCATAATTGCTTGCTTTTTCAAGTTCATTACAATGAAGTTTTAATTTAAAAGTCATTTAGTTAATGTTCTTTCCAGTAAAATTATGGCGGTTACATATTGCAGTTTGTTTAATTTAATAATTTTCCTTTAAAGTTGTATTTATTATTTTGTGCGTGTGTGTACTAAGAACACGCAATAGCATTCGATGACAGTCAGAGTACAGCTTCTGCCTACCTAGCCCGTGGCTCTTCAGGTTGGCAGGCTCAGCAGCCTGTTTGCCTCCCGAGCCATCTAGGTAACCCAGAGGTGGAGGAACTCCTTGCAGTGAAAGGAAACGTTAGGCCCCGGGCAGCCGCACAAACTGGATTTGAGTCATTGCGTTGCCCTGTGGTTTTGGGCAAATCACGTATCTCTTTAGCTTCATCTCCACCTTAGGGGGAACGGCGATACCTGAAAATGAGACCAGCTGGGTTCTGGGCTTTGTGAAGGCCGTTCTGCAGGGCACAGTGAGCCCTTGTTTTCTCACTTTGTCCCCATGTCTGCAAACGTATGGGGTTCCAAGCAGGGCCGCTTTTGTGTGGCAACCGAGAGCGGGAGGTCGACACACCCCTAAAAAAGACAGCCTGCAGAACCGTTGCAAGTACCCTCAAGAGGGCTGCAGCCTATGAAGGTTAAGCAGTCTGTGCCCATCTCTTTCAGACCTGCAGACAGGACCAGGAGGAAAAGACCATCTGTTGGGCTGGTGTGGTAGCTCTGCGGTAGAGCCCTTGCCTGGCCCCCTAGGGACCTTGGCTTCATTTCCCCACAGAAAAAAGACATTCATGGGCAGAGTCAGGGCCACTATGTGTTCATCATTCTAGCTCTTCCTGATACAACTCTCCTTAGGCAGAACCAATTGTGTTTTTTTTTTTCAGATGAGGATGTGAGGGAGGGGCTTAGAGAGCCTCACAGGAGGGGATTCACAACCTGCCTTGACCCCAAACACACATCTGTGAACCATTGTGTCCTGGGGCCTTGCATCTCAGGGCTAAGTTAACCATGTTCTCTGTCTAGCTACTTTTATATTGCAGTGACAAAAATATCATGACCAAGGCAACTTATAAAAGGAAGCAATTGATTTAGGGGCTCACGGTACCTGAGGGTTAGAGTCCATGACTCACGGAGTGACACGTGGCAGTGGGCAGTAGAAGGGAGTTCATTCACTTCTATCAGTAGGCGTGGGGGAGGAGCGGCACTACCTGGGGAGGGTGTGGGTTTTTAAAAGCTGAAAGGCCCACACCTCAGGGACACACCTCCTCCACAAGACCACATCTCCTAAGCCTTCCCAAACAATTCCTCCAACTTTGGGGAGCAGGCAGTGTTTCAAGACAGGGTTCTCTGTGAAGCTCTAGCTGCCCTGGAACTCGCTCTGTAGACCAGGCTGGCCTTGAACTCACAGAGATCCGCCTGCTTCTGCCTCCTGAGGGCTGGGATTAAAGGCGTGTGCCACCACCACCGCCTGGCCTAGTTCCACCAGTTTTGAACCAAGCACTCAAAGAGGGTGTCAGCTTCCTTGAAGCTGGAGTTCCAAATGGCTGTGAGCTATCTGCTGTGCCCAGCACCTAATTCTTGACTGAGTGGTTATCTCCAGGCGGGAAGCGTCAGTCCTACGGTGGGTGGTTAATGCCTTGGTCTGCGGATAGGGATGCTTAGCTGCGGCAGGGAGATGGGACCAGATTGGGGAACAGGGAGAAGGATGGCGTGGTGGCAGGAAGTGTCTTGAGCAGGAAGATCTGAGAAATTACATTGGGTGGGGCTCTTGCCTGAACAAACACTGCGAGTCCCCAGACTGGGGGTGGCGTCTCTGGATGTGTGCCCCCCGAAAGCTGCACTTCTGAGTGTGACTGAGTTAGCTGGTGGTGTAGAGGGGAGGCCGGAGGGAGTGAAAGCACAGGATGGGTGACGTCAGCGCCCCTGGGTGGAGGAGAACTGAAAGGGCCATGTACAGAATACAAGATGGGGGGGGAGGGTGGAGAGTGTGGGGTGACCACCCCACTTTTGATGAGGTGACTAGATGTTCAGTGTCGTTGACAACCAACAAAGATCAGGAGCCCGAAGGGAGTGTTGAACTGAACTTACTTTGGACACGTGGAGTTTGAGGAGCCCGTGTTGTAGGTGGGAGCGTCTAGTCAGAAGAGTGTCCCCTGCTGAAGTCAGCCACTGTCTGCAAACACATGTTCTGTTCAGTGCTTGAAGCTATAAGCGTGAATGTGGCAGCAAGAAGGATGTGGGCGGGCAAAGACAGTTACAGGAGTGGACTGTGCCGATTTGAAGGATGCTCCAATTATAAAACACACGTAAAACTGGAATGCACCCTTTCTGCTGCTCACAAGCTGGCCAGCAGCCTGCAGGGTGGAGTCCCAGCTTCTCAGCTCAGCTGGACGTCTGTTGGGAACTTGCCGCCTCTTAGCTTCCTAAGGCTACGCTAGCAGAGCATCTCAGGCCGGATGAGCATTTAAAGTTCTGGATGTTTGAAATCAAGGCCTGGGCAGGGAAGGAGCCCTGTGTCTGTCGGCACCACCAGGTCAGCTCCTGCAGTTCTTGGTTCTCTTCAGCATGTAGAAACATGGATTGCCCACTCCTTGTGAGTCTGTGTGTGTGTCTGCACGCACGCGCATGTTTCTGTTTCTGCTGTACTCAATACCGCGGCTGTGACTCAGCACAGCATCTCATACGCTAAAATTGGGATGATACGGAGATTAGTGTGGCCCCTTTGCAAGGATGAAGCAGTCCGTATGTTCGATTCCCTGCCTGAGTGAGCAGAGTGGAGAGTGACTAACCAAGGCACCTGATGGCAACTCTGTTGCACCCAGCACGTGTGTGTCCACACGCATCCGAAGCAGTCACACATACTCCTTGCACACAACGTATCTATCATGAACAGCATCAAAAAAGAATGAGCCCAAGATGAGTTATGTCCAGATTCCATCTGCCAAGACCCTGTTTCTAGATAAGATCCCATCCGGGCATTTAGAACTTACAACATGAGAATTTAGGCATCTCTAGCTGTTTCTGGCATTCCCTCCACCCGATTGCCATGGTCCTCATTTAGGAAGATATCCATGTATAGCCCAGCCAGAGGTTACTATCTGCAACTCTCTGAGAGGACCTCACTACCGTTCTTACTGCCCGTGTCCCCACTGGGCCCTGGACTCCTTGACACAAGCACACTGCCCCTGTTTCTCTGCACTGAGTGGTAGGCGGTGACAGCCCCAGCCTCAGAGTCGCGTAAGACTGGGTGTGAGTGCTAATTCTTAATTAGTTGTGTGATCGTGGATGACTTCCTGATTTCTCTTTGCCTTGGTTTCCCTTTTCGTGAGATGGAGCTGCTAAGTGAGAACTTACTGGGTCATGAGGAAGTGTACCGGGAGCAACTGTTTAGGGACTCAACGTCTCCAGGAGGCCTGGACTGCCATGGCAGGGAACCCATATGGACTTGTTGAACTTAACACATAGAGACTTAGCATGAGGAGAATGGACGGCCCTTGTGCGTTTATGAGTTTGAGCCTTCTTGAGAAGCCCCCTCCCTCAGCCTGTGTCCCCAGGGGTGCTGCTGAGTGTGGTGGGTACGCAGGGGTCTCAGTTTGACTCAGATGCGCAGCCCTGTGCTCAGTGCTTCTCTTTCATGTGGATGGAACAAATTTTGGCTATCACACAGTGGTGTCTACGGTGGCTTCTATAGATGAGTCACCGTTTACTGTAAAGCTTTCAGATGCCCGGCAGACACGCCCACCACCGGTGGAGTCAGGGCCTACAAGACCCGCAGCCCAGTCTCAAGCATCTAGCAAGAGACAGGAGGCTTGTGGTCCCTTTCACGTGAAGGTCACAGGTGAAGGTCTGCCTGCAACTTCCATATTGCCTGCTGGAAATCTCATTTGATCTTTACGGAGCGGCAGGCCCGTGCCAGCTGCCGGATAGCACTGTGTATGTTAGCGCCTGCTCTGCTTCTAGACAAGAGAGCTATTCTTGTGCCTGGTTTTGCTTTGTGTGAACTATTAATTTTAAAAAGAAGTGGGCCGGAGTCTTCAGTTAGTAAAGTGTTTGCTGTACCGGCTGAGGAGGACCTGAGTTGAATCCCCAGAACGAGTGGGCATAGTGGCATGTGCTTGTAACTTCAGTGTTGGGAGGCGGAGACCAGCCATACGGCCTATTCAGTGAGCCTCTGTCCCCAGTGAGAGACCTTGCCTCAAAACACACGGTGGGTGCCATAGAGAGAGCTTAGTGGGCAAAGCGTTCGCTGCTGGGTGTGATGGTGTCCGGCGGAAGGGGTGGATCGCCCCTGAAAGCTGCCCTTTGACCTCAGCGCGTGTTGTGCTGTGGGACTTTTAAACTGATCTGCATTGTGCTTTTATGTATTACTTTGTGTGAGTGTGTGTGTGCATGTGTGCTGGCCCGAGAGTGGAGGCCAGAGGACAGCCTCGCGTGTTCTTAGGTACACGCTACCTCCATTTTTTTGTCGAGTAGGGTCTCTTGGCCTGGAAGGCGCCCCAGTGGCTCCCAGGGATTCATTCATCTTTGCCCCCTCAGAGCTGGGATTACAAGTGTACTTCACCACGCCTGTGTTTGCCGCCCTCCTCTCCTCTCGCCTCCTCTTCTCCATGATCCCCATCCCTCACTTTCCCTCTCCTGACCTATTCTCTTCCTCCTTCCCCTTCCCCCTCTCCCTTCCCCTCTTCCTCCTTCTCTCCCCTTTGCAAGGCAGAGCTATCTATCCCTGCAACCCTATAGAAGATATTTTTTGAAGGTGCCTCTCAGGCCCAGTTTCCTCATGTGTAAACTGGGGACAGAGACAGTTTCTTTAGGGGATCATTTTCAGGCTTTGCTGAGACATCCTAAGGGCCTTGGTGTGTAGTCTTTCTACAAAAGTAGCCACTGTACTCGGAGGAAAGGCTGTGGATTTGGGCTTTTGAGGTCAGGGATGGCAGGGCAGCCCTGTGGTGCTGCGGAGGGTGTGGAGGTGCCCGCTCAGGTCTCCTTCCTGGTTTGTGGTGGTAATTTATCCCAGATCTGCAGCTGCTCACTGTATTCGTTTGTACTCCTCTATCTGTGCCCACGGAGACCCGCCTGAAAACTAAAACAAATGAAACCCACCCCCACCTCCTGACGCGTGCCCTCCTCTGGGGCTTCTCTTAGGACTGAGCAGCTGTTTGGTGCATCCCAGGGACCATAGTGAGTCCCTGCAGTGTGGTTCGCACTTCCCCTCACTCTGGCCACCTAGGACTTAGGTCTCTTGAGACTGCTGTGTATGTGTCTTCAGAGCAAGAGGCTGTCACCATCTGGCACTCTTTGAGACATAGTCAGTGGTTATGGGGACAGTAGTGCTAGATGGTTTGAAATCCAGGCTTGGGAGACATTCAGGACGATGGCTGCCTCGTCTGAGCGCTGCGTCCTGAAGTTCCAGGAGGCCAAGATGCCCTTGCTTCTGCCTCCTCTTTCTTTGCTGGGTCTTCTGAAGTTTATCTTTTCCCATCCCAGGTGCTTTTGTGAGATCACAGCCTCCTCTTCTTGTTGAATTCACACGTGTCCCAGTGTCCTGCCGCTCCACTAGGGTTCGTAACCTTCCTAAGGGTGTGGTCCTTACTGGGGGCCCGGGAGCCTTGATTGCAGCCGAACCCACAGGCCCCCCACAGCAAGTCGGCTCGGGGTGAATGAGAAAGGCACTTGTGCTGCATGCAGCCCCTTGTGATGAAAAGGGTGGGACCACTTCCCTCTGCACCCTGCAGGAATGAGGGGACCCTGGCCAGCTACTCAGCTGCTGTGTTCTTTCTTCTGCGTGTTGATTCATTTGCTGGCTGTGACTCTGTCCTGTGAGCTGCACACAGTCCCTGTTGCCTGGCTCTTCCTAGTGAAGGGATGGTCTGGTGTTCAGGGTGTGGCTGGCTGGGGTAAATGGTACAGTCTGTCATGGGACCACGAATATTGTGGGCCACACAAAAGATGTGGGTCCCGTGACTCCTGTCTTTAAAAGGAACTGCACCCAGTGTGAGGAAGAGTGGGGGAGGAGTCTGCCCACGGTAGCTGGTTCTTTGAGCTCTCAGGACAGTTAACTATAGAGGTGATGTTCCTTCCACTGCATCGCAAACACTCCTAGAATCCTAGAATGTTCTAAACCTGCAATTCCATTTGTTATGGGGCCTTTGGGCCTCTTTTTTAATTCATTATTTTTTTTAAAAAAGTTTATACACATGGGTGTTTGTGTATATATGTACCATATGTGTGCCTGGTGTCTGAGGATTCCAGAAGAGGGTATTGACTCTGGAACTGGTGGTGACTGATCTCTGTCATCTACCTGGAAGGACTGGGTGAGAATGAGATGTCAGGATAGGGAAGTGGCCTCCGTCCCCAAACTCCTCTGCCACTACCAGACATGCTGGCAGTGCCCCTGGAGTTCTCCCTTCCTCCATGTTCCCCTTCATCCTTTAGGGTACATTCTGGTAAGTTCTCCTAACGTCATATGATCACTAGGCCTGGCAGGGTCGCACCAGCAACCCAGCTGGAAGAACTTGTCTGAGCCTGGACCTGTGGTCTGGCTATATGGAAGCTGAGACAAAAATCTCAAGTTCAAGGCTTGTTTGGGTTACTGAGAGAGTTCAAGGCCAGGGCAACTTAGCAGCCCCCACCCCCATCCTTCCCCTCAAATGTGGCTAGGGATGTATTTCAGTGCTAGGAGGCTTGCCTTTTATATTTGAGGCCCTGGGTTCAATTCCCAGTAGAAGAGAAAACCCTCTCAACAAACTCGGGGCTCTGTGGTTTGTGTGTGCACTTTTATGTTTTGCACATGTATGTGTATGTGGTGTGTGTGTATTTGCATGTACGTGTGTGTGCAGCTGCATATGTACAGGTTCACATGTGTGTGGAGGCCTGAGGTGAGTGTCAGGTGACTTTCTCCGTCGCTCTCCACTGAATACGCTAGAACAGGCTCTCTTACTGATCCCTGAGCTCCCAGTGTCAGCTGGTGTGGCTTGCCAGCTTGCTGTGGGCATTCCCTGTCTGCTCCTGCATGTGCTCCTGCATGCTGCTTCTGCATTCTGCTCCTGCATGTGCTCCCGCATGCTGCTCCCGCATGTGCTCCCGCATGTGCTCCCGCATGTGCTCCCGCATGTGCTCCCGCATGTGCTCCTGCATTCTGCTCCTGCATTCTGCTCCCGCATTCTGCTCCCGCATGTGCTCCTGCATGTGCTCCTGCATGCTGCTCCCGCATGTGCTCCCGCATGTGCTCCCGCATTCTGCTCCCGCATGTGCTCCCGCATTCTGCTCCCGCATGTGCTCCCGCGTGCTGCTCCCGCATGCTGCTCCCGCATGTGCTCCCGCATGTGCTCCCGCATGTGCTCCCGCATGTGCTCCTGCATTCTGCTCCTGCATTCTGCTCCCGCATTCTGCTCCCGCATGTGCTCCTGCATGTGCTCCTGCATGCTGCTCCCGCATGTGCTCCCGCATGTGCTCCCGCATTCTGCTCCCGCATGTGCTCCCGCATTCTGCTCCCGCATGTGCTCCCGCGTGCTGCTCCCGCATGCTGCTCCCGCATGTGCTCCCTCATGTGCTCCCGCATGCTGCTCCCGCATGTGCTCCCGCATGTGCTCCCGCATGTGCTCCTGCATGTGCTCCCGCATGTGCTCCTGCATTCTGCTCCTGCATGTGCTCCTGCATGCTGCTTCTGCATGCTGCTCCCGCA
Organism: Alexandromys fortis; assembly: GCF_014885135.2. Classification (NCBI taxonomy): domain Eukaryota; kingdom Metazoa; phylum Chordata; class Mammalia; order Rodentia; family Cricetidae; genus Alexandromys; species Alexandromys fortis. Next base: position 1,611,750 of record NW_026068091.1, read on the forward strand.
TGCTGCTCCCGCATGCTGCTCCCGCATGTGCTCCCGCATGTGCTCCCGCATGCTGCTCCCGCATGTGCTCCCGCATGTGCTCCTGCATTCTGCTCCTGCATGTGCTCCCGCATGTTGCTCCCGCATGTGCTCCCACATGTGCTCCGCATGCTCGGCCATCACATTCCCCGGCTATTTTATCTGATTTCTGGGGATCAAAATTCCAGGTCCCACATTTGCTCAGCACGCTCTACCCACTGAATCATGTCTTCAAGTCTCTCCCTGCCTTTTTATTTTCATTTTTTTTTTTATTTTTGAGACCGTGTCTTACTATATAATCCTGGCCGATCTGGAACTTGTGATAATTCTCCTGCCCCTGGCTCCCAAGTGCTGGTGTTACAGTTTTCCTCCATGGTGTCGGGCAGACTCCCAGTGTGTCAGCCATGAGCGTTCAGGAGATGTGGTTCCTTCCTGGTTAGGGGTTGACAATGATTTTATCAGTGCTCAGCCCATGAGACCAGGCCCCTGAGCAAACCAGCTCCCCTCTTCGGTAGTACCTCATTAGCTGCGGTGGAGGGCCCTGTGCTTTCTCTTTGGTTGTGTGGGGATGGATGTCTTAATGAGCGCTGAGTCTGAACTGTGACTGCTGGCTGGCTGGAACCCCGAGAGGCCCCACTTCCTCTTCGTTCTTGCTTTATTTTTAAAAATCCCACACATTCTATTATATTTATCTTCAACCTACTCTAAACAAGAGGACCACTTAGAAAATAACTGGGCTTTGGGAAACTCGCAGCGCTTTCTAGGTAAGGGGCCTTCTCCTCCCAGGTTGAGTTTAACGGGACAGCGGGGATCGATGGGGGACACTGAGCCCCACGGGACTGGGTTAGGGGAGGGACTGACTGATGTCCACAGTGGAACAGGAGTGAGGTCATCACCACTCACACTTCTTCCACTTCTTGTTCTTTCTCCTTCCTCCTCCTCCACTTCCTCCTTCCGCCTGCCCCTCTTCCTCATTTCTCTTCCTTCTCCTCCCTTCTCTTCTTCCTCTTCCTCCTCTGCTCTTTCTCCTTCCTCTCCTCTTTCTTCAAGGTCTTCATTTATTTATTAAATGAAAGGCTCATTTTCGTTTTCTTTGTGTGATAGTATTGCTTCCCTGTTGTGTGTCCTTGATGTCTTTGTGGAAAATCAATTCCCTGTAGATGCCGGCTTTATTTCTGGACTTCCTGTTGTCATTAGGCAGTGTGTCCATTCTGATGCTGGTACCCATGCTGTTTTGATTAGTATGGCTTTATAATATCTTTTGAAATTCAGTGATCATGTTGGTATCTTTGTGGTTTCATGTGAATGTTAGAATTTCTATGAGGAATGACATTGGAATTTTTTTTTATAGAGATTGCATTGGTCACAGTATGTACTATGCTTTGTATCTCTTTTTTGTAAAGATGGTTTTACTCAGTCATCCAGGCTGGTCTTGAACTCTTGGACTCAGGAGCACCTCCAACTTTCCGAGTCCTGCTACTCCCGGTGTGCTTATCATGTCTGACCCAATATAGACTTTTGAGCACAAATGCTAATTGTTTTTAATAATAAAAACGCAGAGTCAGATATTGGGGGTGAAAGCTGAAGGATCAGAGAAGCAAACAGTCAGCCACTAGCTTACCTCTACCTCAGACTGAAAGGGTGATCCTGTCGCCACAAATCCTCACTGAATGATACAAAACCTCAGATGGTATCCGACCTCCTGTCTCCTCCCGCCTTATATTCCTCTTTCCTACCACTCCTGCCTCCACCTCCCTACTGCTGGGATTAAAGCCACGTGGCTTTCAAGTACTGGTATTAAAGGTGTGAGCCACCACCAGCTGATTTTGTTTCTTTTTGAAACTGGATCAGTTTAGTGTAGACTAAAGTGGCCTGGAACTCAAAGAGGTCCATCTGCCTCTGCCCCCGAGTGTTGGGACTAAACATGTGTGCCACCACTGCCTGGCCTCTGTGGCTAACTAGTGGCTTACCTCTGCACTCTGATCTTCAGGCAAGTTTTATTTGTTAGATTACAAACAACATATCATTACAGACTTCTTTTTAAAAAAGGACAAGATCTCCTGAATAAATTGGGAGAATGGGGTTCACAGGAAAGGGTAGAAGAGGAGGGAGAGGAAGGGTGGGGAGTGGAGAAAAATGTATAGCACAATAAAAACAATAAAAAAAAAAAGAATGAAAGAAACCGACCCAGTCAAGGGAGTGGCTCACACAGCCCATGGACATGTGACAATTCTATGTCAGGCACATTAAAAGAAAAAAACTTTGAACACTCATTTCATTACTGATCAAATATAAGTTACGTTATGAGAATTGGTTAAAAAAGATTTATGTGCATTGGTGTTTTGCCTGCATGTATATCTGGGTGAGAATGTCAGATCCCCTGGAGTTACAGACATCTGTAAGATGCCATGTGGGTGCTGGGAATTGAACCCCTGGTCCTCTGGAAGAACAGCCAGTACTCTTAACCACTGAACTGTCTCTCCTGCCCTCAGTGCAGACATTCTAACAGTATTAATTCTTATAAAATTCTCATAACATTTATTTACTTATTTTGTGGGAATAAGGGGGTGCACATGTGGAGGTTGGAGGATGTGTAGGCATGAGTTCTCTCCTGTTATGTGGGTTCTGGGGATCAAACTCAGGTTGTCAGGCTTCACCCCCCCCCCAGATATCGCATGGCCCCCATAGTAACTCTTCTAATCCAGGAACGTGGGATACCCTTCCATTTGTTTATATTTTCAATTTCTTTCACCCATGTTTTATAGTTTTCAGTATGTAAATCATTCATGTGTGTGGTTAAATTTATTCCCAAGATTTTTTTTTTTTAATACCACTTAAAATGGGATCGTCTTTTAGTTTCTGTTTTCACATAGTCTTGCTGGTCTGCAGAAACGCTACTGATTTCCATACGTGGACCGTGTATCCTTCAAACTCACTGGATTGTTCATTTCTGACAGGTGGCCTAGAAATCCTCAGGATTCTGTTGTCAGAGGGTGATTTGGTTTTTATCCTGTGCTCTTGTGAGTCTTTTGCTTGCTTAGTGGCTGTGTCCAGGGACTGGTGTTCAGAGATGAGACAGAATTTAGTGCTGGGGAAGCTGGGAATTGGCACTGGGGAGATGGGGACCAGGAACACAGTATGGCCGTACTCTTGGCTCCTTAGTCTTAGGTGGGTGTCTTTAACCCAAAACCAGAGATCACAGCACCACAAACCTTCTCAGTGATGATGAAGGCTTAGAGGTCAGAATATTTCAGATATTAGAGTTCTTTGAGAGTTAGGGCTGTTATTTTGGCTAAGGTTATGATATTCCAGCATCTGAAGAGTTTGGAGAAGTGGAACATACCTCATCCTTTCTATCTCTGAGATAAGGGACGTTCACTTTGCAGTTCACTGTACAGACAGGTGATTCTGACCTGAATTTGAGTGCCACTCGTCCGTTTTGCAAAATGTTTGGGCCTGCTTCCCGTGAGGGTTAGGTCTGGAGTAGAAGAGTGGGCTCCAGAGGGGCTGAAACTTGGGGAGGGCTGTGCATGTCTATCCAATCAGCATGCCTAGCCTAACCAGGGGCAGGCAGCTAGCTAGTAGAGGAACTGTGATCTGAGGGGTCTTGTTCTTCCTGCTGTGAAAATACCTTCTCCTGGGGAGTTGTGATTGATTGCTAAATGTCCCCCCAAAATAATAGGATCTGGCCACAGGGTCCTTTGGCTTCTGCCTGGAGGGCTTGCCTGGGAAGTGCTTTGCTGTTGTGTGTTGCCCAAGCTTTCTTCAGTGCAGAAGGGAATGTTGCCATTGCCTTCTCTTTCTGGAGGACCCTCCAGGTGCCAATTCTGTCACGCAGCTTCTTGTCCGAGCCATCAGAGAAACAGATATCTTCTGACCCATGACCTACACAAGCTGATAGCCATGGACTGTGTTTGCATGGTGGTTAATCCTTTCTCTCTCTATATTTTTAAAGCCTTTTCTGGAACTCGCTCTGTAGACCAGGCTGGTCTCAAACTCACAGAGATCTGCCTGCCTCTGCCTCCAGAATGCTGGGATTAAAGGTGTGAGCCACCACAGACTGACCGATTAATGCCTTTCTCACGGATACAAGCTCTTGACCTGGGTTGCTAGCTGGCTAGCTATGTCGTGGGTGCAGTGGAATTTTTCCTGGACAAAGAGATGCTGTCGGCCTGGAGAACTGCCTAGCAGGCACCAGGCCCCGGGTGTGATTCCCAGGACAGAGGAAGGCAGGAAGCCAGTCTGCGAAGCCTAAGGAGCGCCAGAGTGTGTGTTTGAAACCTGGTTACAGCACAATGGTGTGCTCTAGAGCCCAGCTGCCCGGTGCTCTGCCCTATCATTCGACCCTATGACAGGGACCATCCTGTGTAGCACTGTCCCAGTCTATCAGCTTTGTCACCACAGTGAAGTCCTGTGGCCTGTTACGTATCTAATTTCTTGTCATCGCTGTCCCCCAAAGAGGTCCTCTACCTCCTCCTTCTTCCCCTCTTCTTCATTGTACTATAAATTTAGTTTGCAGCTTCTCCTGCAGTTTGGTTAATCTTAGACTCCAAAGCATAGAGTTTTATCTCTTCACTATATTGGGGTTTGTGATTCTAACACACACACACACACACAGAGAGAGAGAGAGAGAGAGAGAGAGAGAGAGAGAGAGAGAGAGAGAGAGAGAGCGCGAGCAAAACAACCCGGAAAGCCAGGTGCCTGGAGCTTTTCAGTAGCACTTACTGTCTGCAAGGTGCAGGGTCACACTCCTGCTAGCTGCAGGGGGCCCAGAGAAGAACAAGGATCTCCGTGCCTGTCCTGTCGCTGGCATCTTCTTCCAAGATCTGTGTCTTTCCAGTTCTTGAGGGACTTAAAATTCCCCCCCCCCCCCGTCATCCCTGGCTTCTGAGGAAATCAATTTGTGAGTTTCATCATGAAAAGTAGTGAGTAGATTTCAAATGATCTCCTCCCAGCTGACACTCATTTGCAGACGAGGAGACTCGGAGGTGCTGAGGTCACATAGCTATTAAGGAAAAGGACCCAGTGTTCATTCTTTTCGTTACTATATATGTCGGCTGTCCTTTGGCCTTCAGTCAAAAGTATTTATTCTTTTTGGGGGGCTGGAGCGATGGCCGTGCAAGCATGAGGACGCGAGTTCGAGACCCACCACCCTGGGCATGGTGGTGCATGGTTGTAATCTGAGCACCAGGGAAGTGGAGACAGAAGGGTTTCTGGGAACGTCAGCCAGCTTAGCCTAATCAGCCCGTGAGAGCTCCCATCGCGGAAAGCGAGGTGGCTACCTCCTGAGGAGTGGCATCTGAGGCTGCCCTTTGGGCCACACACAGCATGCACACACAAACACATGAGACCACACATTAATACGTAGTAAGTTTAGTGCTTTCTGTCAGTTTCCCCTTTGGGGGATGGAGCCTGGGCAGTTTAGTGTTTGTATCTCATTTTTGTTTGCTTTGAACATTCTGTCTTTGGGGCTTGGAGGGCCATGTGTATGGAGTGTGAGTGTGTGTATGTGTGAGCATGTGTGTGAATGTGTGTGTGTGTTCTTAGGCTCCAATTATCCACATAGACAACTTGACGGAAGACTGGGTGGCCTAGTATCAGCACCTGGCTGGTTTCTTCCGTCCCTAAAACCTTGCTTTCTCTGGCTCTTTGTGGCTTTCTGTTGGGTTCTTGTGGAGTTGGTAGAGCGTAGTCCTGGGAGTCATCTGCTTGGAAGGCAGAAGGGGGCGGGGTCCATCGGCTTCAGAGGTTGGAGCTGCACACTGACCACCAACGGTGCTAGCAGCGTGGTCAAGCCTTGGGCCTCAGGGAGATTGAGTGGCTTCCTGGCCCTCCCCTTGAACCTAGGATTCTTTCTGAGGTTTTAGTTTTTGTTTTTTTCCCTGTGAGTTTTGCAGATCAATTTTATTCTCTTCTGTCGGGGTGTCCTGTGCCTCTGCTTGAGAGGGCGGCCACTGACACTCTCCTAAGTGGCGGGAAGGGGACTCCACCTGGTTGCTGGGAAGTCTAGCTAACTTGCACGTCTGCCACGCCTCAGCTTTATTCAGGTGACTGGAGCCATTGTTTCTGTCCCTTCTCTCTGATGGGGCCCCACTTAAAGCATCAGGTGTGGGAGCTGAGTGTTTTCGGCACATAGCTGTAATTTTATTGCTTTGGAGGTAGAAGCAGGGAGATCAGGAGTTCAAGGCCAGACTTGGCTACGTAGTGAATTCAAGGCTATCCTGGGCTACACCAGATTACCTCAAAAATAAATAAATAAATAAATAAATAAATAAATAAATAAATAAATAAATCATATCACCTAATTAAACAACTTGAATGAGGTGCAAGGAGTCAGAGACAGGAGGATGGTGAGTTTGAGTCCAGCCTGGGCTAAGATTTTGATCTAAAGGAAAAAAAGTGAAAGACAATACTAAATTGTTGATCCTGCCTCTCCAAGAGGGGCAAATGACAGAAAGCAATAAACACATGTATGAAATATGCATATGCGCATGTATTTGTATGTGCTTATGTGTGTGGAGGCCAGGAGACAATCTCGGGTGTCATTCCTCAGAAGGAAGAAACCAAGGACTCAAGGCCCGGCAAGCTGGACCTTGCTGGGAAACCATCTCTTCCTCAGGATGTTAGCCAGGCACCGACTGCAGGGCCAGGGCCGGGGAAGACAGCCCTGTGGTCTTGTTATGTTGTACAGCCATAGCTGTCCAGCTCCTGGGCCGCTGTCGTCTGTAGCACCGAGTGAGGGTGTCATTCTGTCACCTGGAGTCCTGTGTGCCGTGACTCTGTAGAGGGGTGGTGCAGACCCCAAGAGGGAAAGTGGGCTGTGGCATGGTCACACACCTCCACAAGGCTGAACCAGGTCACAGACCTGACTGTGCCTACCCCCCAAAGTCCTCCCTGTAGCCCGAGGAGGCTGGCCGCATGTGCCCGGCCTGCCCTGGTTTCCTTCACACAGGTGTGGGTGCACCAGCTGAGGACTTCATGACTTCATCTGAGAGAGTGTGGTTGGGTACAGTGCGCCTGGTGGTTGCCTAAATTTAAATGAAGTGGGCTGGGGTGGGTGGGAGTGAAGATAGGCTCGGTGCTTTCATTAAAGCACAGTGTGTTGGGGGAGGAGCTCACTTTCATTTCTGCCTCACTGAATGAGGACTGAGCCAGAGCTCAGGTTGGCCTCCCCTCCCCCTTTCCTTTTTTTTTTGGTGATTAAATATTCATATTTATATATTATCAAATTGAGGCTGGCGGTGCCTTTCACTTTCAGCCTAAATCTAAGCGAAAGGCTGACGGGAGCTTATTATTTTGCATTATTATTCACGTCAGGGCTGCAGTTGCTGAGGGCCAAGTTCAGTTTTTGGGCAGGCCTACTAAGCACCTGCAGACAGTGGGGCTGCATTCTCAGCTCTAGGCTGCGGCTCACTGGGTGACCCTGAACTTCAGCTTCCCCTCTGTGAAATGGTAGTAGCTGGGTGTATGAGGTGATGTCTGTGAAGTTCCTGGCACGCTGTGGACACATGGACGGTGTCCATGCCTCCTCGACTGACCTCACTCTCTCTGTCCTCCCTTGGCTGGGGCTGAGCCGGCTGTGAGGCTGAAGGGACAGCCCGCTGAAGAGGATAAGGGGATGCATGGAGGCATGCACGGGGGAGGTGTGCATCCTTACACATACTTAGAGGAGCTGTGTGGCTCAGGGGACAGCCTTGACTTACCATATTTGGGGAACAAGGAGGTTGTAGACATCCGAGCTTCTAGACTGTCCCCCCCCCACACACACACAGGGATATTTTTCCAAGGTTTTACTTCATTAAGTCTTTCTTCCTACTTAGTCTTCTCAGCCATTAAATATCCAGAATAATCCCAGCCCTTGGGAGGCAGAAGCAGATAGATCTCTGAGAATTCAAGTACAGCCTGGTCTACATAGTTAGTTCCAGGCCAGTCAGATGGCTCAATGGATGAAGGTTCTTGTCACCAAACCCGAGGACCTGAGTTCAATCCCTGGAACGCACAGTGATGAAACTGACTCATTCAGTTCCTCTGACACCCATATGAGTGCTGGGTTAATAACTAAATAAATAAGCTAAATCTACTCGGGCTGTAACTAACATGTGCAGGGCCCTAGCTTTGGTCCTAGCACCGCAAAACAAAATGAAACAAAACAAACCCAACTATTTACTGTTTTTTTTTTATTTTTTTCTATTTACTGTTTTGTAGTAACAAATAATGTTATAGAAAAGTTGGGGCATATCGAAACATGGAGAAGGAAATGCAGATATACACCACTCCACCTTTCCAGACCCAGACATTCTCAGGATCTTGAATTTTTGCCCCAGTGGTTTTTCCATGCGCATTTGTGTGCATGCCTGCTTGCTGGTTTTTTACAGAAACAAAACCGTCATGTATCTTGTTATGTGATGTGTACTGTGAGTCGCTCTGTTTTAAGTCAAGGCATCTTCCAGTGGTGTAGCCCCTAACCTGTCTAAGCAGCGTCTCTGGCGGGTGGCTCCTTAACTTTCCTTTTCTGTCACCTCCTTCACTGGGGATTATCACAGCTAGGTAGAAACTTTCTGGGGGCTGGAGAGATGGCTCAGTGGTCAAGAGCACTGGCTCATCTTCCAGAGGACCTGGGTTTGATTCCCAGCACCCACCTGGAAGCTTACCAGTTCCAGGGAATCTTCAGCCCTCTTTGACTTCATGGGCAGAAGATACACACATGGTGTACAGACAGACATATATGTAGGCAAACACATATACATGAAAGATGTAAAGGAAATTCTCTAGCAGGGGCTTCTGAACTAAATGGCTGGTAGGTTTCAGAGTTTATCTTACCCTACTGTGCCCTAGGCCCTCATGTCCGTTGGTTCTTTGTGCTCTGCAGTGAACTGCCATTTGGGGTAACCTCTTCTCTTCCCCTCCTGTCTCCCCTTCTGCACACACCCCGTCACACATGCTCCTTCTCAGGGGCTGTGGGTACCAGGAAAGGCCATGGTGGCCCTCCGAAGAGTCTAGTTCAAGTCCTGATGATGAAGAATGACAATAAACACATTTGGCTTTGTTGGCAGCCGGTTTCCCCAGTGCCGGCACCACTAATGGCCACACGATGAAGCACCACTGTGATCTTGCACACGGTAACCAGAAATGGAGGTGTCAGTTGATAGCGTATGGGCTCAGGTCTTTGGCCTCCTTGGGGAACAGCTGATTACCAGTCCCGTGCTGGTGGTGTTGGGGAGCTGACTCAGTTCACCTCTCTGCCCTAGGCTGGTGGCCCTCACATTGGCTCCCTGAAACTGCTCTCCAGGCCATGGTGCGGAAGGCACAGACTCGCGTCTCAGACCTCACACCTTGCCTGAGGTGAGGTCTTTGCGATGTTCACCTTTGCAGACACCAGGTTCCTTGTTTCTCACAGCAGGACTCCTGACACTCCAGAGTGTGCCCCACAACTCCTCACACTTGTGTGGCGGACGCTTTACCCACCGAGTCATGGTCCAAGCCCTGATGAGCCTCCTCGTTTTTGAGTTTGGATTTATAGTTCTCCTTCAATATGCTAATATCATCTCTTTTCCCCACTTGAACAGTAAGCTCTCTGCAGAACTAGGCAGTTAGTTAATTGCTTGTGTGGTGGCTATGTTGGAGGCCTCCAAAGCAACACTTCCATGACTGAGCTCAAGATTTTCCATGACAGCTGCACCAAGACCGCTCAGCTGCTGCCCAGGCTGCTCCCATGGCCCCTGACAGAAGTTCTGGCATGCATTGAATTCTAGTGTTTGGTGTGAGACTGCCTAGGGTATAATCAAGGGGTCTTCTGTCCCCCAGCTTCTGTCCATGACTGTAACAGTGATTATATGCTAGCAGTAGTTTACTGCTTGGCCCTAGACACATTCTGAATAATTTAAAAAAAAACCTTTTTATTCGTTACTTATTTGTCTGTGTGTGAACAAGAATGTGCTTAGGTGTATCTGTGTGGGCACATGCGTGATACACCAGGCATGTGGACACCAGAGGATGATTTAAGGGAGTTGGTTCTCTCCGTACACCTTGAAGATTACGGGGATTGAATTCAGGCTGTCAAGTTTGGCAGTGAGTACCTTCAGCCACTGAGCCCACCGACCAGCCTCCTAAATGTTTCCCAGTTATTCCCAGGATTCCGAATTCTGGTTGCATCAAGATGCATTAGTAGCACCACACCCCCTCCACATTTTTTTCGTTTTTGTTTATATTTTTTGAGTCAGGGCTTCTCTGTGTCACAGTCCTGGCTATTCTGGAACTTACTCTGTAGACCTGACTGGCCATGAACTCACTGAGATCCACCTGCCTCTGCCTCCCGAGTGCTGGGGTTAAAGATGTGCTCCACCACTGCCTGGCTAGCCCCCTTCTCTTTAAATAAGTGAAGAATATGTGAAATATAGAGATCTAATTTAGTGACTTGGTCCTAAGGGACATCAGAATTGATTGTCCATTTTTTTCATTCATTGAATCATATGTTTACTTGTTCACAGATTTCTTCCCTCCTTCATTTATTCAGTAGACACCAAAGCCTTGCCTTGTGCTCTGGCCACAGCATGTCCTCACCCTCAGGGAGCATCATCTCCAGCGAGCAGCAGCAGATGCCCGATGCCTGGCAGGTGTGCTGGGCAGCTGTAGCAGGAGGAAGCCCAGAGAGTGAGGCTCTGTGGTAGTCAAGGTGGATGGGATACCCAGACTGAGAATCAGAGAGCTGCAGGGCTAGCACGTTCTTAGAGATGGATGTTCTGGGGGTACACGTAGGGTAGGGGCAGGAAGGCACGGAGAGCTCATAGCAGCCTCCTGCTGGTACAGCTTGCGGAAGGGTGGGGCTTGGACCGTGCGTAGTACTACCCTATCTCTCAAGTTAGCTTTTCCTGGAAGGGAATAATGGCAGATATATCGGTCAAATGCTAAGTTGGACTTCTGGAAAGGACACCCAGGTAGTCAGGAACCGGAGTGGATTGCTAGGCAAGTGACTTTACTCACCCAAACACACATCTAGAGGATGGAATCTTCTGGTGTCTAGTAAACAGATATGTTCTCTGTGAACTGGGCAATGTCCAGTGTAGCTGAGTCACTATTGTGCATGTCCACTCATGCATGTGTGTGCATTTGTGTGTGCATGCTGTGGAGGCCAGAGGTTGACATCTGGTATCTTCGTCAATTGCATCTCCACTTCATGTTTTTGAGACAAGGTCTCACTGAACCTGGAGCTCTCTGGTCTGGCTAGACTGGCGCTCAGCAAGCCCCAGGGACCCTCCTGTCTCTGCCTTCCCAGTGCAGGGTGTGCCACTGCCCCGGGTTCTGTGTGGGCGCCGGGGACTGAACTTAGGTCATTGTGTGTACAAGTATACACTTTACACTGAGTGTCTTCCCAGCCCCCTGAGCAGAGATTATTAAGCCTCTGCTTCACGTCAGTCTGATAAGATCTTAAGAAGCCCCGCCCTGCAAGACCAGAGAGCTGGGGCCCAGTCCTGTCTGGCTCTAACCAGCTCTGTGAAGGCTCTCTATTTCAGCCTACTCCCTTGTGCAGGGAGGGCAGTCAGCTGATATCCGCTCTGACGCCCCTTTTTGCTCCTTCCTTTAGTTTAAGATGGAGATTAGATGGGGGTCCCAGTCCTGGAGCTTTTCAATGGCTCAAGTGGCAGAGGCTCCCTGGACACCAGGGCTGGAGGAAGTGCTCAGGAAGGTCCCACCAAGGTCTGCAGAATGAGGCTGCCAGTCCGAAACCACCCGGTGTGTGTTAGTGGTTAAGTGGCATTGCCCACACAGCATGCTCCCCACCAAATCAACCTTACCCACAAGTATTTTCCTAGAACCTCCACTGTTGATGTGAGGCTCTGAAATTCTGGGTGTACTTTCCTGGCGGTTGGGTTGTAGTGATTTCTGTCTTTTGTACAGCCCCGCGTCTCAAAACAGTATCCAGCTCCAACCCACTCCCTCCAACAACCTCCCACTGAGACCAACAGTGAAACCTGGGGAAGGTGCAGGCTTCAGAAATACAAAGTTGTGGGGCCAGGGAGCAACAGGAAGTGGGGGAGCGGGCAGGACGGAGCTCCTGTGTGTGCAGGGCACAGATGACCTTTTTTTAAAATTTTTTTTAATTTTTTAAATCATATTGCTTTCTCAGACTTTTGAGGTAGACGCTTTTGCTTGTTTCCAATGTTTTTGCGCGCTTCTGAGACCTATGGGAAGATAGGAAGTGAGGGTGATCTGACGTTAGGGAGCTGGCCCTGAACACCCCACCCTACCCCAGCAAAGGTTATGCAAATTCCTGTGAATAGGTTGCTCCCTCCTCCTCTCCTTTCTGAGGACCCTGGGAAAGTTAGTTCCCTTGAGCCTCTCAGCCACCTTCCTGGCTAGGACTGCCGCGGGTTAGTCACGAACAGGTGGGGAAAGTGCACTTTTGCCTCCAACACTTTATTGGCTTCTACCTCAGTTTCTCATTTCCTGCTGACTACTGGAAGGCTTAAGATCCCCACCAATCTCGGTGGCTCCCTAGTAGGCCGCTTGCCAGGAAGGGCTGCACTCCACAGGACCAGGGAGGAGCAGCTGCCTGGCGGGATAGAAGCAGCAGTTAGAGGAGAAATTAAGCATGTAATTTGAATATGGATTAGCTGAGGATGAGTTGGGTATACAGGGGCTGTGAGTGGGTTTGCCCCGCAGTAAGAACTACGAAGATGCTAAGTGCAGGCTCACCTGCGCTGTCTTCTTGCAGTTTCCCTTTGAGCTGGGGATGCTGGCAGGGGAGGTAGGTGTTTAAGCGGTGGCTGGGTAACTGACATAAAACCACAAGAGTGGAAAAGTTGCTACACGGGCAGTGTCGCTCCGGGAAGCCTGAAGTTTAGCGGCGTGAGGCGGAGTTCGCTCTGGGCACAGACCCTCCTTACCGCGTGGCCTTCCGTGTTCAATGGTGTCTGTTCCTGAGGTGTCTCTATTTGGGGTGTGTCTGCCTCCCAGTGATGGGAGCTACTGGCTAGCCCAGTCTGACCTTGACTCATTAATTTAGTCCTGGGTGGGGACTCTGTCTCCTGCCTTCCCTTTGCTGTGCCACGTACAGCAGATCTGTGTGTTCACTACTGTGTTCTATTGCAAATGCCCCTGGGAAGGCTAGTTTAAAGAAAAGCTTATACCAAAACCTGAAGCTGTTCTGTCTCCCAGCTGTTATGTCTACCTGACTTGGTCTCCGTCCTCCTCGGGGCCTCTATAGCATGTCCAGAGCTAATTTAGGGAGCCCTAGGCACCTTTCCGGCAGAGTCCCCACCTCCTGGGAGTCCCAGGTCTTCAGCAACTCTTACTTTGGCTCTGGTACCCCTGTCTAAAGGTGCCCCAGTGCTGGTGATGTCTGCCATTCTTTCTTGTCTGTAGACAGATTCTCACAACACAGTCCCGCTGTACTCACAACATTGCTTAGGCTGACCTTGAACTCGTGGCAATCCTGTTGCCCCGGGAGTGCTGGGATTACAGCCATGAGCCTCCATGTCTTTTTTAGGCATTCTTGAGGTGAATGAAACTTGGGGAGGTTAGGTAGGACTTTGAGGCCAAGTCCACAGAATCTAATTTTCAAGCCTTCTTTTGTTTCAATGAACCAAGAATACAGAGAAGTTGGTTTGCGTGACTGGAAGCCGTGTTTGGCTGTGGTCAGTGGTCAGCGTGTGCACTTGAGAAAAGGCCAGCCAGTACTACGGTGGGGCCGGACAGGTGGCCAAGGGCAGATTTCTCTTGCTCTTCTACTTTGGGGTTTGGGCACCACCTAACCACCTGAGAGACAAGTATGTACAGGCGGAAAATGACTCTAGGCCTGCTTCATTTATTCCTTTCCATCTTGTCCTGATATTGTCTTAATAAAATGATCTGTTGATGTCTTTTCTAGATCTCCAGTGTGGGCTGGGGAAATGGCTTTGCAGGTTCTAGGTCCCGTTGTCTCAGGTGGCTTCACTGACGCTTTGGTCTGGCCAGGCCTGGCATCAAGCATCTCTATCATCTGTTTACTGATTACCTTTCTCTTGGGCCAGTTCTCCATCTTCTGTTGCTTCATGGGCCTGTCCCCTAACGTGCATCCTGTCACTCGCTGCATTTTGCACCTGCCACACCTGCTCTGACGATCTCTTGTCTTTCTTACCTCCCTATTTTCCCCACCGGAGGAGCAGTCTTTGCTTCTCTCAGAGATTCAGCTTCTCTGAGTCGCCAACTTGGTGTTAATGGGCTTTCGTTGGCATCAGTAGCCTGGACAGGTTGTGTTCTCTGCCCCATCCGCTCCCCACACTGAGAACTGCAGACTTACCGCTAGCTGCACAGGCCTTGCCCCTTGCAGGCCACTGTTTGACGAGGCCTCAGGTAAGAGTGATGGCGTATTAAATTACGCAGCGGATTTATGATGGTGCAGGGAAGATTTATCCTTTGACGAATAAATATTGCCTTGGCCCAATTTAGAGCCTGACAAATGCCGATTTACAGCTTAAAATATGAGGGTTATTTTATGACGAAGTGGCAGGGGTGCTGGGGTGGGATTGAAAGTGATGTCGGTGGCACCCCTGAGTAATAAGTCATTAAAATGTCGCCGCAGGCAGCGCTGCAGGGAGCTTCCTGGGTGACTGCTCTGGGTTCTTGGCACTCCTGGGAAGTTTCATGGTCCGGGCCATTCTGTGTCACACAGTCCTGGGTGACAGTACTTTGAGGCATTAATAAGAGCTTTGGTGTCCCTAAGTCCCCAGCTGTTGATCCTGAGGGATACCTGCTAAAGGATTCTGCCTGCCGGTCCTTGTAGCTACAGGATGATGGTGGCCGGGCATATCCTTGACTGCAGGCTGTCAGGATGAAGAGAAGGCAGTGTTGAGCATGAATGCCTTTAAGACACTGTTGAAGAAGGCAGCTGGTGAGTTTCTCTTGTGCTTTGGATGTGGCTAGTACTACGTACTTTTGAATAATAATTTAAAAAAAAAAAACAAAAAACGGGGACATTAGGGTATCAGGAGGCATCTCAGTTGATAAAAGGACCTGAACTTGATCCCCAGAACCAACGTAAAAAGTTGGTAGGACACACCTGTAACCCCAGTGCTGGGGAGGCTCACTGGCCAGCTAGCCTAGCCTTCTTGGCAAGCTCTAGGCCAGTGAGAGACATCGTCTAAAACACAAACAAACAAACACTAAATGGTGGGTGGTGCCCGAGTGCACACACCTGCATTTACACGTGTGTACTGAACACACAAAGAGACTGGAACATTTGGACTCTGACAGGGTGGGTGTAAGGGAAACTGACTCGCAGCATCTGCGCATGCCTGCCAGGGCTGGTGATAGCCGCGCAGGGATGGAGACGGCCCCTTCCTCTAAGCTTCCTACCCACTGACTGTTTCAATTAGCTTTTATTGGTGGTGTAAAGTGTACATGTGTCTAAGTGGAGTCAATCGTTCCTGCTTCCCAGCCCTTCTCTCCAGCAATGGCTATTGCGAACCGTTTTGTGTCTTTGGAATGGGGACCTAGGGGTGTATGTGATACTTAGGGGTTTTCAACCTGTCACCCCTGCCCATGTCATCCTGTGCCACAGTGAGCAGATCACTCCCTATTCCTCTTCATACCTGTGCAGCATCTCCTCTTGCAGAATAAGAACAATTGATTGAAGCAGTGCCCGTCCCCCAATCATGAGCACCAAGCTTGTTTCCTGCCTTCCGTCCTCATTAGCCAAGTGAACTTGTATGTGCGCCATTTTGCAGATGTGCGGCTGTTTCTACAGGTAAGTGTCTAGTTGTGGGATTGCTGGCAGACACACAGCCACGTTTGTGTTGTGATGCTGGCAGACATTAAAAGGAGCCTTTCAAGAAGCCCTAGCAGGGAGCTCCCTCCGTGAATGAGCACCCCCACCAAGGCGGGCTTATCAGACCCTTTGATCTTTGCTGCTCTACTGGCTGCGCTTCGGTGTCTGTTCCTCTCATTTGCATTTCTTTCATGAGGGAGGTGGAGCATCTTTTCACAAGTTCAGGGTCCACTTGTGTTCCGTCTCACACCTCCTAGCTGTCCCTTCTACTGGGCTGTGGGTCCTTCCGAGACTTTGAGATTTGGTTTCTCTGACTTTTTCTGAGAAATGCCATGGAATGTGTAGTGGTCCCACCATGCTGGTTACGGTGGGTCTGCTTTCTGGGTGTGGCCATTGCTGCCTTGCAGAACCCCTGAGTCCTGGAACATTCTAGTTCTCATCCTAGTGCTTCTCGGAGCCGGAAGCCCTAGATTCAGCGGGCCAGTGTCTGTCGGTGTACTGAGCATGTGCAGATGGGCAGGTCAGAGCATGCGCAACAGTGAGCCTAGCTAGGAAAGTGCGAGGGGAGAGGAAGGGTCTGCGGGGCCTCAGGCACTGAGCCTTTAGGCAGATAGCTACACACTGGGCTTTCAAAATCAGTCAGGAAAAATCAGGTGCACATTACATTGTTGCCTTGTTTTATTTTTTTGAGACAGGGTTTCTTTGTGCAACAGCTCTGGCTGTCCTGGAACTCATATGGTAGACCAGGCTGGCCTTGAGCCCACAGAGATCCACCTGCCTCTGACTGCTGGGATCAAAGGCGTGCGCCACTACCATCCGCTTAAACAATATGTCAGTTAGTATTCTCAGCTTGTCTACTCAGACATCTAACCTTCAAGCAGAGGTTCTCAACTAGGAGTCTTTATGAGCCTTTCCGGGGGCATTTGGTACTGTCATGTAACCTCGTGACTGTCACCTCTTGGGGAGAGGGTAAGGAAATGCTGTTGGCGTGGAATGGGTGGAGGCTGGGTGCTGCCAAGTACCCTTGAGTGCGGCAGTGAGGCTTGAAGGGCTAATACCCACCCCTGATGCCCTGAGCTCTGCCCCAGATGCCCCGAGCTCCGCCCCAGATGCCCCAAGCTCCTCCCCGAGATGCCCTGAGCTCCGCCCCCCGGAGGCCCTGAGCTCCATAAAGTCATGAAGTCATGAAGCTTCATGAAGTCACTATTGCTTTGCGTTTTCAGACATCCTGGACACTCGTTCTTTCATGTCCCACTGGCGCCAGTTGACTTAGCTGCAGCTTATGTCACCTGGAAAGCTGAGGAGGTGGAGGAAGCTGTGGGAAGATTGAAAACCAGCGTACTGCTTAAGGAGTAGTCTGTGCTCTGTGTTCCCACTTTGTGGACGGTGACGTCTGACCCTGTCGGTGTTCCTTGCTTTTCTTATTCCTCTTTCCTTTTCAGTTTTGTTTTTGGTTTCTAATCTTTGGTCAGAGTTTTAGTAGTAGGGTCGGTCTTCCCCTAAGGATATTTCACACCCGGGAGGGTAGCTTTTTAAAAAAATTATTTTTATTGAATGTGTATGGGCATTTTGCCTTCATTTATGTATATAGGTGCATTACATGCGTACGTGGTGCTCTCAGAGGCCAGATGAGGGTGTCGAATACCCCCGAAATGGAGTTATAGAAAATTGTGAGCCACCATGAGGGTGCTTGGAGTCACTGAGCTATCTCCTCAGCCCGCAGGTGGCATTTTCAGTGTGCCCAGGCACAGGTGCAGCAGGATCTGCTGGTCTCTGAGTCTCCCAAGGCCCCAGGTGCTGAGGCTGGCTTGCTTTCCAGCTTCAACCTGGGCTGCTCATAGGAAGCAGCGGAAATCTGCAAGGCTTCCCCCAGGCTCCGCTTAGGAGAAGAGGGGACTGAGAAGGAACGTTGAAAGGACCCACTCCTGGCTTACCCGGCCACTGCTCCCTGTGTGGACAGTGGAGAGGCTTTGCCATCTGCTCTGAAGGGGAGTGGCTACCATTGGCGGGTACTCACGGGTGTGGGTACTTGGAACATAGTTGGAGGTGGTGATGAAGACACCGACCGGTGTTAGACACCGGAAGTCCCGCCTTTATGCCCCTCTGCTGCTCTGTGGAAGAAGCTGGTTTCCAGAAAAGCCTGGTTGGGCTTGCTCAGATGCCCCCCTTCCGTGTCTGGGGTAAGCTTTGAGGCACCAGGTATGTGCTGAGCCAGCCTCAAGCCCTAGTCCCAACCTCTTTGTACCTACCTTCACCTCACAAGCAGCCCAGCTCCCTCAGGTGAACCCTCCCCTCAGTATAGAAGCCAGCAACGCGGCAGTGCCTGGGCCTGCATGGCATCCAGTGCGGCCGGGCCTGTGCATGTGGCTCTCCGTCCTTTGGTGCGGTTCGGCTTTTTTCAGCTGCAGTGAGGACAATGAATACATACAGTGGCGGCGGCCTTGGGGCCGGACCTATAAACAGTCTCTCTGAAGATGCTCTGCCGATCTGGCTTCCCGCTTTGGTTCCATTGAGCATAAAGATGCAGTTTTTACGGCTAATTCAGCGGCTGGGGATGACAGGGCCTTGTGCCTGGGTGGGTGGCTCAATCTAAGTGTTTCACTCTGCCCTGTTTAAAGAAACTGCCAAAAATAGAAGAGGCTCTGGGGAGCAGGGAGTGGGGCAGATAAAACCCATCTTCTGGAGGCTTCCAAGCCAAAGGAGGGGAGTGACCCCTACTGCAGGGACCTACAGTCTGTCTCAGGGTGCTCCCCATCTGAGCAGTAGACACAGTTCTCCTGAGAGGAACTCAATCTGATGGCAAAGGTCTAGGAAGAGACACCTGATGCTCCCACAAGCTGGTGGGTGCACAGCCCACATTCTCAGGAGCTCCCAGGGGTGGGGGCCGCGGGGCGGGGGCAGGAGCGACCTGCTCCTACAATGGATGGAGGAGCATTGAGCCTTACTTGTCTCCAGTGCGATTTGATGGTAAGTGACACAGGAGAGGGCCCTCAAGGAAGCCTTGAAAGGGTCAGGCATAGTGGTGCACGCCTTTAATCCCAGCACTTGGGAGGCAAGCCAATCTCTGTGAATTCAAGGCCAGTCTGGTCTACAGAGCAAGTTCCAGGACAGCCAGGCTACACAGTGAAACTTTGTCTTGGAATAAAATCAAAAGAAAAGAAAAAAGCAGCCATTGAGGGAATCAGCAGATTCGGGCTCCATCCTGGTGCATGTGTGTAATTTGTGCTGTGTTTAGTAGGAGGTCATCAGTCATCAGAACTATAAAAAACAACTGAAACATTGTGTGTGTGTATGTGTGTGTGTGTCTATTTGTGTCTGTGTGTGTAGCCATGTTTATGCCGTGATGCATATGTGGGAATAAGTTTTCAAAGTCAGGTCATCAGCTGTGGCAGCAAGCTGGGCTACTTCCCAGTCTCACCCTTCATCTCATTTAGAGCATGTAGCTGGTGGACGAGGCTGTTTCTTTGGCTGGACTTCTCGTCCTAGAAACCCGTGAGGAGATTGTTTGGAGTTGGGTTAGCGCTGGAGAATTGTCAGAGGCTTCATAAATGTGGCTGTTGTTCCCTTGCCTCATCCCACATCAAATGATGAGGTTTTGTTTTAGATCCCTTGGGTCTATCACTGTCAAGGTCAGAATGTATGAATCTTGTAGAAAGGACTTTAGGTACCACCTAGCTTGATGTTCCCATTTCACAGAGGAGACCTGGGGTGGGGAACAGAGAAGTAAAGGTTTTTCTTAGTATTGCTGTGAGGTTGTGCTGGGCTCAGGACCTGACTCCTGAACCTGCTTCCCCTTCCTGCTCAGCTGCCTGATGATGACAGTGGTCCAGGAAGTCGTGTGATTGGCTACTCCCCTGCATGCCCCTCGCTTAGAATAAAGGCCAAACGCTTGCTGTAACCCACCAACTCTTGCTCCCCCCTCCTCATCTCCCCTCAACATCCATAACTAGCCATACCCCTCACTCAGACCACACTGGATTCCTGGGTAGTCTTGACTTTCCTGCTTCAGGGCCTTTGCACTTGCTACTCTCTTTGTCTAGAATACTCCACCCCCTGCTGTTCCTCACCCCCTTCAGCGATACCTTCCCCCCCCCCCCCCCCCCCCCCCCCCCCCCCCCCCCCCCCCCCCCCCCCCCCCCCCCCCCCCCCCCCCCCCCCCCCCGCCCTTCAGGACTAAGTGCCTTTTGGACCACTTTCTGCTCCACCTACCCTATGCTCGCTTCTCCAGAGTTTACCACCCTGCAGCACACGGTGTATTCATTTACCCAATCTGCTTCCTCCCTTTAGATTAGAAACACCAAAATGTGTTCACTGCTGCATGTCCAGCGTCTGGATCACTCTTGACATGTGGTAGATGCTCAGTTCAAAATTGTTCAAAGAAAAAGGAGAGAGGGAGGGAGAAGTAGAAGGAAGGGAGGGAGGGGAGGGGAAAAGTGGAAGGAAGGGAGGGAGGAGGGAGAGGAGGAGAGAAGTGGAAGGAAGGCAGGGAGGGAGGAGGGAGAGGAGGGAAGAGAGAAGTGGAAGGGAGGGAGGGAGGGAGGGAGAGGGAGGGAGGGAACAACAGACACACATTGAACAGCAAGGAGCCTGGCAGGGGTGTGAAGGAGATGATGGTGGGGTGCACACCAGCTGTTAGAGCACTTCCCCACAGTGTTCTGAAGCCCTGGGTTTGATCCCCAGTACCACATACACCAGGTGTGGTGTAATCCCAGAGCTCAGACTCCATCTCTCTGGTGTGAACTGCAAAGATGGTTCAACCTTTCAGAGCACTGGCCGTTCTTCCAGAGGACCTGGGTTCGATTCCCAGCACCCACATGTCAGGTCATAACTGTCTGTACCTCAACTTCTAGGAGATCTGAACCCTCCTCTTCTTGCCTCCTACGGCACAGACATAAATGCACATCAGATCAAATAAATAAATCTTTAAGATAAAAGAGGCAATGTTTGCGAATACAAAGGCCTTGCAGGGTCCACAACTTGACCTTTGGTTTGCCCCACCTTGCCAAATGATGGTCTAGGGAGTGAGTCTGCTGAGGCCTTGGTATGTGTCCTGCCTCAGGTTCGTGGTTTAAAAGTCACCCACGTAACCAGAGTTCATTTTCTGGAAGACAAAGAAAGGACCGGAAGACTTGATCCAAGGATGCTGGGAAAACCGTGACGTCTCTGTGTGTGGCTGGTGGTTGTACAGTGAACCTGAATTTTGTTTGTTATCATGAAATTGAGAGGTCAGGAGGGGAAGCTGAAAGTTTCCGGGTTCTGGTCCTGCCCTCTTTTCGGTGGCCCTGACCAGTGACTTCCCTGTTACAGCCTCAACTTCCTCATTTCTGAAGTGAGAATTGGACCAGGCCAGGTGTGGGGGGGGGGTTGACAAGGTTCTTTGGAAGCCATATTGATAGTTTGAAGAGGACCCTCCCCAGAGGGACAAGAGTTGGAACCCTATAGTTCTTAAGGTCCTTTCTGGCCCTGACCTCCCTGGTGTCACTTTAGAATCATGGCTCTCGTGGATGGCAGATCAGGGTTTGGGTGAGACAACTATGTCCTTGATGGGATAGGAATAAAAATGGTTGACCAGTATCTTCAGTGCAGGTTGCTTTAGTTAACGTGGGCTGTCTCTCACACATGCACACACACACACACACACACACACACACACACACACACACACTGTCTCTCTTCTTGATCTGAACCTATAGATAGACAATTGTAAGATCAAGAGTTTCGGTTTGATCCCCACTCCTCGCCCCAGTCTGAGTCTGTTTCCTCAGCTTTTCACGCCAACTCTCAGCTTGTCTGCCTGTTGTAGGGGAACATAATTGGTTTTCCACCCAACTCTCCACCCTGAACTGGTGCGATGCCATCTAGGTCCGTTTGGATTTGGTTCCTGTCACTGGTGCCCCTCCTCCACTTCTCGGTGCCCACCCCCAACCCCTGGCCTAGTCCAATGAGGGGGAGCCACACTCCCACCAGCTTCAGGAAGCTTCCGCTTCTTCCCACACCCTTGCCTCTTGTTCAGAATCAGCTTCGCAGTTTGTAGGGCCCAATGCGGATGCAAATGTGGGGCCCCATTTTTAAAAATAAGAACACTGACTTTGAAGACAGTGCCAGGATTAAATCAAGCCCCATGAGACCACATAGGTACATGTCTGTGACACTGGCTGTCGATTACTGTTTCTTTCCTGTGCTAGCAGGACATTGGAGGCATTGGACATGCATTTTCAGTCATTAGAAGCTCCCCAAGAAGGGCTTTGAGCTGCATCTCTCATACTGACTCGGGGTTGTTACCATGAGTCATTGTGTGTTTGGAAATGTGGAATAGTGTAGGAATGGCCATGCCCGTGGCTTCTGGTGGAAGGATGGTGGTACTGTTCCGGCTGCCTTAAGGACACTGAAGGAACATCTGTTTGGAATATAATTTGGTTTGCCCTTTACAGAAAATCTTCTGAGAGCCACCATCTGTCTATGGCTTGTTGGTTAAGAGCACTGCTACTCTTGCAGAGGACCCTGGTTTGGTTCCCAGCGCCCACATGGTGGCTCATAACCACCCTCCAGTTTCTCAGGACCAGGCATTCTCATCTGATCTTGAAGGTTCCTCCACATGTAAGGTACACACATACTCACAGAGGCTCACACACACACATACATGCTAAATAAAGGGGCCAGCAGTGGTGGCACACACCTTTAATCCCAGCACTTGGGAGGCAGAGGCAGGCAGATCTCTGTGAGTTCAAGGCCAGCCTGGTCTAGTCTATAGAGCTAGTTCCAGGACAGCCAGAGCTATACAGAGAAATCTGTTCTCAAAAATTCAATTAATCAATAAATGAATAGAAATAAAAACTAAATATTAAAAGAAGGGAGATAATCTCACAAAGGTTCACACGAATACTTACTAAATCAATAATGAAAGGAACTAATAAGTCTTTTTATTTTTCAAGTCTTTGATGAGTAGAGCAGGTGTCCCACCCGTCAAGGGACTGTTGAGAGACTGGGTGTTTGCCTAGCGTGCATCACCTGTGAGGGCACCTGTACTCACATGCTTAAATCCACATGCAGACACACACGTACACATATAAAGTTTTTACTTTAATTAATTAATTTTTGTTTTTTTTCGAAAAAATATTTCTCTGTGTAGCCCTTACTGTCCTGGAACTCACTCTGTAGACCAGGCTGGCCTTGAACCACAGAGTCCCGCCTCCCTCTGCGTCCCAAGTGCTGGGATTAAAGGTGTGAGCCACCACTGCCTGGCAAGTTTTTTTTTTATTTTAAAAGACTTTATTTTGTTTTGTGTATGAATGTTTTGTCTGCATGTACACATGAGAACCACTTGTGTGCCTAGGGCCCTTAAACACCAGAGGAGGGCTTGATGCCCTTCTGGGAAGTGGAAGAAAGAAGACCAGCAATTCTGGGGCATCTTTGGCTATATGACAAGCCCAAGGCCAGCATGTGATACATGACTCTTAGAACAGGTAAACCACCACCACCAATATCAATACAGATCTAACTTAGCTCAAGTATCACTCTTCCTGAGAGTTCTTGGTCATATTTAGCCTTCCGCCTTCATGTTGTCTGCGGTTCCCAGTCCCGAGTTCCTGGTTGGCATTTCTAGTCCTGGCAGGGTTCTCGTACATAGTAAGGACATAGCAGCTTGTCTGCACTGCCACCAGGCATGGTGCTGCACACGCATAATCCCGGCACTTGGGAAGTAGAGAGGCAAGAGGATCAGAAATACAAGGTCACCTCAGCCACATTGAGACTTTGCCTCAAACTAAAAAAAAAAAATGAATAAGTAAATAAATAAAAAAGGAGGGGGAGACAACTGTGGAGATGGCTCAGTCAATAAAATGCTTGCCACACAGGTATGAAGACCCGAGTTCAGATCCTCAGCACCCACAGAAAATGCCAGGAAGGGCAGCATATGCCCGTAATCCCAGACTTGAGGAGACAAAGACACATTTGAAGCTCAATATGCAGCTTCAGGTTTAGTGAGAAGCTGTCCCCCAAAAAATAAGGTTGAGGAAGACGCCTGATACTGACCTCCATATGCATCCGTGTGTGTGCATACCTCACACACGTGATTACAGACACATAAAATACGCTAATAAAGACATTCGAACTAATTCCTACAAGAGAGTAAAGAGGAAACATTTAACAAAGAAAAGGAAGAACGCAAAGAAAATGCCATAGTTACACCATCAGGTGGGCAGTGGTAGTTCATGTGGCCAGAAGAATAAAGGCATTTGGCATCAGGGAACAAATATCACGAGCACCTCAGGAGCATCTTCTCTGTACATCCCTAGAGGGTGGGTACCGCTATTCTTGTCTTCATCCTCTTTGGCTGATGGAGGATGTGGGTCTGAGACACAGAGGCAGGCTTAGACCTACCATGTGACTCCTAAACGTCGTCCCTCCATCATGGTCCCCCACCCGTCCTGTGACCATGGCTGGTCTACGCCAGCCCACTGCTAAATGTCGTCCCTCCATCATGGTCCCCATCCGTTCTGTGACCATGGCTGGTCTACGCCAGCCCACTGCTTGGGGTTCTCTTCCCACCTCCTTTCCGTTTGACCTAGTTGAACCTCGCTTTTTGAGATCCAAGTCAGATCTCACTTCCTCCATGAGACCTTCTCCAACCACTCCCACCTCCCACATCTCTTCCTGGGCAGTCAGTGGCAGGTGACGCTGCACTGTGGCCCAGGATGTCACCTCACTGTTCTGAACACGGCGTCCTGAATGCCTAGCAAGACGCCGTTGGGCTTAAAGTGTGGGTCTTAGATATCTGAACTCACTTTCACTGTGAGGCTGCACCGAAGCAACTGGAAGGAAGAAATTGTTTATGGGGCCAGAGGCAGGGCTGAGGAATGTCTCCAGGATGGTACAGCACACGAGGGACCGGTGGGGAAGACCATTCCCATACAAGGTCTGAGAGAAGTGTCCCTGGAGCCTCAGAGGGGCCAGAGCTGTGAGAAAGGGACCCCACCATGGTAGCTGATACATTTGAGAACTTTAAAAAGTATGTGTATTGTGTGTATTTGTGAGGGAGGGAGGGAAAGAGGGAGGGAGGGGGAGATGAAAGAAGGAAGGGAGGAAGGGAGAGAGAGAGAGAGAGAGAGCGAGAGCGAGAGAGAGAGAGAGAGAGAGCGCCCAGGCCTGTGTGTGGGTCCATTCACATATGTGAACAGCAGAGGACAGTTTGTGGGGTTGGTTCTCTCCTCCCACCCTGTGAGTCCTGGAGCGCAAGCTCAGGAGGTCAGGGTTGTTCACGGTCATCCCATCTCACGGAGCCGCTTAGCTAGCCTGACAGCCGCACTTAAGAGTCAGCAGTGGTGTTTTCCCGTTGCACGCGTGGCCAGTGGCCCCACGAAGGCTTCCCAGAAAGCCTTGCGCTGAAGGTGCAGTTCCATGACAGAGTACCTGCCCAGCAGGCTTGAGACCCTGGGTCCTATCCACAGCGCCACAAAAACTAATGAGCAAAACCAGTTATCTCTGTGGCGGTCATGCATCTGGGATGAGTAGGGCTCGTCCCTGTGATGGCTCAGTTCAGCGTCCCAGCAGTTTGGAAAATTGGCAGGTGTCTGATTGGGCAGCGCATGTCTCCCAGAGACACCCAGGTCACTTGCAGTGACTTTGTCTTACCCAGGGAGGACTTGGCCTATCTCCATGTGATGCTGCTTAATTTCATTTCTTTTTTCTCTATTCCTATTTTCCACCCACCCCATTGGCTTAGATCCTCTTTAGACGCTGGAAGGACTGGAGCTTCAGGGAAGTGGTCCCCACCAAGGAGAGGCTGAGTTCCTCACTTGGGTCCCTCCTGCTATGCCCAGCTGGATTTGCCGTTCCTAAGTGTGTCAGGGTTCTTCCTCCTCTTCAGAGGTGTGACCCAAGGGCCCTGTACAGCCTCCCTGGCAGCGCTCCGTGCTCCATGCTGTGTGGTCCCCAAGCCTTGAGCTCTTAGCTCTCTTCCTGCCTTTTGAGATAGTCGTCCACTTCTCTTCTTTGCCTCAAGAGACATTAGGGAGTGATGGGGAGTGGGTGGGTTGGGGAATCCCGCGGTCTGCCCCTTATGATCCTTTGAGGTTCTAGACTCCTGATGTCTAAGCTGCCTGTTAGTTGGAGTATGTGTGGTTGTCGTCAGCAGAGACTCAGTGCTACTGAGAAATAGCCCCTGAGGAAGACAAAGATGGAGGTCCAGGGAGACACACGGGAGAGGACATGGGCTTGCGTGGCTGTAGAGGGCCAAATGGGCTTTGGGCAGGGCTTGTCACGCTAAGAAACCTTTCCACATCTGTTCTTGGGGACCCACCATGGCTCAGGGATGTTTGGGTTCCAAAGCCCGGGCAGGGCAGAGAAGCCTAGAGGGCCTGCTGAAGAAATCGTCCATTTGTCAAGAGGGTGTGGTTCTGCAGTGCATGCTGGGACCTGGCCTGGAGTCTCATGCTTACAAGACTGAACTGCCTTCTAGCCCGCTTAAAAAAATGAAACCTGCACATGAATAATTCCCAATTTTAATAGTGCATCACAATCACAGAAAACTAGAAAAATAAACACCAAAATAACCCCATTGCCAGGTCTTCCACCCCAAACCAAATGTATAATAGACTCTGGGGTGTGGGATCTAGGAACTTAGAAAATACAACAACAGATAGCCAATGTTGAGAACCACCGAATTTGGTGTTCGTTTTAGCCTAGTTTTATTTAGACTTCTCAGTAGCTCATGTGGTAATCTGAAGTGTTATGTAATTTTGTTCCCTTAGAGTACTGTGAGCAAACGTAAATCTTAATGCCAAGAGGTCTTCTTTGTTAAAAGGTTTGTGTTAATTTTAATTACATGTATTTGTGTGCAGAGTGTGGGCAGGTGTACGCAGGTACCTATGGCGGCCTGAAGGGGGCGTCACATTCCCTGGGGTGGGGGAGTTCAGGTCGCCTGACATGGGTGCTTAGAACTAAATTCTGGTCCTCTGTGAGAGCAACTGATGCTCTGAATCACCAAATCATCTCTGCTGCCCCTTCAATCCTCTCCATGAGAAACCCATTGTCAGTCTCCGCAGGCAAGCTGGAGGCCTGCCTGTGCTCATAACTCAGACTCCTCTCTGCAGCCCGTCAGATGGGAGTTTGACCCTGTTGTAAGCATGGACTTGAATCTTTACTTTCTTCTTCTTTTTTTTTTATAATGATCTATTTATTTATTTTGTGTGCATTGGTATTGTGTCTGTGTGAGGGTTGTCAGGTCCCCTGGAAGCAGAGTTACAGACACTTGTGAGCAGCCAGTGCTCTTAACCACTGAACCATCTCTCCAGCCCAAATCTTTAATTTCTTATTACTGATTTGCAAAAGCTAATGGGCTAGAGGCCCGAGGCCACCCTTCTCTGTAATGAAACCCCCGAGACTCTGAGAGTAGAGATCTTACTGGAAGTGTTTTTGCTAGAAGAATTGTGTATCCCGTCAGTTACAAATAGCATGGCCAGTGTGGGGAGACTGATCCGAGATCAAGTCTGCAGGGTGGGCGGTGTTTAAAGGGCTTGGTGCTTTTTTATCTTTACCATTGAAGTTTCTGGTTTTTGCCTCTTCCTAAATGAGTCATTATTTTTTTTAAAAAAGGAACCTGTCTTGGGAGGGAGTAGGGAAACCGCTGCAGAGGGTGGTGTGGAGGAGGCCTTGGTGGGGCCGGCAGTCAGGTGACTGAATTTACAACTGGGCCAGCCTACCTCTGCTTCTGGTTCTGGAGTCCTGGGATTATAGGCATCTGCCACCACAGCCAGTTTGTTTGGTGCTGGGGATCGAACCCAGGGTCCCAGTCAAGCACTCTTCTGACTAAGCCACACCCCCGGCCTCTGTGAGCATTCTTTCTATGTTTCTCATAAACTTCCAGTTGGGGCATGTGTGTGGGCCCCAGCATCGAGCCTGCACTTCACCAAGACCTGAAGCCTCTCCAGCACCTGTCCTGGGCTGGCCCATCGTCCCGCCTGCCTGCTGCCTCCCTTGTCCTTATATCTGGGAAGTGCTCTGTGGCTTCTGCACTCACTTTCCTGAGTGAGTGCTCAGAGAGGACTGGTGTGGAGGGAGGGAGGGAGGGAGGGAGGGAGGGAGGGAGGGAGGGAGGGAGGGAGGGGGGAGGGAGGGAGGGGAGCAGCATGAAGCGGGTCCCTTATGTAATGCCAGGCACCATGAAGGATGTATTTATATACTTCTTGTTTTATTTAGGCCCTGCATTAACTCATGCGGAACCAGAATCAAAGAGGCTAGGGCAGCAACCGAAGGTTGGACAGTGCTGGGTGCCAAGGCTGGTCTTGCTTCCACACCAGGCTTGACTCCTGAGTTCCTGTCACTCCAGCCAAGTAGGGAGGAGCATGCCACCCCTTTCTTTCCTTGGTCTGGGCAGATCTTGACTTCTTGACTTCTTTCCTGGCATCTTAGTGATGGCCTTGTCTTGACCACACTCTTGTTCTCCCAAATGCACGTGTTCAGGGCCGCCCTTCTTCATGCGGGCGGGGAGTGGGGGGTTGATGATCCTTGGCCGATTTTCACAGTTCCCAGGCAGCTCGCGGGGTCCCAGCTTCCGCGTGGCCCCTTCTGACTAATGTGGAGCTGAATGGATCTGATTTCCAGGAGGCAGTGCATTCCTCTTTGCAGCACATGGGCACCAGGCACTGCCTGTCCCGGTGCCCACCAGCTCCACTCAGCGAGCCTGCTCTCATGGAAAGGGCTTCCTTTGAAGAAAGCAGAGGGCGAGTCATAGGTATGGCTTTGAGGACACATGAATAGGCAGCTAAGGAAGAGTTCTGGGGTTTGAATCTGGGGCGACCATGACGAGGCAGAGGGGTTAGTCTACGCCCCGCTCTTCCTTCTCCTCTTCCTCTTCGTGATGGCAGCCCAGCAGGTGCCCGGCTACACAGCCAACATAGAAAAATAGATGTGGCCTGCAGAAGTTTCTAGAAGGCCAGTGTTTTGCCTTCCAGTTCTACTTTCTGAAAACCCTTTGAAATTCCACTTCACAAGCATTGCTGTTGCTCTGTGGAGCCGTTCCAGTCCTCAGCAGTGGGCAGTGTCGGATTGTTTGCTTGTTTGTGGGTTGTTGGTGTGTGTATATGTGTGTGTGCATGTGTGTGTGCGTGTGTGTGAGTGTGTGTTTGCGCGTGTGTTTATGAGTGCATGTTTGCATGTGTGTGCGCGCGTGTGTGTAGATGTTTTGGCCACATGCATGGCTGTGCACCATGTGCCCTTGGAGGTCAGAAGAGGGTGTCATATCCCCTAGAACTGGAGTTACAGATGGTTGTGATCACCATGGGGTGCTAGGAGCTGAACCCAGGTCCTCTGAAAGAGCAGCCAGTGCTCTGGGTGGCCGAGCCACCTCTTCATCCCTAGCAAGTGTTCTTTAATAAAGCTGCAGTTGCCCGTGGTGGTGTGTATGTGTACGGAGGGTGTTGTAGTCTATGTGGCAGATAGAACGCTTACCCAGAAAAGCTAAGTGCAGTTCGCTCAGAGGAGGTGGTGAGCGGACTGTATGGGGCTCTGGAGAGACCAGAGAGGGAGGCCAGGAAGGACAGAGCCTTGGGAGAGCCAGTGGGGAGTGGTGAGAGGGTGACATTAAGGATTTGGTGACAGAAGTGCCTCCCAGAAACAAGGTCTAAGAAAGACTCGTGTACCATTTGCAAAGGAATGGCTGTGGAATTTTGAATTTTGTTGTAATGGTGAGCCAACCAAACCAGCTGGGAATAGGCTCGGTTACAACAATGTCCAGTGAAGATTTATCTGGGTGTATGTAGTAAAAGGGACCGCTGGGAGCTGAGCTCAGAGACATGGGTAATGTCAGACTATTTTTCCTGTATATGGAGTGCATGTATGTTAAGGTCTCCAGAACCCACTTACAGCGGACAATAGTCCATGCCTGTAATCCCAGCACTCACACGGTGAGTCGAGAGGCGGAGACGGGACCACTCAGATGCTGCCGCCAGCACAGCTAGCCTGGCGCTGTCTACCAGGTGGTAGGTGAGGGCTGACCGCCGAGGTTATCCCCTGCCCTCCGTGTGTCCTGGCACCGCTCTCACACACCTACACAAACACGCACACAAGATCCAAGCTCAGGTTTTGCATTCGCTGCTGTGTCCCCAGCCCCCACAGTGTTGAATTTTAAGAATGAAACATTGAAAGCAGGGAGGCTTCAGTCCCCGGTGTGCCCCTCACCGCCTAGAAGACTCTGAGAGAGTTACTGTAAACCTGTGAACATCTTCACAGGACAGATGTGTGAGGATTCCGACTCTGGCACACCCAGCTCCTAGCGTCTTTAAAAAAAAATGTGTATTGCCTTGCAAGATGACAGCCATGATGTTTGTGAGCAGGTGAAATTGGGCAGTGGAATGGGAAGCTATCCTGTGGGAGTCGTGGGGAAATGATGCGGCCCAGACGCCTCCAACTGAAGTTTAGAAACATTGTTGAACCCAAGCTGCTGAAAAGCCTGCGGCCATGTCGCTTGTGTCCCTGCCAAACCAAAACCACTGCCTCTAACTGAAACTGTACGTCAGGGTTGCAGGCCACAGAGGCTAACTAGCTACAGCAGGAGGCCTGCTTTTGAGGGGTGACCTGTGCTGGTGGGGTACCAGGCTAAGAGGTGTGCCCCACCACCCCCACCTGCACTGAACTCCCTGCCATCTGCTAAGCTCGCTCCGGTCAGAACCAGTCCACGTTCTGTCATCTGGACGCCTCCCAGCCAACAGCTCCTTGTCCCGCCACACTGCCTCCATCGGCACCCTGGTCCCCTCTTCTTCATAGGACTCCTCCCCATGCACCAATCCCTTGACCTGTGTCGGGCCTGGGACCTCACCCCTTGTGTCTCACGGGGACCCACCCTCATTTGGGCAGGCAGATCAGTGTCTTCTAGCTTTATTCCTTGCTGTTGCCTGTGAGAGGTGGGTCTAGCCCATAATAGGCCATAATAGGTTTCCATTAGGGGGCGCAGCAGACACTCCTGGCTTCTGTAGAAGCTGTCCCTCCGAGGTCTCTCTGGGCCTCTGTGTTACCACACTGATAGAGCATCAGTCCTTATCATTCTGAATTCGAGTAATTTTGACACTGGCGACAACTTCCTCCTTCCTGCGGGACAGCCCTCTTCTCTTCGTTTCTTTGATCCGCGGTCAATCTTGCTGCTATCCCGCGGCAGCTCTCTGGAACTTAGTGCTGTCACTGCACTGACTGTGTGCCGCTAGCTGCTGAGGTCAGAGCAGCTGCAGGGGTGGTGGGAAAGGACCCGCCTTCAGATGTCTGTGGAATTAGCAGTGACATCATTCACTGGTATGTTAAACATGGAACTTGAAGGCAAGAGGCAGGGCTGAGTCCTTGGGGTTATGGCTTGACTAAGCCAGAGTGGAGTTTATGTTCGCTTCTCCTCAGGCCTGCCCTACCCCAGGGACCTTCCTCGGCAGTGCGATGGGTCCTCCTTTAGAGTGGCCCGTCTGCTCTGAGTTCCTCAGAACTTACCCCAGCCTCACCCTCATGGTGGCTGTCATGCCCGTGTCAGGCGTAGATCTCCTAAACATGTGGTTATTTCCACAGGCTCTGGCTCTGGAGAATGCTGAAGGAGGAAGACGCTGGAGCAAGGCGACCCTGAAGGAGTCACCAGCCGTCTTAATCCTGAAACAGGTAGGCATCTTCTCCCTTCTCCCCGTCTCTGCAGTCAGATTATGAGACGGCAAGGGGTTCCGCGGTGATTTGTTTAACTAGTGTTGTGGATAATGCCCCAGGAGGGCAGATGGACTTCTGCCTCCCTAGACTCCCACAGGTTTTTTGGGAAACTGTCTCTAGGAAAGGGTCAGTGGATGCACACATGGGGTTTCAACATCGTCTGGGGTGAGCAGTGGGGATCCTGCCTTGCGTGTCTCTTTATGGCTATAAACAGCTGGGGGTGAAGGGATTGTCTGTGAGAGAGCCTGGGGTGCCCAGAAGGCACCGTGGTGACCGGGGATGTGTCTAAGTCGTTCTGAGGGGTGATCTGTAAGAGTTCATTTTATTTTTAATTATGTGAAAATGTGTGCGTCTGTGTGTGGATTTTTGCACATGGTTGCAGTGCCCATGGATGCCAGAAGAGGGCATTGGGTCCTCTAGAGCTGTAGTTATGGGCAGCTGGGATGTAGTGCTAAGAGCCCAATGCTGGTCTTCGGCAAGAGCAGTGTGTGCTCTTAACTGCTGAGCCACCTCTCCATTCCCTGGTGGTTAATAATGAATGTCAACTCAATGTCAAGTAGAATGAACTTGGAGACACACTTCTGTGAATGCCCGTAGGGCTTTTCCCAAGAAGCTAACTGAAAAGGGGAGGTTCATCTTGAGTATGGAAGGTGCCGTCCCATGAGCTGTGTACCAGGGTGAATCAAAAGAAGAAAGAGAGGGACAAGGGACATGACAGCTGCATCTTGACTCTTGGGTGATGGAGGCCGGAGGATCAGGAGCTCAAGGTCATCCTCAACTTCACTTTGAGTTCAAGACCAGCTTGGACTATATGAGACCCTTTCTGAGTTGGGGAAATCAAGAGGGAGAGAGGAGCTTCAGAATTTGTTGAGATCTGCTTCCTGACTGGTCACACAGCGTGCCTGGAGTCCCAGCAGGCCTGAACTTTCCCGTGTTTGTCAGCTCTGGCCCATGAGCAATTCTCATCGTTTTCTCCCTCTAGATAATAGGCACATGGCTATAGTTCTTTGCCAAGACTTCCACAGCAGCTGCCAGAAGGGCCCACAGACGGGTGGGAGTGTAAACAGAGCCTCCACTTTGGAAGATTCCTCTTTAGATTTTCTGTGTATAGGTATTTTGGCTGCTTGTATCTGTGTGTGCTACCTGCATCCCTAGTGCCTGAGGAGATCAGAAGAGGGCATTAGATCCCCTGGAACTGGAGTTATGGATGGGCGTGAGCCACCGTGTGTGAGATGGGAACCAAACCCAGGTCCTCTGCAGGAGCAGCCAGTGCTCTTAACCTCTGAGCCGTCTCTCCAGCGCCACCTTTAACTTTTAGATAAAAGCCTGGTGTGGCAAAAGACGGTTCTTTAACACACCCTCAGTGACAGGCGTTTTGTTTTGTTGTTTCTTTGTTAGAGACAAGATCCATGTAGCTCAAGCCACATCAAACTCCTGATATAGCCGAGATGCCCGTTCAGTTCTAGTCTTCCTTCCTCTACTTCCCCAGTGCTGGCATCACAGGCATGTACCATGCCAACACACCTAGTCGTTGTGGTACTGGGGATCAAACCAGGGGTTTGCTCTTGTTAGGGGATCACGTTTATCTGCCAGCTGAGTGACACCCCGTAGGTGTTCCTTCGTGGACTTAGTTACATTATTTCTTTTTTGCTGTGCCTGATTTTGATTGAGTTTTCAAAGCCGTTTCGTCTAGGGGTTCTATCGTGGAGCAAGTGGACAATGGAGACACTCCACTGGAAGGACTGTTTATAATGGTGCGATAGTAGGGTGAGGAAAACCCGGTAAGGGAGGCTTGAGGTTTTCCCCGACAGCAGGGCACGGAGCTGTTCCCATACCTGCTCCAAAAGGAAGAGAGTACGGAGGGTCTGAATGGGAAATCACCTGGATAAAGGGCCCCAGAAGCGGGGTGCAGACAGCCTACAGGAAAGACCAGGATAATGTCATCTGACATGGGCTCCCCCTCTGTCAGCATCTCCCTCCCATCACTGAGTCATCCCTAAGACCAGATAACCTACGGGTTAGAGCTGAGGAACTGGTGGAAGGGGACTTCAGTAGCAGGTGGAAAGTGCCTGACAGGGCTGGAGGGTGCTGATCTCCTGGGCTCTTTCTGTTTTAGTATCAAAACTGTGTGTGTGCACAGGAGGTAGCAGTGGGGGCTAGCCTTGCATGCTCTGAGGCCCTGGGTTCCGTCTCCAGCACCAGAGCAGAAGATCAGCAATGTGGACTGTTAACTGGAAGGTCTGGGAAGAGCAATAAAAATCTTGTTCTTTTTCAGAGTTTTAAAATAAAAAGACTCAGGCAAGCCAGATGCAGTGGCTCACACCTTTAATCTCAGCACTCAGGAGGCAGAGGCAGGATGATCTCTGTGAGTTCCAGCCCCGCCTGGTCTCCACAGTGAGTCCCAGGACAGCCAGGACTACATAGTGAGACCCAGTCTCTAAAAAACAAAAAGGAAAACAAAACAAAACAGAACAACAAAGGAAGCCTGGCTCAAGCCACCCACCCACTCCTCTGAAATGGTACTTGTGCATTTCCCCACTTGAACCAGCTGAGAAACACTGAAAACAAAAATCTGAGCAGGGGCGGGGTGGGGGTCAGCATTGGAGCCTGACCCCCATGCCCTCCTACCTGCATGGCAAGCACAGGCCCCGCTCCCCGACCAGAAAGTATTTTAATAGCGTGGTTGTAGGCAGAATCCTCACAGGAAGCTCCCATTGACAGCAGGTAACGTCTGGTTTTAGGATGCAAGTCTTAGGATGCAGGATCGTCAATCTAGTGAGCTAACTATGCCTTCTTCAATCCCCTTTAATTCCTAATTTGCTAATTCAACCTTTTTATGGCCGGAGTAAACACTGAGCTCAGAAATCTGGGTTGGTGAAGATTAAATGGCTATAATGAAGCCTCTCATTTATAACCACATCCATAAAATGGGAGGAAGAATACCAACCGCTTCACCGAGGCAATCCAATCAAGTACTCAGCTCGGTGGCTGGCCCAATAAATGCTGCTTTTATTAGTGTCGTATATCTCAGAGTGTGTCACCTCCATGCGTTCCTGTGCATCTTTTAATCCAGCAAATTAACTCTCTTCACGACAAATAAATTGTCCGCCCCGTTTAGTTAGGTCTCTTAGGGATAAGGTAAATAAACATACTGAAATATTTAGTGTTTATGGATTTTTTAAGTTGAAGTATTTTTATTAGAATTTATTTGGGAGGGACATTAATATAGAGAAGTTTAAGTGACATAACTTTTAAGTTATAAGAGTTTGTAGACCTCATAGCAATGAGTCTGTATGTTCCCCTGAAAACCCTTTAGCTACTCATGGCCCAAGGTCACCGGCCCCAGCAGATTTCTCTTTGCTCTGTTTTGAGGATCCAGAAGGTGACCTTTCTTACCTTTGGTTTTCCAGAGTAGCCACACAGCTGGGATTTCCTGATTGGTCAGATTTTGGGACCACCTGAACTGAGCGATGGCTTAGTTTTCTGGTTGCTGTGATAAAACACCGGACACAGCCCATGTAAGGCAGAAAGGATTTTATTTTGGCTCACAGGGAAGGTGTGGCAGAACTCATGGCTGTGGGAACATGTGAATGGTGGACCAGGGGCAGGAACAACCATCAAAGCCCACGTCTAGTGACCTACTTCCACCCACTAGGTCCACCTCCTAGAGATTCCACTTCAAAGTACTGCCACAAACTCAGTCCTCAGAACATGAGCCTGTGGCTGACATCCAGCACTGACATCAGCAGAATTCAGCTGTGGGATGCTGTTGGTCTTACGGGATGGGATGTTGTTGTCTTTGGGGATGTTGTTGGTCTTATGGGATGCTGTTGGTCTTATGGGATGGGATGCTGTTGGTCTTATGGGATGCTGTTGGTCTTATGAGATGGGATGCTGTTGGTCTTATGGGATGGGATGCTGTTGGTCTTACAGGATGCTGTCATCATTTTCCAAGCTAAGACTTTGGTCTTTAGAACTGATGTCAGACTCCTAGAGAATTATAGGACCTTGATTTGCGGCTCCCAGATTAATGAAGAACATAGAGCAGAGGCTTCTCCTTAACTTGATCACTTCAGTCATTTGGTGCTGGGAGGGATGGGCTCTGTGGAAACGATGCGGGAAAATGCTTGCGAGTGACCGAGAATCCGCTTCAGAACTATTTACTGCACTGTCCTTGTGTTTTTGGCATCAGCTCTTCAAGCTACACTAGGGATGGGTGCTGCCTGAAAGCGTTTCGGGGAACCACCTGGAGCTGGGGAGTTACCTGTGCAGTGCAAACGGGAAAAGATGATGCTTTTTGAAACCTTGCTTAGAGACCAGTTCTCCATCATCAGGTCTCGGTTGAATTTAAAGGTTAAAGTTGTGGGGAAATTCACTCCCCACAAATGTTTTTGATAAATCCAATTCATTTTCGAGAGGAGACATTCTCTCTCCAGACATTAACTTAGAATGCTTAGTTTACGGTGCTATCAGAGGGAAGGAAGAATCCTGAAGTGCCTAAGTAGGTCAAATGAAAGGAAGTGCCAACAGCATTTCCTTTTCCACTATTTCATCCCTAATGTGATTTTGAAACAAGAAATTGTTTTGGCCTACAGTTTTATGGTGTGACACTCTGTGTGTGTGTCTCTGTGTGTGTGTCTGTCTGTCTGTGTGTCTCTGTGTGTGTGTCTGTGTGTCTCTGTGTGTGTGTGTCTCTGTGTGTGTGCGTGTCTCTGTGTGTGTGTCTCTGTGTGTCTCTGTGTGTGTGTCTGTCTGTGTGTGTGTGACACTCTGTGCGTGTGTGTCTGTGTGTGTGTCTCTGTGTGTGTGTGTGTGTACACTCAGACGAGTTTTATTTGGAGAGCCCCAGAAGGAAGAGACGCAACTGCTATAAAAGCAGGCAGTTGCAGGTCAAGGTGAGCTCCTGTAGCTACGCTGCCTCTCAGAAGGTCTGGGAGACGGCTCAGTGGGAAAAGCGCTTGCCAGCCAAGCGTGAGGACCTGAGTTTGACTTCCCAGCACCTGGGTGTAAAAGTAAAAGCCAGATGCTATAGTGCCTGTCTATAATCCCAGAGCTCCTAAGGCATCCTGGGAGGTGGAGGTAGGATTCTCCCCAGAAGCACATGGACCAGGTAGCCTGGCGTACACAGCACCTTTGAGACCCTGTCTCACATAAGGTGAGAAGTGAGGAACAATCCCTAAAGATGTGCTCTGACCTCCACACGCGCTTCATGGCTTCATGGCTTGCTTGTTTGCATCCCAAAACCCTGTACTTGGCAGAGAAGGAGAGGGAGAGGGAGGGAGGGACAGAGGGAGAGGGAGGGAGGGAGAGAGGAAGGGAGGGAGGGAGGGAGAGAGGGAGAGAGGGAGAGAGAGAAAGGTTGTACTATTTTGGTAGCTTCCAAGGGGTAACATAAAAAAGAAAGAAAGGTGTGTGCGTGGCGTGTTCATGTGTGTACATGGGTATGGAGGCCAGAGGTTAATATCATGTGCCTTCCTATATTGCTTTCCACCTCGTTTTTTGAAATAGGGTCTGTTACTGAACCTGGAGCCCACTGATTCGCAAGACTGCCATGCCAGTGAGCTCTGAGGACCCTCCTGTCTCCACCATCCCGGTTCTGGGATGGTAGCACAAGCTATGCCCTGCTTCTCATATGGGTGCTGAGGACTTGAACTTGGGTCCTTATCCTTATGCCATCGGAACCGTCTATCTCTTCAGCCCTTGTGTGACTGTGTAGGAATGATATCTTTTGGAATCATTAGAAATCTCCAAGCAGGGCCAGCAAGATGGAATACTAGGTGCTTAATGCCAGATCTGATGGCCCGAGTTCGATCTCTAGGACCAGACGGTGGAAGGAGAGAACTGACTACCTGAGCGTTGCTCTCTGGCCTCCCCATGTGCGCCGTGGCAATAAATAAATGAATAAATGTGAAAAAAAAAAAAAAACAGAAAAACAGAAAAGCTCCAAGCAGTGGCAGCTGGGTGTGGGTGCTGTATTGCTTGGGGCGAAAGTGCCGGCTATGCAAGAATGAAGACCTGAGTTCAGATCCCCAGAACCCATGGAAAATTTCAGGCATGCTTGATGACCCATGCACACCCTTCACATGTTCACGTCCATGGCCTGTACAACACACAAACATGAAAAAGGAAAGCCAGTCCCCAAGCATCTACTGGTGACAGCAAGAGCAGACGTGACCGTGTTCTTCCTTCTGCTTTGACACGCACACTCACTGTCGGCACCACAAGCATGTCTGCCCTCTAGCTAGGATTATTTCATGTGTGATCATGGCAACTCCCATCCTGTTGACGGGAGAGAAAGGCTGCTGACACAGCCGCACATGCACAGAAGATGGGATGAAGTCTCAGGACCCTGAAGCCAGAGTGGGTTTCAGGGATTTTACCTTCGTGCTGAACTGACCCATGGTTAACACCCTGAGTGACCACAGATGTGGTTAGTGCACGTTGGCACACTCCCATCCACAGTGATTGCCTGGCACATCACCGTGATGGCTAGCTCTCACGGTCCACTCAACACAACCTACAATCCCTTGGGAAGAGAGTCTCTGTGAGGTGATGTGGGAGTGTCATATATCAATCTGTTGATTTCATTGGCTGAGTAATAAAGAAACTGCTGGCCCTGATAGGTTATAAGATAGGTGGGCGGAATAAACAGAATAGGATGCTGGGCGGAAGAGGAAGTGAGGTCAGACTCTGCTCTGCTTCCAGATGGACTGAACAGCTCTGCTCTCTGGAGCAGAGACACCATGATGGACGGAGGCTAGAATCTTCCCGGTAAGCGCACCTTGGGGTGCTTACACACATCATAAGAAATGGGCTAGTCCAGGTGCGAGAATTAGCCTGTAAGGGCTAGAGTTCATGGGCCAAGCAGTTCTTAAATGATTACAGTTTGTGTGTTGTTATTTCGGGCATGAGCTAGCCAAGCGGCCGGGGTGTTGGGGACGCAGCCCCGCCGCTTCGTATTTCAACAGTGAGGGGCTGTTTGTATTGGTTCAGCCTGTGGAGATAGCTATGGGGAACGGGCTTAGTTAAGGTGAATGACGTGGGAAGACTCGGCCCACCCGGGGTGGCACTATTCCCTAGGCAAGGGGTCTGACCTGTATAAACAGAGAATCAAGCTGAGTACAGGCCTGCAGTCGCATCTCTCTGCCTTGACTGTGGACGTGATGCAACTTGCTGGCTTCAGTGCCTACCTCTGCCACTTTTCCTGTGGTGAGGAGCCGAAACCCGGATTCGGATTGTAAGATAGAATGCTTATTTGTTTGTTTGTTTTTGAGGTTGGGAAACCCAACGTCAAGGTGCCTACAAAAGAATGTTTCCCCCTCTGTAGTATCTTAGCTCATGGGTGACTCAATGATCTCTTCCCTGGTCACTCTCAGAGAAAGGAAGCCTTGGGGTGTCATTATCTTCCTCATGGGCACTAATCCCATCACAGGGGCCCCCCTCATTATCTAAATCTAATTAACTACCGAGGTCCTGCCTCCCAGTGCCTTCTTGTTGAGGTTTAGAGTTTTGGCATATGAACATGGAAGAGATAAAAATTCAGTCTCTAATCGAGTCTCTTCTTTGCGTGCCCCTACGTGTCCTCAAGGCCGCTGGTTCCAGGGACTCTGCAGTAGAAAGCCTAGAGGGCCATGTTTCCTGTGCTGTGGAAGAGGGGTGTGTTGTACAGCCACGATGGCCCAGGGAATGGAAGGTTGGAAGACCTTTGTACAGATGTAGAGGGCTGCCGGGCACCCTCCTTATCTACCTAAACCTTAGGATCCCTAGTTGCTGGAGGTGTGTTTGACAAACTCAGTCAGCCTCCATGAAACCTAGGTGGTGCAATGCTTGGTATTTATTCTCTGACCCCCCTCCTGTGTTGTGTCCCCTAAAAGGGAAACTCTTGGGAGCCAAACCTAGGAATGTGATTTCTTCTTAACACTCCTTCTTTGGGGGCAGTTACTCTTGGCTATTGGGAGGAGGGGAATCAGGGAGTTGAAGCAAAACCATTTCATTAAGGATTAGTATCTTACATGTCTTTTTTTCCTTTTAAAGATGGTTAGTGGGTGTATGTGTGTGTACGTGTATGTGTGCGTGCGTGCACTCACAGTGTCCTTGGAGGCAGCAGAGGGAACTGAACCCCCTGGAGCTGGAGTTTCAGGAAGCTGTGAGCTTCCCTGTGGGGGTGCCTTGCAAGAGTGCCTTGCCGTGAACTGTTGGACGTCTCTGAAGCCCCATTGCTTTAATCGTGTCCAAACATAGTAATAGCTGTAAGGACCCATACCACACACATACACATGCATGCTATAACACACACACACACACACACACACACATACACACACACACACACACACCAGTGCCAGGCAGAATACTTTACAAATTGAAAAGGCCTTTCAAAACCCTTCAGATCCTTAAGAAACAGATCATCCTATGTTATATAAGCTGTTCTGGCTTTACAGGGGAAAAATGGAAAACTCCCCTCCCCCCAAGCAAACATGACCCCGATATCAAAACCATCAAGTCCCCAGGAGAAACTGCTGTATCATCTCACTTTAGAATGTGAGGATCTTAGATAAAATTTTAGCAAGTAGATTTCAGCAGTGAAATACATGTGTGTGTGTGCTGCTGTAGCCTGCGAGATTCTATCCCCAAAATGCTGGGCTGATGTTGTGTGTGTTTATTTCAATGTTTTTCACTTAAATTGTTTAGATAAAAGTTTGTCAATCTAATAGCATTTTATTTTTGTCATGTTTATATATTTATATGGGGGGGGGCGCGTGCCTGCTAAGGGATATGTGTGGAGGTCAGAGGACACCCTGCAGGGGTCAGTTCTCTCCTCACACCGTGGGAGCCTCAGGAGCCGAATTCAGTTGGTGCAGTTTAGTGGCAGGTGCCTTTTCCCTCTGAGCCATCTCCCAGCCCGTACTCTCAATCAACTGAACTTCAGAGTGTTTAAAAAGATTTTTAGTTGCATGTAATTGTGTGTTTCTGTATGTGGGCCTGTGCACACAAGTGCAGGTATCTGTGGAGGCCAGAAGAGGGAGTCAGGTTCTTGGGGTTGCTAGCTGCCTAACTTGGATTCTCTGCAGGGGCAGTCTGTGCTCCTAACCACTCTGTCTCTGCAGCCTTGAGCTACTCACTTATATCCTAGGGAGTGAGCCTTGGGAGTGCCTGGCAGCTATTATACCCTGAGCTGCAGACCCAGCTCAGAAGGAATCTGTATAAATGAGCACCCTTGGGTGAAAAAGAGGATGGCTGTGGGCGTTTTCTCACTGAGGAAATACTGGAGGGTGCCATTGACCCGTGGGGTCAGAGCAGCTCTGGGACTCGTTAGCACTTTTCTTTACATTTTAGCAGACACAGAGTCAGAAAACAGTACCCTGGAGAATAAATACTGTCAGGAAAATGAGAGCCCATTGGGGTGTACACCTTTAATCCTGGCACTCGGGAGGCAGAGGCAGGAGGGTCTCTGAGTTGATGCCCAGCCTTATCTACATAGTGAGTTCTGAGCCAACCATAGTGACACAGTGAGACCCTATGGTATTCCTCAGGTTTTGTAGAGGAACAGAATGGATAGATGACTATATACGGGGTTTATTGCAGTGGCTTATTGCAGATAGCTGTGGTCCAGCTATCCAATGGCTGTCTCCTGACAGAGAGGCCAAGAATCTGGTTATTGCTTAGTCCATGAGGCTGGATGTCTCAGTGGGTCTTCAGCCTACATGGCAATCCCAAACTGAATGGACGCCTCAACAACAGGATAGATGAGCTTGCCAGTGAGAGAGAGGGCAAGCAGGCACAAGACAAAAGCTTCCTTCATCCACACCCAGATGTGTGGCCCAGATTTAAGATGAGTCTTTACACCTCAAACGAGCCATTCAAGAAAATTCCTCACAGGCGTGCCCAGCTGCTTGGGTTTTAGTTGATTCCAGATGTGGTCCAGTCGACAACCGAGATTAGCAATCACACCCTGTCTCAATTACCATCCCTTCCGGATTGCTTAGGTGGAGCTCAAGGAGACTTAAAATCTTAACTAAAAACCCTCTTCTAGGTGGTGTGATGAGTTCCCCAGTTAACTGTCACCCTCCTGAAGGTGTTAGCAGGATGCTTTTAGGCTTCCCAAGATGGTGCTAAGTCTGCCTGGGGAAGTAAGTCCCTGAGAATGTCAAGGGAGATGCTGACATGGTTTGGGGGGAACAGTTAGATTTAATAGCCGTCAAACTATATAGCGCTGCCAGACTTTTAAATGCAGTGTGTGGGGCTGGGGACATAATGGATCAGTGGGTGACATGCTTCCTGCAGACATGTGGAGCTGTCCCTGGAAGAGCTGGATGTGGCCATACATCTGTGACCTGAGAGACGGAGACAAGTGGGTCCTGGAGGCTCACAGACTGGTCCACCTAGCTGAAGCGGCACAGAGACCCTGTCTCAAAATATAAGGGGGCAAGATATAGAGAAAGACACCCAAAACCCACTCATCACATGTACACACCCGTGCGCACACACATGCACACACATATACACACACACTCCTGCTCTCTCTCTCTTTCTTGGACAGAGCGAGAGAGCGAGAGCGAGAGAGAGAGAGAGAGAGAGAGAGTCATATACTTTTTAATCAAGAAAAAGTGAAATCCAATCTGAAACCTTTCTAATTAAAATGCCACAGTGCCCCTGTAACAGGGAGAATGGATGAGGTAGATGATTCTGAAATAGACCCTTGTGTAAATAATTTAATAAATTACAAAGCAGCCATTGAAAATCAATAGATTATTCAATAAATAATTTGGATACCTTGTTAGCAATTTGCAAGACATCATCTTGGCTTCACCAAAATGAATTAGAGATGCATCAGACAAAGTGCAACATGGAGAGGCATAGGAAAATCTATGGAACTGAATATTCTTAGGCACAAAGGAAACATGCTGTAAAAGGAAAAGTGTGGTCAGTCGGGTTAGCAGGGGAAAGGTGGCTGGTTCCTTCATGTAAACACACTGGAAATAAAGACAGGAAGCGACATGGCAGAATTAATAACTTCGTAACGAGAAATGTTCCAGTTAAAGCCAAAGCACAAGGATGTTACTTGGGCACATGGAAAGACAGACAACCAAATGCAACACAAAATACTCAGAGTTGTAATAAAAAGGTGAAGATTAAAACACCAGTAAAATAATGTTTTCATATATTACCCAAAATGCCTCTTTTTAAAAGGATTTCATTTATTTTATATGTGTATACCTGAATATGTGTGTACAATAAGTGTGCAATACTCTTAGGGGCCACAAGAGGGTGTCGGTATGAGAGTTAGAGTGACGTGTGGTTGTGTGTCACCTGATGTGGATGCTTGGAAGCAAACCCAGGTCTTCTGCAAAAGTGGCAAGTGCTCTGTATTAGTTAGGGTTCTCCAAAGTAACAGAATGAATCTGTCTGTCTGTCTGTCATCTATAGACACACACACATATCTGCATACATACAGAGATAGATAGATGATAGATAGATAGATAGATAGATAGATAGATAGATAGATAGATAGATAGATAGATGGGATTTATTAGAATGACTGACAGGCTGTGGTCCAGCTACTGCAGCAATGGCTGCCTATGTTTGGAAGGCCCAATAATCTTGAAGTTGTTCAGTTCATTAGGCTGGATGTCTTTTAAGGTCCTTTGGGGTCCAGCCCCAAGATCTTCTTCAGGGTTCAGATTGGATGCTACAGCAAGCAAAGGGAGCTTTTTTCTTAGGTTACCTGAGGGAAATGGGCTCTCTCACACTGTGCTTTTCCAAATCAGTCTCTTTTTTTTTGTTGTTGTTGTTTCTGTGCTAATTCTCCTGTCCTAGTTCTAATCCCTTCCAGCTTCTTCCCCTCCAGCCTAAAAACTGTCTCCTTACAGGAGCCTTGAAGCAATAAAAAAATTACAAGAGTTGCCTCTCATTGGTCAAAAGCACATTCCTCGGGTAAGTGATAAGTAGCTAAGCCATTTGCCATGGCAACACAAGGCTCCGAGGTTACAGGAGTAAGACCATGACCAGACATGGGACAGAGTTCTCAGT
Organism: Alexandromys fortis; assembly: GCF_014885135.2. Classification (NCBI taxonomy): domain Eukaryota; kingdom Metazoa; phylum Chordata; class Mammalia; order Rodentia; family Cricetidae; genus Alexandromys; species Alexandromys fortis. Next base: position 1,655,212 of record NW_026068091.1, read on the forward strand.
GACAGACTTCGAGACATAGGTCCTTCATCAGCAGAGTTGGCAAGCGAAGTATTGGCATGCTTTCCTTAGGGGGCTTTGTGTAGCAACCTAAGTGGACATTGGCGACTCTGACCTTGTACAAAGTTTTAACCTCATGATCTGTTTACGAAAAACCTTTAGTCCAGTTTGAACTTGCTCTGAGGTGAAAGTGAGCTAATTATGTGCAGTTAGTCTGAGTCAAAGGAACAAAGTAGGCTTTTAAGTGTCTTCAGTCCTCATGGGACAAATAGATCTAGTTATGAAGCATGTCCTAGTATATTTTCTATATATCAAAATTATAAAGCTAAATGAAATTCATCTTCCTGACCACTCACAGATATATGTGCCCATGATTGAGATGTCGTCATGAGAATACATATACACATCACATGAGATTACACACTACAGTGCAGGCTCTGGGGAGACACCAAGCTACCTTAGCAAATGCAAGCAACAGTGTCCAGAGTTGATGGACCTGCAGGCCTTGCCTGGACAGGATTGGCCTCCATCAGAGAAGTACTCTGGTGGGCTGACATCTGAATGGTTTTTGCCATGTGCTGTGTATTTCCACGGCCGCTGACAGTGGTCTAAGCTGGTCTTCAGTTTATGCCGCAAAGAAGTAGGCTCTGCTGTCAGGGAAAGATTGGACTTGCCAGCAAGGTGGGAGCAAGCAGGGAAGTAACAAAAGCTTCCTTCTTCCATGTCTTTTATATAGGCTTCCAACAGAAGGCGTGGCCCACCTCAAAGATCTGGATTAAAAGTGGGTCTTCCCACTTCAAATTAAGCAAAAAAAAAAAAAAAAAAAAAAAAAAAAAAAAAAAAAAAAA
>NW_026068091.1:1656066-1701080 GCF_014885135.2 Alexandromys fortis
ATACAAGATTAACTAAAAAAAAAAAAAAAAAAAAAAAAAAAAAAAAAATAAACCTCACAGGTGTGCCTGTGCCCCACGCATTTTGGGGTTTTAGTTAATTCTAGATATAGTCAAGTTGAAAACCAAGAATAGCCATTACATGCTCTTAGCCACTAAGCCACCTCTCCAGCCCCCCAAATACTTCTTAAATGATTATCTCTGATTCTGGTGGTATTTCAGTATAGGTATTAAATCCTATATGATTCATCCACGTTTCTTTGATGTATGTGTTTGTGACACTGGTGCTCTCTGTCTCCACATCTGTATGCACACACACAGGCCACAACAGGATGTCAGGTGTGCTTCTATCACCCTCTGCCTCGCTCCCTCGAGGCAGGGTCACTCACAGACCCTGGAGCTAGGCTGGCAGGCTGCTAGGGCAGATCCTCATGTCTCCACTTCCCACGGCTCGTGGGCACAGGGATTTGAGTCCGAGTTCTCGTGTTTTTGGAACAACCCTCTCACCCTCTGAGCTGTCCCTTCGGTTTCATACATTTGTATCCCTTGACTGTCGACTCCTCAACTGTCATGGAGGAAAATACGATGGAGACACTGGCAGTTCAGACAAGGACATCCACATACACACAATGCCCGTCCAGCAGTTGAGTAAATTATCAGATAAGATGGTTCTCTCTGAGCAGTATCATTATTAGCAATCACTCTGCAGTGTGACGAGATGGTTAACTTTTCTGTGCACAGTGAGCACGGACAACATGGAACACGCTAAGGAAAGGGGAAAGGTTACGGAACACATGCAGTATGACGCTGATGACGTAAAGCTTGGTTGCACGGGGAACTGTTTGTGCAGTGTTTGTGAGCAAACCTGGAAGAAAGTGAAGGGAGCGAAGAGACGAGCCCTTCTGGATGGTGATGGGAGGAGAGAGAAGGAAGAGGGAGCATCCCCGCCCTGGAGACGGCCCTATGGAGTTCTTAATTTCCTTCCTTATGCCGTCCTGGGTACCCACATGCATATGCTACTGTGTTTGTTATGCCCTTTGTGTATGATATAAATATTGTGAATATATTTAGTGTTCACTCAGAATACTGAGACTGTGTTCATCGATTCGTGCTTGTGTACTCGGGGTGTAGTAAGCAGTGGGTGTTCTGGGCTGAGATGATGAATGATTTGGTTTTTCCTTTTCTCCTGTTCCAAAATGTGTGTCTATTACAGTTTCTAAAGGAAGAAAGGGAAGCAGGGAAGGAGAGGCCAGAGGCAGGCTTGGAGAGATGGCTCGGCTCTTATGAGCACTGGCTGCTCTTCCGGTAGACCTGAGTTGGCTTCCCTGCACCCACCTGTGTGGGTCACAGCTACCTGTAGCTCCAGTTCCACGGAGGTCTGACACCCTCTTTTGGCCTCTGTGGGCACCTACACTCATGTGTCTCACAGACACGCAAACACAAACACGCATGCATGCACATGTGTGTGCGCGCACACACACAATGAATGAATGAATGAAAAGAAAGAAAAGACAGGAAAATTGAGCAGTTGCCATCACAGTAGGCAGGAGGTGATGGCCGGTAGAAAGGGACGATTCATCGCATAAAGAATGGTAGGTTCCACCCCTAAGGAAGGGAAGGTGGGTTTAAAAAGTAAAAAGAAGCCAGGTGTGGCATTGTACAGTGCCCAGGCTGTGGAGGCAGAAGGATGTAAAAGGCTAGCCTCGGCTACACAGAGTTGAAGACTACCCAGGATCCTAACTCAGGTCTTTATGCTTGTATAGCAATCACCTCACCTCCCTCCTGTCTAAGACCTGAGATCCTGCCTAAGACAAAAGGAAAGGAAGTGGGGAGGAAGAAAGGAAGGGAAGGAGGGAGGGAGGAAGGGAGGGAGGGAGGGAGGGAGGTTGGTTTGGAAAAGCACAAGCCGAGGCCATTTTCAGAAAGAGCTCACAGACACTGAGTTTTGATAGTTGATAAGGCAGATGACTTAGGAGGGCCAGCATTCCTGGGAGCCCCTTCTCTTTGCTGTACTTTATCGTTCTGGCTATAAAAATAATAAGACTGGCCTGAAGTATTCTTAGGAAACTACAGGGGAGCAGCTGAAGCTTGCGAGACAGAATGAAGTCACAGCTTAGAGGAAAAGTGGGGGGAAGGGGCATGAGCTTCTCCAGGAAATGAGTGTCACAGGAAAGGGGAGAAGACAGCCTGATCAGTCTGAGACCTGAGTGGACTGTCCATGGGGTGGAGATGTACAAAAACGGAGGAACAGCTCGGGGGTGACATGATCACTGTGCAAGCAGGAGAACCCCAGTGCCCATCCTAGTAACTGCATTAAAGCTGCGACCCGGCCAGGGAGACGAAGACAACAGGACCCCGAGGGGCTTCTCTGGTCTCCCAGCCTAGCCAGGTGCTTAGCTCCAGGGTCAGAGACCCTGCCTCATATACTAAGGTGGGGAGCAGTTGAGGAAAGCGCCTGATGGTGACCTCTACATGCGTGAACATGTGCACGAACGAGCACACGAGTGCACACATGCATGTGTTCGTGCACACACACACATGATTTCTTTTTAAACATGGAAGGAAATTGAAACAGGAAAGAAAAACTAAGGGAGCAGGGGGGAGAAAAGAGAGAATAATGGAATATGTGTGACGTAGGAACAGAGAGAAGCACTGTTTGGAGGTGGAAGGGGAACGAGAGAGACGGCGAGGGAAGAGAAGTGAGCAGAACACTGCAGTGACAGCAATGTATGGAATGTCATAATAAACCCGGTTCCTTGTCTGCTAACTTAAAGTTTTCAAAGATTATTAAAAAGAAAAACATAAGTCTTGCCTGAATCCTGATTTAACAGAGCAACCGCAGGCACACAGGGACAGCTTGCATCTAGAGGTGCTTGCCACCAGGCCAGACCATCTGAGTCCCATCCCAGGCCACATGGCAGAAGAAAATGGCTTCTACAAATCGTTCTTCGACTCCACATGTATGCGCATAACGCAGTCAGTCCATATACACTTCCTCATTTCCTTATAACCTGACTATAATATTCCATTAGACAAAATCTGGTACCTTTTCATCCTCCCACCCCTGGTATGTGTGTATGCGTGTATGTGTGTGTTCGGGTAACACTAGTTGAGGAAACAGAACTCCAGACTATAACAAATGCCGATTCTCAGTACACTTCAGGTGGTTCTGATTGCTACCACTCTGCCTCCAGAGCATGATTCGGGGACTCAGGCTCGTTCCCCTTTCTCGAACCTAGAAGGTCCTCTGAGTCCATTAAGCATATGAGGGATGGAGACACGCCACTTTCCCTAGATACATGGCACCATCTAGACACAAGTGCTGCTGGGAGTTGTAGTCCCTGGCTGAGCAGTTGCTTGTATTTCCTGCACATCTCGCCCAAGCTGCCACCCAATCATCCGTCTAGTGTTTCTTTATGAGATGGATTTGCTTTGTTCAGTGTACAATTTTAGCTTTGTTTTCGGGTGACTTTCTCTAGATCTTTTCCTAAAACATATTGAATCTTGGTGCTAATATTGTTAGGTATTAGTATTGGGATATCATAATTCATTTAAATATTTTTCTATTGTGTGGAGTTAGGTTTTTATTATTATTAACATTGCTTCTATAAATGTCCTCGTGCATAAATTGTGGGCTATGCCTCTGATTATTCTTTTCAGGTGAATTCCAGGGAGTGGGCTTGCTGAGTGATAAGGTTTCGATGCCCATAACCAGCTGGCCCTGCAAGAAGGCAGGCTGATCTACATCGGATCAGTAATGTCTGAGGACTCGAACTTGAGAGTGTTCTCAGCTATCTGGAGCGTTTCGGGATTTTCAGCCTTTGCTAATTTTATAGATGAAAACATTGCATTGTTCAAGCTTCGCTTGCTAATGGGCTTGAATGTCTGTAGTGTGTGCGTGTGTGTTAGCCGTGTCCTGCCTCATTTTTATTTTGCAGTGTTTTATCCTCTCACTCAACGTTTAAGGGAATTTCATGTAGCTCTGTGTATTACGTCCAGATACGGCAGATATTTTATCCAGCTTTTTTCCCCTTTACAATCTAATTTTCTTAGATCAAACTGCATTGAGACCCTGAAACATGACGCCACACCCCCTGGCTTTATCCATTAGAGCTAATAGCTTTTCCAAAAGTAATGCAAACTGGGTTTTTTTTTTCCATCATGTGGTTGGAATGTGTTTAACATCAATTTTCATGATGTTGGATTTAAGGCTGATTAGGGTGGTCATTAAGAAAGTGGACTGGGAATGGTGGGAAAAGCTGCTGATCTCAGTGTTCAGAATGTGGAAGCGCAAGATCAAACTCAGCCTTGGGTACTTAGAAAACTTCAAGGCTAATTTGACCTATGTGGGACTCTCAAAAATTACATATATAATGGACTTGACAGAAGGCTAGGGGACGCTCATCTTAAGTTGCCATGGAAATCCTGAGACCAACATCTTGCCATTTCTCAAAAAAATCAAAAAGGACAGAGATTGACAGATGGGCAGAAAGTGTCTAACAGCTCTATGTCTTGGTTACGTGGGTAACAAGAACATCTCGGACCCTCCAGTGGGGGTGTTTCGTTGAGATAGGCTGTCAAGTAGCTCGGGCTGACCTTGAACTTGGTGTGTAGAAGATGACCTTGTACCCCACCCTCCCTGAGTGCTGAGGACTTATGTGTACCAACACAACACCGTGCTACATGGGAACCAGGGCTTCTTGCACATTAGGCAAGGACATCTGAGCTCCATCACCAGCCCACACATTGTTCACATACAATCTTACAAAGAGCGCAAGTGCCAGAGACCCACACTGTGCATGGGGTACTAGGTTGCAGCTATGAGAGCAAAAGCAAATCTCTTGTCCATTCAAGGCCTCAGTTTGCTCATCTGCAACCGTCCCAGGTGGTTCCAGATAATGTGTTTGGTGTGTGAATTCCAGGCTGCACAGTCATGGTGTCCAGGCATCCTCGCTCACTGCTGGTACCCACCTACTCGGAGGAGAGGTTAGTCCTTCATCTCCCAAGTGACTGCGTAAGAAACCAGCGTCTATCTGCTGCAGATATAACGTGAGCGAGCTATGATGTTCCTCTAATCAGATTTGATGGATCTAACATGGTTTTCCTTTAAATCACAAATACTGCACAACTTTTAATTGCAGTAGCCAAATTAAATTACTCATCCCAAATTAGATTTCTGGCAAACTTAATTTGAACATGAACTCGGTACTGAAGACCCTGAGTAATTTTTAAAGATCTGAAATAAATCAGCAGCTCCTGGTATTGTTGCTCGGGTCCCTTCAGCAATTTCCATAAAAGGGAATCAGTAAGCGTTTAGAGAATTTATGCAGGCATGGGACCGGGAGAAACTCTCATTTTTCAGCTTATCGTTGAAGATCCCTCCCACCCCAAACCTATGACCCTTCTGGTCTTAGAAGATAAGAAGCGAATTGAGGCAAGCCCAGCAATGACTTGTTTTATTGCCCATGATTGCCTTTTTTCTCCTTGTCTCTGGGTGTCCCAGACCACCCCCATCTCCTTCAGACAGACCCTTTATGGGTCCACACCGGGGTGTGGGGAGGAGCTAGGCAGGCTCATAGCATCCCATTGCTGCGTTTTCAGGTTTTGGGCTCCCTGATAACTGGCCACGGTTGCAAGCAGCAGCAGAGTTGTTGGCTGCCAAGACTGGGGCATGCAGAGGTAGCTCCTCGGGTTAGTCCTTCTCCAGATGCTGTGAGGAAATATCGGATGGGAGCCACTTTAGGAAGGAAGGCTTTCTATTGGCTCACGGTTTGAAGGTGAAGTCCCACCATGGTGGAAAGTGTAGCTGCAGGAGCACCTGGTCATACTGCATCCACAGTCAGAAAGACGAGAGAGAGAGAGAGAGAGAGAGAGAGAGAGAGAGAGAGAGAGAGAGAGAGAGAGAGAGAGAGAGAGAGAGAGGTGTGAAACCATCGCTCATTGTGCTCAGGCCAGGTCCCCAGCCCATGGAGTGGCACTGCCCATATTTAAGAAGGGTCTTCCCATCTCAGTTAACCAAACCTAGGTCATGGCTCACAGGCATTCCCCAGAGACTTGGTTCCATGGTAATTCTAAATCCCACCAAGTTGCCAATACACATTAACCCTCGGGAGAGGCTTTATTTGGGGTTTTGACAAGAGGCCCTGACACAGTTCTCTCCTTCACTGTTGGTCCCTTCCTGAGGTACAATCTCCTGGCCCTCCATTCCAAGATGGTACACCATCATGCGTTGCCAGTGAGCTTTCTTGGCCTCAGCCCATCAGAGCAAAGAAGGCGGTCGCCAGGCTAAACCTGATTGGTTTGACCTGGATCTTGTCTATCCCTGAATCAGTTACTGGGCAGAAGGGATGAGGCAAGATTGTGGGGGCTGTTGTGGCGGGTTAGTAACCCTGGGAGGTGATAAACATCTCCAGCTGACCCTCTGTGGTACACTGTGCCTCCTACTCTCTCAAGCCGATGTGTATACATTATCTCCTGTGAACTGTAGGTGGCCCTGCTAGGTAGCCGGTCATGCCCATGAATGACGAAGTCAGAGTCCTCTAAGGCTTCTCTTTCCTCTCATTGTGTCCTAATGCGTTTCTCTGGTCCCTGCTCCACTGCCCTCTCCGTTCCTTCAGCAGCAGCCCAGGGTTGTTCATTAAATAGACAGCCAGTCAATAGCTGCTAATTCGTTAGGACTGTCCAGTGGACCCTCAGACCAAAGGTGGCCTTCGGCCCAGGCTTTGTGAATAGCATTATAGTAAAACCAATGTGATCAATTTCCAGATATTAATCTGCGGGTTGTTTCTAATACCTTGGTTTTTTGATTCCCAGAATTATAGAATTTCTTCTCACCAAGGAATGAGCTTTGTATTGCTTGATGATGGGTATAGAAAGAAAAGTCAGAATGTGTGTGTGTGTGTGTGCACATACATGAATCTAATGTCCACCTTTCCATTGAAATGTAACTTACGTTTTTGAGAGTCACTATGATCAAGGTTCTTATGGATTTAAACCAAAAAGACCTGCAAGTAGATGTGGCCCTTCAAAACGTTTTCAGAGCTGGGTATGGTGGTGCACGCCTTTGATCCCCACACTCAGGAGGCAGAAGCAGGTGGATCTCTGTGAGTTCAAGACCAACCTGGTCCATAGAGTGAGTTCCAGGACAGCTAGAGCTACACAGAGAAACCGAGTCTTAAAAAACCAACCAACAAACAAAAGATAGAAATACCTTTGGTAGCTACCCCACATTTGCCCGTCAGTTTTGAGAAAACTCGGCTGTCTATTCCATTCTAACCACCTGGAGACTCGTGAGTTTTGCCTCTGGTCCCTCTGGAAGTTTTGTGGACTTTGTGCGGTTTCTTTGTGTGCAGAAGGTCTGCATTCCAGAGTCACCCCTTACCCTGTCCCTGACTTCTTTTGTCAGGATTTTATCTTTGGGATCGTTTGGTTAACTCTCTGAGGTCAGGGCCTTGACTCAGCACTTTTTTTATTTAATGTCATCCTGAGTTTTTACAGACAGGCTAACCCTGTGACCAGGGAGTCCATGTGCCTGGATCAGGGTGGGCATGTCCCCACGTGTGACCAGGGAGTCCTTGTGCCTGGGGCAGGGTGGGCACGCTCCTATGGGTGACCAGGAAGTCCCTGTACCTGGGACAGGGTGGGCATGCCCCCACGTGTGACCAGGGAGTCCTTGTGCCTGGGACAGGGTGGGCATGCCCCCACGTGTGACCAGGGAGTCCCTGTGCCTGGGACAGGGTGGGCACACCCCCACATGTGACCAGGGAGTCCTTGTGCCTGGGACAGGGTGGGCACGCCCCCACATGCTCCGTATGACTGTTGCTGGACTTAATTTTCAAGTTGTCTGGATCTTGTCTATACCCCCAATCCTATCTCAGTGCACATTAATGGTAAAGAAAATGTTCATAGATAATTGCATATCCTCCTGTCTTCCACTTTAGTTTTCCAACAGAGCCTCTCCCTGCAGCTAGAGCTCACCACTTTGGCCATACTAGCTGGGCAGTGAGCCCAGGGGCCTCCTATCCCTATAGTCACAGGTGCCTGGCTTTCTACACGGCAGCTGGGCAGCCGCACCCAGTTCCCGTGCTTACATGGCGAACACTTCAGTGACTAAGCCATCTGCCCAACCCCGATTCTTGCATTTCACACCAGCACTTCCAGACAAAACCCTTCCCCTTCTCCAAGAGAGCTATCCATTTGATAAAGTCTGTGAGACTGTGTCCTGTTGTCTGTGTTTTGAATGGTACCTACTGGAGTGTCTCCCACATAGAAATGCTCAGTAAATCCTCATTGACTGAACCCTGTTGTGTGGGCGGAGAAGGAGCATCAATAGGCCCTGCTTTTGGGAGAGATGATGGCAACCGAGAGGGAGGAGGACTGTAGAGCTTGGATGCGGGTGGCAGAGAACTGGTAAAGTGTCCATAAGGGTGATTGTGGTGAGTTCATGTCAGGGAAACAGTTGAGTAAAGGAAACTAACAGGGATTCTGGGTTTTATTTTAGGATCAGCTATGGCGAATGTCCTTTGGTCTGAGCTCCTTTGGAATCTGCATGGCTGGAATGAGAGGATGGCAGCCATGAGGCTCGAAGGAAGGGCACGCAGTCACCTGCATGGTGGCTTCTTGTTTCATCATGTTGTTCCTGGGATTGTTAATAAACAGTGGCAGATCAAAGAAGGACAGGGAAAAGGGCGTTTAGAGGTCAGGTCATCTCTTAGTGTCCCTGAGTGGAGTGCTGCTGGGCTGCCCAGGTGACCTGGTTTTTGGACTGAAGTCCCGAGTTCTAGATTGTTCCCTTTAGATGCCCTTGTTCTCCCTGCCCCCTGCCACCCTCTTTTCAGCTCCTTTTCTCTGCAATGTCCTTGACTTGCCCTCATGCCACCTCCATGGCTCTTGAGTCCTGCTCGTGACTGAGCCTCTGTGCACTGACCAGAGAGTCCTAAGAGCCAGATGTTCTGCAAGAGCGTCTCAGGCTCTCTGGCTAGCTCTCGTTGGCCACTGAGCTGTGCATGCTGGGCCACATAGAGTTAGTGTTCATCTGCCCACAGGGAGCCATGTCCTCTGTACACATGTGTGCCCAAGGGGTGAGGAACTGTGGGGAAGGTGAGGGCGGAGGAGTGAGCAAAATGTCATCTCTGCCCGTGTCCCCGTGTGGGCACTGGGGCCACCCCGGCTGCTTTCCCTTTGCTTGCCAAGCGATGTGGCCTCCTCTGCTCCAGCTGGGCTGGTGTCTGTCTGCCCTGTTCCTCGAAACCTGCTCGCCCACATGCTGCTCTTCTTTTCAGACCTCCTGTTAGATGTCTAGTCCAGCCTGCATCGTTAAGTGATGGTTTTGTTCATGCCTGCATTTCCCAGGTCAGTCCCTCAAAGGCTGGCTTGCCTCAAGTTTTCCTTCTCCCTGCAGGTGGTCTTGTGCTGGGCCCAGACTCTGTTCCCATTTAGTGCCCGGTTTATTGGTGGGATCTTGGTTGTTTGTGGGTGGTAGGGAACGCCTAAACCACTTGTTGGTCTCCTCTGTACACCCTTTGGCTGGTCTCCTCCTTTCATGGAGGAGAAAGGCCAGATTTTGACCTTGAGCCAGCCCTGGATTCTGGTAGAATTCTCTTAGCTTGACTTCTTCACTGCTGGGATGGAAGAATCAGGTTATGTGCAAAGAGAATTTTCCTACTTGCAAAACACCACAGCATTTATTAGGTTAGTGTTACCCTTGATATTCCCATAGAATGGTAAAATAACCACAGAGGTTCCAACCACTCTGAGTGTTCTCCAGAAAGAGGTAGTAAAGTAGCTTTTGAGTATGTAGAGTTTTCCTGGGGAGTGGGGCCTGCAGGAGTCCCAGGGCCTGGAGATCCAGTGTTGTTTCTCTCTGCATTGCCTGAACACTGAGGAAAGTGGGGGAATTTCATCTCTCCTAACCTCTTGCCTGGGTCTTCTGTGAACAACTACATATATCTGTAGTTACGTGAGATACAATAACGCATGGTTCCCCTGCCCTCCAGGATCTCTTATAGCACAGGCTGGCCTGGAACTTACCTTGTACCTGAGGCTGACTTTGAACTTAGAATTCTCTAGTTCTACTTTCCAAGTGCTGGGGTTGCTGGTGTTCACCACCATACCCAGTTGTATGTGTTGCTGGGTATGGAACCCAGAGCCAGTTGTGCTGGACAAGGATTCTAGCAATAGAACCATGCCCCAGCCCCAGTACCTGGTCTTTGTATAGCATTTAGAATACACTGGGGCTAAAAATTGTCTTTGTGTTTGCTTGTGAGATATAACTGCAAGAAATATTTTCATGTGCATCTTTTGGGATCTTTTCTCTGTGACACATGTGTCAAGAATTGTATTGCTTTTTCTTGAACATGTATTTTCAAGAATTGTATTCATGTATTGCTGCTAATGGGGTTATTTTATGTGTAATTTGGAAGCCTGCCTTTCTTAGCCTGACATCATCTTTATGGATATTCCTCCTTGTCTAGACCAGTGGTCAACACTTTCCTAACGCTACGAACCTTTACTACAGTTTCTCATGTTGTGGAGACCCTCAGCCATAAAATTGTTTTTGTTGCTACTTTATAACTGTGATTTTGCTACTGTTATGAATTGTACTGTAAATATCTGTGTTTTCTGATGGCCTTATGCAACCCCAGCGAAAGGGTCTCAGTCGCAGATTGAGAACCAGTGGTGTGGAGGAATTTGTTCTTTCACTGGGGATATACTGAATGCCTCCCCCATGTCTAGCCTGGCTTTGAGTGTGCAGGTAGTGAGCTCCCCCCACTCGGTCACCTTTCTCCAGCTGAGGCAGCTGACGGTTGTCCGTGAGTACAAGGGGAAGGCAGTGCATGCTGGGGAAGAGAAGGTGAAGGTAGTTGCTGCATTTCGCAGGCCAGGAGGTGTTTAGGACTGGCCACAGCGTTAAGGAGCAGCATAGCTTGTTAGGGTGACCACTGTGGCTGTGCTTCGAGCTGGAAGACATACATCAGAGCCATACGAGTGCTGAATTAGAACTAGGGAGATGACTTGACAGGTACAATGCCTGCTTCTTATCGCAGACACCTGAGTTAAATGGAAATGCTGGAGGATTGCAATCTCAGTGCAGGGAAGCTGGAGTCCCGTGCATCCTAATGGGGAGGGGCTGTCACTGACCAGCCTGGCCTACCCTGAACCCCAGGGCAGTGACATCTGAAGTTGTCCTTTGGTCTCCACATGCATGGGCACATATGTGCAGGCACATCCACATGAGCACCTGCAAATAGGAACACACAGACAGACAAACAGACAAATACAAAGTGCTGGCTAGGAGCCAAGGGTGCTGCTCTAGAGACAGAGTTGGGAGATCCCTGGAGTCCAGGAATGTGAGACAAGCCTGCCTCAATTTAAATCAAGAAGAAAAGGTGGCCTGACTTGAGCACTCAGCGGCCTGCCTATGCTGGCTGTCCACTGCTATATTAGCCGCCATCTGTAGGATGTCCCAAGTGGCTTCTTACAACCCGCTTGACTGCGGCTGCTAAGCTGCAGAGCGTAGGTAGATAACCCATCTGCTGGGCCTCACTTTCCTAGCGGGCAGGATCTATGTCCAATTACTGCTTCATCCACCGGGTGTGCACAGAACAGTGCTTGTGTAACGGTTCAGCTGCCAGTCTCCCTCCTTGCACTGATTGCTGGCATCCATAGGTGCTCCAAGGAGGAGGCTGCTCAGGCTGAGAAGCCAAGGCTGGGACTTTAACAGCATTAATGAGCTAATTCAAGGCAGCAGTGGGCGGCTGAGCCGAGTCTCCGTCTCTGGCCTCAGACTCTAGGCAGCTGGGCTCCTGGCAGCGCCTGCCCCTCTCCAGGTGAGCAGTTGCCCTCTCACCACCCTCCTGCACTGCAGACACCAGGTAAAAGTTTCTGCAGAAGGAACCAGATGTGATGACCTGCCTGTTATTCCAGCACTCAGGAAGCAGGAGCAGGAGGATCAGGAATTCAAGGCCAGCCTGTGTCCCCTCAACTAGTACAGTAACTCAGAACACAGAGAGCATACCGTGGAAACCAGTGTAGGCATGGTGGCCCCATACATGCTTCAGACGGCACTGTTCGCCTGTGCTACAGGGACAGTGTAGGTTCACAAGGCTTCTGTGGGGGGACTGGGCATCTAACTGTCCCTCAAACTGTGTTTGTGGCTGCCTGCTGCAATCTGAAGAAATGGCTTCTAAGGGAGCCCTTGGAGCACGTTGTTGTAGCTGGGAAATTGCCTGGCTGTAATTGATGTGCCTCTCACCGTCTTGTGGGTTTCAGGATCCAGCTGGAGTGTGAGCTCCGGGGAAGTCCTGCGGCAGATTGTGGCTCAACAGCACGTTCAGAAATGGCACCGGGGTGTCGTTATGAGTCAGTGGGGTGGGGCTAGCAGTTCCTGCAGGGGAGCAGAGCTTCTAACATGAGCAAGACGGCCTGTGTTGGGGCATACACAAGCACCAGTGTCTACGTACTGTCTTCCCTGCCCCTCATCACTTTGGGCACCCAAGTGGATGTTGCAAGACCAGGATGACATTCTAGCTTTAAGTAAAACAAGGCATGTGATTGACAGTTAAAGGATCCTAGAGCAGGCGTTCTTGGAGTCTCAGCCCTCAAATCATGGTACAGAGACTTATTATTAACTATGAATGCCCGGCCTTAGCTTTAGGCTTGTTTCTAGCTAGCTTTTTTTCCCTTTCAACATAACCCATTTCTATTACTCCATGCGCTGCCCTGAGGCTCATTCACCTCATTTATGTATTTCTCTCATGTCTGGCTGTCCCCGGGGTTGACTGGTCCCCCTTTTCTCTCTGCATGCCAGCCCCACTCATTCCTCCCCTGCCTAGCTATTGGCTGTTTATTAGACCAATCAGGTGCCTTAGGCTGGCAGGGTGAAACAGCAACACATCTTTACATAGTCAAACAAATATTCTATTCCACAACAGAGCTGGAAGCGTTTAACAGCTGTCTTCTGTTGATGTTCCCCGGTGTGCACTTGCCTAGCATGCACAGGCCCCCGTTCAGTCCTCGAGGGGTCTGGGGTGAGCGTGGTGACACATACCTGTGACCTCACACTTAGGCTGGGGAGACAGGAGGGTCAGTCTTCCTTGACTACACAGCAAGTTTACGGCCATTTTTCAAAACAAAGCTTCCTGCCCCCCCCCCCCATCCCTCAAAGGGATCAATAAGAGACTTTAGGTATTTAAAGGAAAGTATTTAACAGCCGAAGTTCTAGAAGACAGTTCTTTGGGAGCCAGCATGTTTCCTGTTGTGCAACAAGGAGCCAGCTAACCCTTTGTGAAAGACACTGTTTGGGATTTAAGCTTTGGGTGGAGAGCTGGGGGAAACTTTGAAAGGCTAGTCACATTTAAATCTGTGATTCCCAAGTACAGGTGGTAAACAGACTCAGCCCCTCAGTCTTTCTGCTGAGGCTGCTTAGTGGTGGTGTGTTGTCGAACTGGGTGGTGTGTTGTTGAACTTAGTGGTGGTGTGTTGTCGAACTGGGTGGTGTGTTGTTGAACTTAGTGGTGGTGTGTTGTCGAACTGGGTGGTGTGTTGTTGAACTTAGTGGTGGTGTGTTGTCGAACTGGGTGGTGTGTTGTTGAACTTAGTGGTGGTGTGTTGTTGAACTTAGCGGTGGTGTGTTGTCGAACTTAGCGGTGGTGTGTTGTCGAAAGGTGAGCACTGAGGGTTCAGTCTGAACCCAGCAGCTGGAGCCCCTTGATCTGGGTCTCAGCGGTGTAGCCTCAAGCAAGGTCTGGGCTGCAGGTGCCCAGTTTCTGCCATCTCCTTTATGGTGGTGATCAGCCAGATCACCTTGGACCCAGGGACCCAAGTCAAGCAGAAGTAGGGTGACTGGCCATCCCCGTTGCCTAGGATCAGTGGAGTTCTTAAGACACCGCCTTTCCATTTTGAGTGCCAGGAAAGCTAGGAGGGATTGGTCTCCCTAAAGAAGAGGCATGTTTGTTGGGGTTGCACACCAGGCTTCCAGGCCTGCACCCTGAGGAACCACGAGCTTCCTTCCTCCTCTCTCATGGGCCTCTGCCCTCAGTAGATGCTCAGCAGACATGAGCAAAATAAACGATTTGGTTGAAGTTCCTGGGAAATGGTTGCAATATCCTTGCAATTAATTAATTTGTTTAATTAATTAAAATGACTTCACTAATTACATGTACAGAGACTACACATTTCATTAGGCTGAGCAGATGGTTCTACTAATGATTACTGAAGCCTGGGACTGCGGGAGGGGGAGTCTGTGTGTGCCTGGATAGTGTGTGTTCATTCATACCCCATCCTTCTTACAGACACGCGGGACTCCCATCTCATCACATCCAAACGAGGCAAGTTTTAGTTCTCTTCTGGTAGCGCCAGGAGTTACAGTAACTTGCCTTCAGGGTTGCCCACTGAGGGCTGTGGGAGCCAAGGCTTTGGAGAGTCGGCCACAGCAGGCAGGCATAGACAGAGGACATGGTTCTGCCTGTACGCTGATCCTGGAATAGTGGTCATCTATCAGATCTCCAGGAAAAGAACTGGGCCGCGTCTCTGAAAGGAATGAGCATTCTAAATATGCCTCATCCAAGACTCTGCCCCGTGTCCCCTCTCTGCTGTCCTAAGGACCAGGGTCTCCTAGTGAGAGACACACACACATCTGCATAAAGAAGACAGACCCATCCCACAATCAAAATCTGAACAGATACACAGGTACACCACACAGCACCTGTACTGTCGGACACGCTTCACTTCCCAGAGTATTTCTGGAATGTTCTATTCAGATGGGAACAGTGATTATTGATGACAGAGTAGGACTGAACAAGTCTGGTCCAGTGACCAGAACTTCCTCTTCCTATTTCATGTCCCTGAACTACAGTCAGGTGCTAATTTATAGCTGAGAAAACAGAGGTTTCGACGAATCAGCTCGGGGTCCCGCCAAGCAGTCTTCAAACCCAGAGGCTTCAGCCTACGAAAGAACTTCTTGTTTGTAATCCCATTCCTTGCTCTGCTGAGAAGAGACCTGAGATTATGAAACTTGGGGTGCCTGACCATCACGTAAGGGTGCCACTCCACATAACTGGAGCAGGAGTGGGGTGCTGTGTCTAAGTCCCAAATGACTGTGAACTGTTTTCTCACGGGGAAGCCCTGAAAACGTGAGTCATCCTGTAGACTGCCCAGATAAGAAAGGGCCATTTGGCTGCGACTGGTGGCTGCCACGCCATTTTGAATTTTGAGTCTGTTGCTTTGGTTTGGCGATGGAACCAGACTTATCCCTGGGTGCGTCATGGAGCGTCACATCTGGACACTGAAACATAGAGAAGGTTGCATCGGTCTCTGACGGAACAGCCCAGAGAGAAGCCGCCTGAGGACAGAGGGTTGATCTTGGCTCACAGTTCCAGGTGCACAGTGCATGGTGGCGGGGAAGGCATGGTAGCTGGACGCACTTACTTGTCCATAGTCAGGCAGCAGAGAGCATGGGGGCTGGTGCCCACTTTCTCCTTTTCCTCCGTCTCAGCCTAGGCTGTCCCCATAAAACGGTGCTGCCCACATTTAGGGTGGCTCTTCCCACCTCAGTTTACCCAGTGGTGTGTCTCATAGTAGTCTCTAGATCACGTGACATTGACAGTCACCTGAATTCTCCCTCACAGGCCAAGACGTGTTACTGGTTTTAGGAAACAGTTGATTTGACAAATGTCACCTGGTCAAACTTAAACATACCCAAGATAGAATATACTTTTAAAAATTGATCTTGTTTTCACTTTTTTTTTTTTGAAAGATGGGTAGACAGGTTCCCACTCTGGAACTGGCTGGCCTGGAACTCACTACGTAGACCAGGTTGACCGTGCTCTCAGGTCCTCCTGCACCTGCCAAGCAAGGGCTATGGTTAAAGGCGTGGGCAAAATTCACCTCTCTTACTCCTTTCTCTGGTTAGATTCTGGAGGCTCCTGGACTGGCCAGGTAGTGTCCAGATTATATTACATTGCACTGGAAAGAGCAATGGACTGATTCATAAGGTACGCTATGCTCCCCCTCCCTGTTTGTTCTTAGAAGTAACCGCTCGTTCCAGGCCTTCTGTCTTTGTTGATGTGGAAGCCCGGAGAAGTCTGGCTGAGCCCTCGTACCTGCTATACAATTCAAGATTTGTTGACTATAAATACGTTTGAGGGATATCCTTGTGTGATTTTATTAGCTCATAGCTGTCTTCTGGAAGTGAAGACACACGGTAATAGGTCTTTACCGCTGTTGGTAAACTTCGTGCTATTTGAGAGTGTTCAGGGTTCAAAAGTCCCTAACAGTTAAGGCTTCAGCCCTTGACAATTCAGTTGGTCATGGTGGTGTAAGCCTATAATCCTAGTTCTTCGAATGTGGAGGTGTGACGTCAGGAGTTCCAGGTCACCCTCAGATACCTAGAGTGTTTGAAGCCAGTCTGGGCTTCATGAGACCCTGTGGGTAACTAACAGACAAGGCGACTCCTCTGAGTGGGGCGGGGGCAGGGGCGGGGGCAGGGGCGGGGTGGGGTGGGGCAGGTTGTCTGACCTGCTGCTTGTGAGTCAAGAGTGGAAGAGACAGACAGGAAGAAAGTGGAGCAGTTAGTGGGAGAACTAGATGGGGTGCTGGGGGTTACCCACTGGGAACAGGACCTACCACACAAGCACAAGGACCTCAGTTTGGGTCCCCAGCACCCACGTAAAAGCTGGACGTGGGCGCTTGCGCCTGGTGGGGACGGACGCTGGCACATCACAGGAACTTGCGGGCCAGCCGGCCTAGCCAAGCTTCAGGTCCAGCGAGGGACCCTGTCCCAAGTAGATAAGGTGGGGAGCTGCAGAGGGGGACACCCAATCTTCTTCTGTGACCTCACACACAGAGAACAAAACCTCCAGGCATGTGGTTTAGAGAGACCCAGAGGGAAAGAGCCCTGGCCCTGCCTTTGGAAAGAAAACGCTTGAGAGAACAGCAAATGGGGGGGGGGCAATAAAGCAGACGGGGGCGGAGCTGCAGAGGAAGGTGCGGGCCTGCTTTGCCCGTAAGTAACAGAATCTGAACAGAGATTCGCGGGTTCCAGGCCAGCCAGGGCTACACTGAGCCCTTGTTCTGAGAAGTGTGTGCCCTTTCTTGTCAAGCAAGCCGTCTGGTGGTGGCGGTGGTTTTCTGGTGTCAGTCTGCACGTCCACAATGACATTAAGGACAGACGGGAGTGTTTTCAATCTTTTCTTTGCCCTTCTTCCTGTCTTGGCTTTTTGTCTGTTGGCCTCTTGTCTCCCCAGTTCCAAGACTAATAATGTGGTCACCCCTAGATGCAAGAGAACCCGGGAAAGGAGTTGTGCCCAGCAGCAGTAGTGGAGGGGGTCAGAAGGGGCTAAGGATGGCCAGAAGTCTGGAAGATAGTTCAGCTTGGAAAGCCCTTGCCATGCAATCATGAAGAGCAGAGTTGACATCCCCAGAACCCACAGAAATGGCCAGCCAGCATGGTGACCCTCCTGGAGTCCCAGTACTCAGAAAGCAGAGACAGATTACCAGAGCAAGCTGGCTGTCCAGGCTAGGCCAGCCAAAGAGCGCTGGCTTCATCTGAGAGACCCTACCTCAGTGAATAACGTGGAGATATCTGGCATTGGCCTCCACCTTTGGGCCTCCTTGTACACACACACACACACACACACACACACACACGCACGCACGCACGCACGCACGCACACACTGGCTGGTGAGTGTGGGCTGTGTGTGAAGCCCCACATCAGAACCAGGTATTACAGTGTGAATGAAACTCTCAAAGTCTGTTTCCAGCGCTGTGGTTGAGTCTACTCAGGTCTGTGGAGGAGACAGCAGGGGATGTGAGGGTAAATCCCAGCTACCTCCTAGGATTAGTGCCTAGGGAAGGAGGGGCCAGCCTTGTCTAGTTCCTGATTTGTGTGCGATTCTCAGAAGCAAGGCCGCTGTTCTTTCAGGAGTTGATAGCACAATGCTTACTAACTTCTCTGTAAATTCACTTTTAACAAACAAATACATGTATTCGTCTGTACTTACGCACCTGGTTCTGTCGGGGTTTGTTTCAATTAGTGGTAGTTGTCTGCAGCAGGGTGGGGTGGGAGCCGAGACGAGGTCTCCTGTAGCCTTGACTAAATCCAATTTCATTTCACACCTAAGGATGACCTTGAACTTGTGACCCCTGTGCTGCCAGTTCCCTTGGACTGAGATTACTCGGTGCGGTGCCATTTTGAATGCTGTGCCTCTGGACACATTCTAGGCGCACCCCAGCCCAGCCCATCCTTATGGCCCGTCCCATTTCTTTGCACTGTTGCGCAGAGTCCCACACCTGCCAGAACAACGCTTGTAGGCCCCTCTCCTTTCTTCCCTGCCCTGTCCCTGCTCTGCGTGGTTCCTCTCCGTTCTCCACAGTGCCCAGCAGGGAACAGCTTTCTGATGCATAGCTGGTGCTGATTTGTTCCGTTTGTGTGTTTGTGTGTTCGTGTGTGTGCAAAGGCATAAGCGTGGGTGCACCTGCCACGTGTGCACACACATGTGGCGGCCAGAGGGCAGTCTCAGAAATTACCCATTTGTTTTTGTAAGTGATTTATTTTTATTGTATGTCCACTAGTGTTCTGCCTGCATGTATGTCTATGTGAGGGTGTCAGACCCCCCTGGAGCTGAACTATAGACAGCTGTGAGCTGGGAATTGAACCTGGGTCCTTTGGAAGAGTAGTCAGTGCTCTTAACCTCTGAGCCATCTTTCCAACCCTACATTCTTTTTAAATTTATTTTTATTTAATGCGTGAGTGTGTGTTTAATGTGTGTGTGTACATGCCTCAGTCACAACGATTACAGAGGCTACAACTTCAGGGATTTGGCTCTTTCTTCCTACCTGTTCTTTCAGGGACTGAACTAGGCTGCAGGCTCCTATGGCAAGTGTCCTTACCTGGTGAGTCATCCCACAGGCCTCTCTTGTGTTTGGAGCCTGAATCTCTCACTGGCTGACCATCCCGCTCCAGAAACCCCCCTATCTTTGCCGTCCCTGCACGTTGCCATCCCTAACCTTTTTTTTGTTGTTGTTGTTGTTTTGTTTTGTTTTAAAGGCAGGGTCTTGCTCTATAGCCTTCGGTGGCCTGGAACTTGCTGTGTAGACCATGCTGACCTTGAACTCACAGGGATCTCCCTGCCTCTGCCTCCTGAGCACTAGGGTTAAAAGTACAAGTGCATGCCACCACGCTTGAATTGTGCCTCGCTTTGTTCTAAGGGTCCTCGGCTCCTTTTGCTGGCACGGCAAGCGCCTTACCCACTGAGCCACCTCTTCAGCCCACAGGCGCATGCGGCTTTCGTCATCCACTCGGGCGTGAGCTGGTGTCCCGGATAAGAACAAATAGTAGCTGTCTGATGAAACCCATCTGCTCAGGCTTCCTCTCACGTCCCTGGCGCGTAGGACTTCTCATGTAATGTGGTCTTGTTAACCTGCAGGCTCTGAGCTGGGAGGTCCTGGTGGGCTTCGTCCTGACAGACGTGCAGCTGATGGTGATCTGGGCCCTCTAGCCAGGACAGTACTCAGTCTGGGAAGCATTAAATAAGTAACAACACTTGGATCTTTTTTATTTTGCCATTTTTGTGTGACGTGGTGTGTATTGCCTCTGTGTGTGTGTGTGTGTGTGTGTGGTGTGTATGTATGCGTGGTGCATATGTGTGTGTATGTGTGTATGGTGTATGTATGTGGTGTGTGTGCCCTGAGGTTTATGTCGGGAACCATTTCTCCACCATATTCACTGAAGCAGGGTCTCTCGATCAAACCCAGATCTCCCCAATATGTGTAGCTGGTTTGCTCTGGGGATCCCCTGCCTCTGCCTTCCAAGGCTGACGTTATAGAGAGCCTGCTGCATCCCCCACTCATGTTGGAATCTGGATACCGCTCTTTCCACTTGCACGGCAAGTGCTTTAACCACTGAGCCGTCTGCCCCAGCTCAGTGTTTGGACTTTGAGGGAGATCAATGACATCAGAATTTCTGGTTGACAAAGGAGTCCATTTTTAAAGCTTCTGTGGGTGGTTTTAGTCTGTGTGCTGGGCCTCCCATGCCGTCTTTTCTAGTCATGTCTTTAGGGTGTCTGCTTGTCAATATTCCTCTAGGTTCTGCTCAGAGGTGATGCCCCCTCACAGCCACCCTCCCTTCCCATTGTCAGCTCACTCTCATGCCCACATCACCTGTCCCCACTGTTAGATACTAACAGGCCTTTTGCATGGCTCTCTGCTTTATCGGGCTAGGCAGGCCTTAGCAATGGGGCCGTGCCCATCAGCTAAACATGGGTTAAACTCCATACACAAGCGAGTCTGATTATTTTTCGGTCCAAAGACAAGCAACAAGACCTTGAACCCTACAGCTAGTTTTCCAACTCTCCCCAAAACTAGGAGCAAAATTACAGCATGAACGGAACTCTCTCAAGAACATAAAAGGCTCTACCTGTGGCTGCTCTCTGGTCAGCTGCTTCCCTGCTAGGCTTTCGGCAACATCTCTGGAAATCATGGTGATCGGTGTCTGCCTGGGCTTCTTGGGGCTCACTTGTGCCACAAGGTTCAGGCCACCCATAGAAACACACTGAAAATTAGAGCATCTCTGACAGCCTCCTGCATCCTGACGTTGACCCTCCCCTCCTAGGTGCTCACCTCCCTTCAGTAACCACTTTTCCATGGCTATAATGAACTATCCAGGGCTAGGGACTTTGTAAAGAAAAGATTTCATTTGTTTGTTCATTCGTTTTTGGCTTATGGCTATAGAATTCAAGCAGCGTGGCCCAGGCAGCATGGCCCAGGCTCTGGTGCTGGCTTCCTACCCTCGACGTATCATGATGGACGTAACACATTGGGGGGAAGGGGAGATCACATCAGACAGGAACCAGAGAGAGGGGTGGGGAGGGCTTGATCTCTTTATAGCAGCCCCTTTCCCAGGGATCTAACTTGGGTTCTTTCAAGAACATTAATCCTTAATGACCTAACCATCTCCCTTGAACCTCTACCACGTAAAAGACCACCATGCCTCCCATGTCTTCTGCTGTGAACCCTTGGAGGACAAACCATATCCAAGCCTCCAACACCCACCCCCGTGTGTGTCTTCATGGGTAAGTTCATGTGTGTGTGGTATAGATGTACATGTGTGCCCATGTCTGTAGATGTCAAAGGTCGGTCTTCCTCAGTCGCTCCCCACCTTATGTTTTTGAGAATCTCTCACTGGACCTGGCGCTCACCGAATCAGCTGGACTGACTGGCCAGCAATCCCCAGGGGCCCTCCCGACACCAGAATTACTGTGCCACTGCCGTACCTAACGTCTTCCTGAGTGCTGGGGTTCAAACTCAGGGCTCCAGGCTTTAGCAGCAAGCGTGACATTGGGCCGTCTCCCCAGGCCTGCATCTCTTTGATTCTTGCTCAGACCAGTATTCCTTGATTAGGCCACAGTGACCTTGTCATCCACCATAGCCCTAGTGCCCTGCAAGTACCTGGACACCACAGACATAAGAGCTGAGTGAACACTGAGCATCAGTGTGTTCACGGTGGAACTGCTGCTCCCCATCCCAGGGCACTGCAAGCTTGCTCTGAGCCATGTGGGCCACGTGACTTCCTTTTGGATCTAGGAGCCAAGTATTGGAGGCAGCCAATTGGATAGGACATTTCTCCACATGCCTGGCTCGAGTCGCTGCAGAGGTGCAGGTGGGGAAGGAGGGACAGTGTTCCTTTTCTTGGGAGACATAATTGTTCTTAGAGATGATCGCTTACTGTGCCCTAGTGTATCTCAGTTGGTGGAGTAAGGCAACCTGCAGAGGATGTACATCCTGGCCAAGGTATATAAAACACGCAAATTTACATATTGGTGTATGTGTGTTGCTCATACGTGTGTAGTTGTGTTTGGAGTTCCTGTTGTTCTCTGGCCCACAGGTGGAAGCTCACCTGAACCAGTCACAGAAAACGGGAAGAAGTCTTCGCTTTGTCCTAGAAATTTTCCATTGCTTTATGATAAGGAGTTGGTCCCGTGTGACCGTTGGGATTTGTCAAGTCTTTAGTGGGCATCTTAGTATCTGTTGATGGGTGTCTGTGGGGAAATTTCCTCTTTATGTTAAGTAACCACCAGAGGGGCCCTGTGGTCCTTGGAGGCTCCTGTGTTTTTCCCCATGGAGTCTGAAGTCTAAATTGCTACCAACTTTGGATTTGTGGTTAGTTTCCAGTTCCTTTTGCTAGTTGGGGTGGGTGAGTGTTGCCTTTAGATGTTGAGAACCCTGATCCTTGTTCCTAGCCTGCAGGATGGTTTTTCTCTAACCAGGAAGAACCCTTTCCCAGGTCACGTAGTGAAGGGCGCTGCCGTCCCTGACGCTGCCACTGCAGGCTTATGCTAGACAGGACACGCTGCAGAAGGCACGAAGGGAGTCAGAGCCCCAAGGGGACCAGCACCGCTCTGGGAAGCGGGCAGGCAAACTTGGGTTCTCTGGTGTATGATCACGTGTATTGACAGCAGTCCGGAGCTCCCAGAAACACGACTGCCCCACTGGTGTCAAATCCCAGAAAATTAAAAGCATGATATGCCAAATCAAACTTTGGAAAACCAAGACACATTTCATTTACTGGTGATTTTTTAAAAAGAATTGTTTATTCTTAATTATGTGTGTAAGTGTAACACCCGATTCTGTGTTAGCCCTCGGTACAGTTCGCGCGCCACTTTACCGTACGTGAGTCGGGCAAGGGCCTGGAGATTGAAAGAACGCACGGGAGACCTGGGTCATTCCAAAGGAGATCAGCTGAATGCCGTTTATTCAACCTTGGGGAAATCCTTATATACCTCGTTGCTGCACAAGGATTTCCGCCCAGGCAGATGGGAAATTACCCCACCAAAGATGGAGTCAACAATGCCCTACAGCTAATCACCAGGCGGGGCAGAGGGAGCACAGGACAAACAAAATGCTTTAATTAGCTGACCAGAAACTGTCCTCAAGATGAACCCCAGAAGCAGGGGTAGACCTGGGCCCTACATATAAGTGTGTGCCAGTGTGTTGGTATGGGCGCACATGTGCAGGTATGTTTGTGAGCTGCCTGATGTAGGTGCTGGGAACTGAACTTGGGTTCCCTGTAGAGCTGTGTGTGCTTCTTAACTGCCGCCCATCTCTCTGCTCCTTAACCTGAATCTTAAAGAGCTGAAGAAGCCAGCAGGAGTCTTCCTTAGGCCGTCCCTGCAAGAGGTCTTTGAGTATGAGTAAGTCAGGGGTATGTGATGGGGACAGAAGGCTTGGGCCAGTAGAGGGAACCTCCTCTTTCATCAGGGAGGTGAGACAGTTGCCTTCTCTCAAGATCCTGACAGGTGCTCCTGCTCCCCTACCCATCCAGAGAGCCCTGTCATCCTGAGATTCCTTCCTCATCCAGAGAACCCCCTCATCCTGAGATCCCTTCCCCATCCTGAGAGCCCTCCCCATTTCTGAGAGCCCTCCCCCTTCCCAAGAGCCCGCCCCCTTCCCCAGAGCCCTCCCATTTCACTCTTGCCTGCAGTTCAGGATAAGAGGCAGCTCCCTTTGCTTCCTCCCCGAAAGTAAGAGCTTTCACCTTCAAGTCTGTCTTCTGAAGGCAGACTGCCATCTGACCATCTGATCCACTCTCTCTGAAGAGACCAAAGGAACAGGTGTTGTTTCCCTAGACCTGGTCCCACAGGCTGCACCTCAGCCATGGCCCTCAGGGACAGTCCCTCCTCTGTGTAAGAATTGTCTTAACCTGGATTCTGTTGTTGTAGGAGTGGGGCACTGTGTAAATTACAGTTTATCCTGCTGGTTGTTCTGGAGGCTGGGGGCAGCCGGGCTGTGATGTCCTTGAACCGGAGCCAGTGTGACAGACTCTCTGTTGTAATAATAGGAGTGACGGGGCTGCGTCCCCAGCACCCCAGCCGCCTGCTAGCTTATGCCCCGAAATAACAACACACGAACTGTATTCATTTAAGCACTGCTTGGCCCATTTCTATCTAGCCTCTTCTAGGCTAATTCTCGCACCTGGACTAGCCCATTTCTTATAATGTGTGTAAGCACCCCAAGGTGCGCTTACTGGGAAGATTCTAGCCTACGTCCATCCTGGGTCAGAGCTGCCTGGGAGAGCAGAGCCTGGCGTCTCTGCTCCAGAGAGCAGAGCTGTCAAGTCTGAGCTCACTTCCTCTTCCTCCCAGCATCCTGTTCTGTTTACTCCTCCCACCTATGTTTTAACCTATCAGGGCCAAGGAGTTTCTTTATTGCTTAACCAATGAAATCAACAGATTGATATATGACACTCCCACATCACTTCCCCTTTTTCTGTTTAAACAAAAAAGAAGGCTTTAACTTTAACGGAGCAAAATTACATATAACAGCCAGGCGGTGGTGGCTCATGCCTTTAATCCCAGCACTCGGGAGGCAGAGGCAGGCGGATCTCTGTGAGTTCCAGGCCAGTGTGGCCTACAAGAGCTAGTTCCAGGACAGGAACCAAAAGCTACGGAGAAACCCTGTCTCGAAAAATCAAAAAAAAAATTACATATAACAATAATCTATATCATAGCTAAGGAAAACTATAACTAACTATTCTTAACTCCATCAAAGACTCCAGAAAGATACAATATTACCTAAGCAAACAAGAAAAAAGCAACTTTCAAACTCTAGAAATGACAAAGACATCTCGCTGCCTGTACAGTCACCCAAAGTTCCTCTGTACCGTTGGGGCATCCATCTTCAGCCTACAGGCCCATAGTTTCCAGCAGACATTTCCACAAAGCAGGAAATTTCAAAGGCAGTCACTATCTGCTTGTCCTGAAGAATGTCATGCAGACTCTTTCATGAATCAGGAACCCCGAAAGATCATCTCACCTTTAGGCAAGTTCAGCAGTCCTCTCTCTGCGGGTTCTCTGTGTCCAGTTTATGCAATAGTCCAGGCATGAGCAGTTTTCTTGCCCAAATGGCTATCAGACTCCATAAGGATCCTCTTCAATGCCCATATTCTTCTTGAAGTAGATTGGTGCTGCCAGGAGCAGACATGTCTCATTGTCATGAAAAACCCTAGGTTATTAAAACATTAAGGCACACTTTGGTTCCATTGACAGCTCTTCCTGTAGTCATTCATGAATGGGCTGATCTATGCAGGAGCAGATTTCTGGTAGCCCAGCCCCTCCTGGAGGTCCTGTCTGTCCCTCGCTTCTCACCACAGCGAGGACAGTGGAGATGAACTGGTCTGGATTAGTTATCTTTTCATTGTGACCAAACACCGGACAACAGCAGCTGTCAGGGAAAGAGGTTCCTACCCCAGCTCACAGGGCTCTGTAGCTTGACAGAGCACCATGGCCAACATTAGCTTGGGGAGGAAAGGGTTTATCTTATCTTATGATTTTAGTCCGTAGTCCAGGGAAGTCACAGCAGGAGCTGATGCAGAGGCTGCGGAAGAACACTGCTTACTGGCTTGCTCCTCATGGCTTGCTTAGCCTGCCCTATTTCTTTCTTTCCTTGCTTCCTTCCTTCCTTCCTTCCTTCCTGCCTTCCTGCCTTCCTGCCTTCCTTCCATCCTTCCTTCATTCCTTTCTCTCCTTCTCTCTCCCGCCCTCCTTCCCTTCCTTCCTTCCCCCAGCCCAAGACTGGGTTCTCTGTGCCCTGGGTGTCTGAGAATTTACATCTGCCTGCCTCTGCCTCCCAAGTTCTGGGATTAATGGCACCTTTTTAAAACCCACAGCCCAGGGACAGCACCATCCAGAGTGAGCTAGGCCCACCCACATCAATCATTAATCAAGAAAACGCCTCGCAGGCCAATCTTATGGAAGCATTTTCTCAGTTGAAGTTTCCTCTTCCAAAATGGCTCTAACTTGTGTCAAATTGGCATAAAGCCATCCTGCACGCAGGCTGAGAGAACACGGATCACCACTGTGATAGATAGA
The DNA here is from genome assembly GCF_014885135.2 of Alexandromys fortis. Classification (NCBI taxonomy): domain Eukaryota; kingdom Metazoa; phylum Chordata; class Mammalia; order Rodentia; family Cricetidae; genus Alexandromys; species Alexandromys fortis. The sequence continues at coordinate 1,681,927 of NW_026068091.1, forward strand.
GGTCCTGGTGCTTGGCCAGTTTTCTTCCTTGTCTCCTTTTCCCCCACCAGAGACACCTCCCCCAGGTCCAAATTCAGCACCCTTCTGCTCTGAAAATATCCCTGGACCCACCCTAAGGCGCGCCTTGACAATGCTCCGGGCGTTTCTTGTCTAATCAAACTGGCATCAGGATCCAACTGTCACTTCTCTTTCCCAACTTTTCCTGGAGCTCAGAGGAAGTGGCAAAGGCTGAACGTGGGAAAAGGCCCTTCCACACGACCCTGGGGCCTGGTGTGTACGCTGAACTCCTCTTCACGCCTGTCAACCCTGGGCAGTGTTGGGAGCTGAACCTAGGCCCTCGTGCATGCCAGGCGAGGGCTCTGCCGTTGAGCCATCTTCCAGCCTGCTTGTGTATTGTGCTGACATGAGCATATGTAGGCTGGATTCCCACTCTTGGGTGTGTACGCACTGACATTTGACGGATGCTCATCAATGTAGAGGGTGCTCCTGGGTATCACTACCTCCTTGCCTACATTGTAGAAGAATACAAGACTCATTTCCCTTTGATAGGGTATTTCAGTCTCCACTTTATCGATTTCTCCCGAGGTTGACTATTCCCTATGTGTTGGCACCTTCTGTTTTTCATGGTTTGTGAAAGCCTATAACTAATTTTTCACCATGCATCTTTATCATTTTCTCATTGATTTTTTTAAACTTCTTTATGTATTAAAGATATGAATATGCACCTAGAAAATAAATTTCATTTTATTGGCATTAATTTTACGTGGGCCTTGTTCATGTAAGGTCTTAACAGCTGAATTCAGCAGTCTGGCGCCTCTGCACTGTTCCTCCAGGTGCACCTGGACTTCCGGCTTCCTCTTCTTCACATGCTGACTGCAGACGTGCCTGGGACTGAGCTGAGGTTCTGGTCCTCAGTTCATTAGGAAGACAGCTGACCCTTCCTTCAGCTGCTCAGCCACAGCTGGGGGTTAGAGGATCAGAGGCCAGGTCTCGGAAGAGACCGTCCCTACCTTCATCTCCGCAGTTAGACCTGGGAGCCACTAGACAGACTATGTCCTGCTGCTCACTGGGATGCCGTAGAGGAAGAGGCTAAAGGTCCTGGGTGTGGACCTGAGGCAGGTGATGATGCCCCCTCAGCAAGCCCCTCCCGCTGCTTCAGGAAGTAGCATCTAGGGCCATAGAAACTGTGGAAGTTGTCACAAGAAGAGGCCAGCCTGTCCTCGCCATATCTGTCCACTCTGACTGAACCTTAGAGGGACCAGAGTGGGCCAAGGGACCTGGGCTTCTGCAGACCTCGTGACTTGGTTCAGCGCTGACTTTCTGTGGTAGCTGCCCTGTGACGTGGGTCAGTGTTCTTCTGTCAGGTGCCCCGCCCCCCGCCCTGCCCTTAATGACTGACACCCCCTACTCCCCCATCCCCATGTGCCCTTAACGACTGACTTCCCAGTGAGAGTTGCCTGGGGAGGAGTGCTGGTAAACTGCGGTCATTGTCATTTGCTGAGTAGAAGCTGGGGGGCTTCCAGAATCAGGGCCTCTTGGCGCCTTTTTCTCTCAGCCAGTTCCCTATGGCTTAGAAGGTGTGAGCAGTTTAAGATGTGTTGACAGCGCTGGGAATGCAGCGGAGTGGTAGGCACTGGCCTGGCGTGTGTGATGCTCTGAAAATGATGACGATGATGTGTAAACAGTACTACAGGGTGTGTATGTGTGTGCGTGTGTGCATATGTGTGTGTGCGTGCGTGTGTGCATACATGTGGGGGGTGAATAAGTGTATTTCTGCCTGTAAAAGTCAGGAGGCACTATTGCTCATCGTTCCTCAGGTTTTACCCACCCCTTTTTTAAGGTGGCATCTCTCACTGGCCCAGAACTCAGTGAAGTAGTGCCTGTTTCTGACTGCCTAACATTGAGATTACAAGCAAGTGCCACCATGCCTGGAACTCACTATGTAGCCGAGGCTAGTCTTGAACTCAGAGATTCAGCCGCCTCTGTGTTCTGAGTGCTGGGATTAGAGGCACTCACCACCTGCTATGTCGGGTCTTATTCTCATTGGTTGGTCAGAGCTCAGGTTGTGGGGCGGTTGTGATTGGCTGAATTCTCTCCCTAGCCCACCACAGGGATTCTGTCGTTATTTTTCAGCAAGGAAGGCCCTGTGATCAAACCCTGAGAAGAGCCCTTTAAACCAGCCTAGGACAAGCCTGCAATACAGATGGATAGCAGCACTTTCTCATAAAAACGAGGGGTGACAATTGGACATAAAAGCCAGATTGGTAATCACAAACTGTGTTCCCTTCTGCCTGCAGGCAGACTGCATGCATGCCCTTCCATCTTTAAGCCTTGCCCCTGTGATGCCTCCCCTGCTCTTTCCTCCCCAGCCCTTGGGGAGGAATCTCTTTTCTCCACTGGGGTCTCCTTTCCCACTGGCCCCGTGACTCATAGTCTCTTACCCCATGAGTTTCACGGAAGTGTTACAACTTAATAACATTAGCAACTCTAGCGAATATTGCAGATGCCAGGCAGCGCTGTGAAGCTTGGCATGTGTGGATGTATTTGGTCCTTGTATTAACTCCTTGGGAGGAATATTGTTTTGGCTTTTGTTTGCTTTCTTTAGATAATATTTTTATTTTATTTTATGAGCATGACTTACGCGTTTTGCTTGCATGTGGTTCTGGGCACCAAGCGGATATACCTGGTGCCCTCAGATAAGAAGAGGGCATCGGATCCCCCGGAACTGGAGTTCTGAATGTCTGTGAGCTGCCAAGCGGGTGTCTGGAACTGACCCAACTCCTCTGCAAGAGCAACAAGTGCTCTAAACTGCTGAGCCACCTCTCCAGCCTGGAGACAAATACCGCTGATGCACAGAGAGAAACCAGCCCCCGAGTGAGGTTAATGTGGTGCTCACTACCGTCGGTGCAGTAAACGTGATTGAGTGGTCACGGATGAGGCTTCATTATAAGATGTGGGGGACAGAAACGACTCAATGATGGTTCCTTGCATTTAGTCATGAGAAGACAACCTCTAAGACCAGGGGGGTCAATCACTCCTTCCTGAGATCTTGGATTCATTGCTTACACGGGTGTCTGAGTGTTAATTTTCCCATCCGTAAGAGGCACCTGCTCCTTCACGTAACTCACTCATGACATGCACAGGGCACCCAGATGTGGGGAGCTACTGAGTACGCTCCCTCCGGGATCAGGTGACCTTCTTCCTACCTGGAGGGAGGTAAGAGAATTAGCCAGCACTTTCTCTCCCAGTTGTACTAAGTCTATCAGAATCCATCCCCTCCCACGCTCATCTCACTCATTAGGCATTTGATAGCATCTAGGGACTCTAAAATGTATCAGAAATTTTTGCTAGAATAATTTTTCCTGGTGTGTGTGTGTGTGTGTGTGCGTACACGCGCACACACACACACACACACTCTTTTGGAGTGAGAATCTTGCTGTGTAACCGAGGCTGGCCTCAATCTTGAGATAGTTAAGTCCAGAGAACTACAGGCATATGCCACCATGCCTATCTTCTGGCTAGAATCTTAAATGGTTTTGTTTGACCCATGCAGATGACATGCTGTGCTCTTATACCCAGCCATTGGAATTGCAGTGTTCAGGACAGTAGCCACTTCTGATGGGGAGTGACAAGTGACTGCTCTTCAGAGAGTGTCATTCCCACCTGCTGTGCCCCTCCCCAGCCCCACCTTCCCCAGCGCCACCTTTGGGTCCTGCTACTGCTGCCTCCCGAGACCACCTTCCCCATCTGCCATTCCACTTTGCTTGGCGAGCTGACAATTCGAAAACCCCTAGTCTATAACCAACGCCCTTTGATGGAAACTCTTGCTTGGCTTCCAGCAACTCAGCAGCTGTTATTATTCTGGGATCCGATGCACACCTTCTGTTTTGCTTTCTGTCGTGGCGGGAGGCAGCCCCGCGGAAGGGAAGCAGGATCGCCCCATGTCCTCTTCCTGAGATGGGCTTTCCAGTCCTCCTAAATCTTACCTAAGAGAGCCAGAAAGCATCGTATTGAGCGAGGTAACCCAGACCCAGAAAGACAAATATCATATGTACTCACTCATAAGTGGCTTTTAGACATAAAGCAAAGAAAACCAGCCTACAATTCACAACCCCAGAGAATCTAGACAATAATGAGGACCCTAAGAGAGCCATACATAGATCTAATCTACATGGGAAGTAGAAAAAGACAAGATCTCCTGAGTAAATTGGGAGCATGGAGACCATGGGAGAGGGTAGAAGGGGAGGGGAGAGGCAGGGAGTGGAGCAGAGAAAAATGTAGAGCTCAATAAAATAATTTAAAAAAGTCTTCCTAAGAGGAAGCTCTAGGCTCTGGTTCCGGCCTGCTCCACCACCAACCCATTTCTGTCGCTCAGAGTTTGCTTCCTGTGTCTCTTTGTTGCTTGGTCTGTTAGTAACCAAACATGCCCTCCCAAGCTGGGGGACCTCGCCGAGTCTCCCACCTGCCAAGACAGACGCCATCAAAGCTGCTCGCTCAGGAAAGCATCCTGCAGGCCTCACTGTGTCTGCGGTTGGCTCAGTCCGTCTGCCTTGCCTCTGCCCTGCTGCAGGCCTCTGCTGTCCCTTCCAGCCAGTGTAGTGTTATTTTCAAATTTTTCTTCATATGTATTCATTGCACATGGTTCTGTGTCACAGGCACATTTTCATCCAAGTAGGAATTTATTTTGTGCATATTCTCCCCATCCCCTTTCCTCCTCTCTCTCCCCACACCCCTGAATCCCTTTGTTCCTCTAGACGTTGCTTCTACTTCCGTGCCGTGTATACGTTCGTGATTTTATGCCTCAGTTATCTAGGAGCCACATAACGAGAGAAAATAACATCATGTTTCTCTTTCTAACACTGACTGAATTTGCTTTCTGTGATTGCCTCCAGTTGTGTTCATTTTCCTGCAAATGACACAGCTTTATTATGTTAGGGCTGAAAAAAAAACATTGTTCATACACTGCACACACACACACCTTTCTGAGATTTCTGTGTATCTGTGTCAGAATCTGTGCATATGTGTGCAGTTGCTCACAGAGGCCAGAAGAGGGCACCAGGTCCCCTGGAGCCAGAATCAGTGCAGTTGTGAGGTCACTGCCGGCTTGAGTGCTGACAGCTGAACCTGGGTTGCCTCTGAGCCATCTCTCCAGTCCCACACACAACGTTTTCTTTATTCTCTTCTCTTTTGGGCACCTACTTTAGTTCTATAATTCAGCTATTGTGAATAGTTCTGCAATGAACATTGATAGAACTTACTTTTTTATTTTTTATATTTTTTAATTTTTTTTTTTAAGATAGGGTTTCTATCTTAAAGTTAGGGGTAACAGCCCTAACTGTCCTGGAACTCACTCTGTAAACCAGGCTAGGCTGGCCTCAAACTCACAGAGATCCGCCTGCATCTGCTTCCCAAGTGCTGAGATTAAAGGCATGCGCCACCACTGCCCGGCAGAAGGACTTTCTTTTGAGGGCCATCTGTGGGTCTGATCTTGAGCTACAATATAAAGACAAGTGAGTCACTGTCCTTGCATGCAGAGGATTGACGCATTAGTCGCAGGACACACGAATTCAGTGAATGTCCCAGGGTCTGCTAACTGGGACCTCAGTGTCCCACCACAGTGCAGACGCTGGTTGTGGCCAGGAAAGACTTCACACGGGGGAGGATGGGCGGCTGGACTTTAAAGATGAGTTAGGGCCAGCCACGCCCCGTCCATCCACCTTCTCTCTGAGTCGTCAGCTCACCCTACACCATCATTTCTCTTGCCTCAGACATGTCACGTGATCGGAACACCGTGACAGCATCCTATGCCAAAGGGTCTCCCCTGCCTGTGTTCTCGTGTTGACAGAGCCACCCTTTCCAACTCCCAACAGGTCTCGCAGGCCGCCTTCTCCCGCCTGTCTAATTCTGTCTCCTGGGAGTGAGCAAGACTGGCCTCTTCCGGAGGTTTTCCTCTTGGGCTTGGGGAGATTTGATTGTACATTGACTGATACTCTCCTGAGGGTCTGCCTCCCTCCCCCGTTCTCAAACCAATGAGATTCTTGTTCCGTCTGCTCAGAAGACAGCTCTGACCTGTGGCAGTTAGCATCTGTATTTACTAATGAAAGTTGGGGAACAGGCATTGGGGTGGGGCACACGTGTAATCTTGGCACTTGGCAGGTGGAGGCAGGAGGATGAGAAGCTCAAGACTAGTTCAAAGCCAGCCTGTGCTACATGGGGTCCCTCTGAAGGAGGGAGAGGAAGTGGTGAATATTAAATATGACCTTTTAGGACCCTTCGGGACTGGTGCTGTTCAGTCTGCTCAGATGGCCACAGACTGAGTGGGTCCTGGAGACTCAGAAGTGTTCGTGTGGCCCGAGTAGGTGAGGCAACGCTGGTGCAGCTGGATCTGGCCGGTAGGGGGCCCAAGCAGCGGCTGGAGGAACTGGGAGAAGGGACTGCTGGGGCGCTGATTCTGTGCTGCACAGCCTCCCACTCCCCCCCACCCCACCCCCGCTGGCTTTATGGCCTCTGACAGCTCCATCCCTGCCTCTGGTTGTTCCCTCTGGCCTTTCAGGCCTGGGGTTATTAAGGGTTCTCTGCTGCCCAAGTCCGTGGGTGCTGCACTGTGTCTTGCTTGACACATTCATTAAATCAGTTTCATTTAAGCATTCTTTGGGTGCTTCCTGTAGGATTTTTCTGCTTCATTTTTGGGGCAAATCATCTCTTTTGGGGGGTGGGGGTCCGCAGTTCATAATACGTTCCTTTTCTTTGCGTTCGGTTCTACCTCCCAACCATCCTTCTGTCACTCACCTCCACATCTGCAATCATACGCTGTCAGAGACTGTCATCTGGCTTCCTGTTGTGACAGACGACAGTGTGGCTCACTCATGCGTCCCTTCGGCCGCCCTGCCTCACAGCCTCACGTCATGACGTCATTATTTATAGCGCCTCCCTTTCATTACCTTTCTGAGAAAGTCTTGCTGGTGCACTTCGTCTCTTGAGTCCATGTTTGGTAAGATGTCAATACTAGCGCCGTAACTCAGCTGCCTTCCATGCTCTGCCTTCTGCCACCTGTGTGTTTCTATACGTGTGTGTGTGTGTATGTATGTATGTATGTATGCTTGTGAGTATATATGTATGTGTATATATGCAAGTGTGTATCTATGTGTGTATATGTATGTGCGTGTACGTATCTGTGTGTATGTGTGTGTATATATTTGTGTGTATGAATGTATGTGTGGATTGTGTATGTATTTGTGTATATATATGTATGTGTATATATGCAAGTGTGTATCTATGTGTGTATATGTATGTGCGTGTACGTATCTGTGTGTATGTGTGTGTATATATTTGTGTGTATGAATGTATGTGTGGATTGTGTATGTATTTGTGTATATATATGTATGTGTATATATGCATAAGTTAATTGTATACATATGTATGGTTATGTATTGCATATATATGCATTTGTGTTTGTGTGTATATGTATGTCTATACATGCATGCATATATGTATGTGTGTATATATGTGTATGTATGTATACATGAGTATGCATGTGTGTGTGTTTATGTATTTGAGACAGTGTAGGCCATGCTGGTCTCAAAGGTGCAGAGATCTGCTTGTCTCTGCTGAGATTAAAGGTGTGCATGACAACTCCAGGCTTGTCTACTGATCTTTTAAGATTTATGACTAATACTGAAGGAAATAATTGCCAGACTGTCATTCTGTTGCTGTTGACAATACCATGACCAAAGCAACTAAGGATTTCCTTGGCTTACACTTTCAGGTCACAGGTTTCTGAGGGAGGAACTTGTACGCAGGCCGACTTGATATTCAATACAGAGTTAGCTCTGGCCAAAACACTCAACTTCGCAGCCAAAGAAGTCCAGAGGAAGCATAGGCTTCCTGTGGCACAGCTGCTGCTGGCTGGCAGGCTCCTGCTTAGCTAGCTTTCTTACTTTGCCTAAATTACAAATTACCTGTATACATCACCCACCGTGGGCTGGCCCTACTACAATATCTGACAATATACCACGGGCATGCCCATAGGCCCTCTGATCGGGACAGTCCCTCTATTGAGATTCTCACGTGACTTCTAGGCTGTGTCAAGTTGATAGTTAAAGCCAACAAGGACGGGGGAGATAGAAGATCCAAATTACAGCGGGATGCCAGGCATGGTGGCTCACACCTGGAGTTCAGGCAGGAGGATCACCATGAGTTTGAGAACAACCTAGATACATAGTCAATTCCAGGCTACAGAGTGATACCCTATCTCAAAACAACAAAAACCCTACAAAATCAGGTATGGTGGGCATACCTATAATCTTAGCACTTAGGAGGAAGAAGCAGGAAGATCAGAAGTTCAAGACTACCCCTCGGCTAGACAGTAGGTTTGAGGCCAGCCTGGAGACTTGGGAGGCAGAGTCTATGGGATCTGAGTTGAGGCCACAGTACTGAAAATCGAGGGGACAAAGAAGGAAATGCCTTTGCCAAGGGACAGGATTGCAGGTGGCTTTGCTGCCTCTCATTTTGAATTCACTTTCTAATTTTTTTGCAACGAACAAGTTTATAAGTGGGGAAGATGCCTATCTTTTAGACTGTTGAAGGGAGCTGGCTGCGAGGGAGAGCGTGAGGCAAAGCAGTGTCTCCCTCCATGCATACAAGCATGGCCCTGGGAGCCACCTCAGAACTCCATGGGAGCACAGTCACAGGCAGCCATTCTTTTCCACCACCCTGGCTGACTTGATGTCAACTTGACACAGGCTGACGTCATCTGAGCAGACAGACCTCAGCTGAGAAAATGCCTCCATAAGATGGGGCTGTGGGCAGGCCTGTGGGGCATCTTGTTAATAAGTCATTGATTGGGAAAGGCCAAGCCTACTGTGAGCAGGACCACCCTGTGTCGATGGTCCTGGGTTTTATAAGAAAGCAGGCTGAGACAGGCTATGGTGCACGCCTTTAATCCCAGCACTCAGGAGGCAGAGACAGGTAGGTCTCTATGAGTTCAAGACCAGCCTGGTCTACAGAGGGAGTTCCATGACAGCTAGGACTATTACATAGAGAAATCCTGACTCCAAAAAACAATCAAAACAAACAAACAAAAAGAAAATGAAAGAACAAAAGAAAGAGAAGAGAAAGCAGGCTGAGCAAGCCCTGGGGAGCAAGCAGTAAGCAGCACCCTCCACAGCCTCTGCCTCAGCTCCCCACCCTCTTTTAGTTCCTGCCCTTACTTCTCTCTGGGTTGTGATTCAGGATGGTAGCCAGAGAAATGTTTTTCGATTGTGGTATTTCATCACGGCAGTAGTGACCCTGACTAAAACACTGACTCTCTCTCAGATTAACAAAGCTATTTGAACAGCAGCCCCGCAAGGATGTTGGCCTGTGCCCACACGAGAATCTGTCCCTCTGACCTTAGTAGATATAAGTTCTGTAGGGAAGGGCTGGCCTGTTCATATACTTTGGTTGATATTATCCCTTGCTACCCCAGGCCAGTCAAAGTTCCCCAGCTGGGACACAAAAATGTCTCCAGGGCTGGAGAAATGGCTGGGTGGTTAAGAACCATGGTTGGTGCTCTTCCAGAGGACCCAGTGTTGGTTTACAGCATCGTGTTGTGTCTCCCAGCTGCCTGTCACTGCAGCTCCTAGGGACCTGACCTCTTCTGGACCCATCAGGCACCCACATTCACATGTAAACACACGCTTACAAATGTCTTCCAGAGGTGAAGAGCCAAAGCCTCACATGATGGCGTCCCCGGTGCCACTGTTTCTCTGCCGCATCCCACTCACCACGCACAGGTCCATCCATGCTCAGCCATCAGCTGTGCCCACTGCCTTGAGCATTCTCTCCTCAGCTTCTCAGGCTGCTCATTTTGGTCATGCCTGAACTGGCCTCCTTACCAAGGCCTTTCTTCTCCGCCCTCCCAGACATCCTGTTTGTTTTATTTTTGCACATTTTATTCTCTACCCATTGTGTGTGTACACATATGTGTGCATGCATGTACATGTGAGTGTGTACGTGTGTGTAGTGGAAATCAGAGAACACTTCTGGGAAGTGTTTCTCTTCTTCCGCTGTGGGGGTCCTGGGCTCTAACTCGGGTTCCCAAGCTTGGCAGCAGGTCCTTTACCCACCAAGCCCTCTCTCTACCCTCTTATCCCCCATCCCTGGTTTTTAAAACAGTTCTCCAAATGTCTGACTTCATTCCCTTTGCCGTGACTGACCCAGCCACACCATCCTCCTAGTTCCAGTCACATCAGGCGTGTCGCCCTGCTCCCTCCTTTATTATGTGGCTCTCTGTCTGTGGGCCCTGTGGCCCTAATTAAACCAAGCATGAATCAAAATAATCTGTGATAAAAGTTCATATTTCTGAACACATACATATTTTGGCTTTGACATCATTCCCTAAAAGATACAGCCAACATAAACAGCCATTTGCAGAGTGTTTGCATCTTACTGGGTGTTCTGAGTCATCTGGAGACGATTTAAAGTACAGAGCTGTGGGCAGGTTACATGCAAACACATCAGGGCCGTATCCTGGTACCCAAGTGGGATTTTGAAGCCAGTCTCCCCTGACACCCTAGGGGAAAACATTTTAAAATTATTTCATTTTTATCTGTAAAAATGGAATTTCCAGGGCCGACAAGATAGCTTAGCAGGTAAAGTTGCCTTCCACCAAACCAGAGTCTCCCCATCTGCCCCACAACTGGAAAAGGTCTGACTCTCTCTGGTTGCCCTCTAACTCCCAGACATCAACTGTGGCACACGTGCCCAAATGCATACCAGGGAACACACAGCACACACATACACTCCAGCACACGCACACGCTCCAGCACACGCATACGCTCCAGCACACACATACGCTCCAGCACACACATGTGCTCCAGCACACACATACGCTCCAGCACACACATACGCTCCAGCACACACATGTGCTCCAGCACACACCCATAGAAAGAAAGAAAGAAAGAAAGAAAGAAAGAAAGAAAGAAAGAAAGAAAGAAAGAAAGAAAGAAAAAGTTTGTTTCAGGTTTTTTATTTGGGAGGGTTGAGTTTTTGTTCATTTGTTTGCCTTGTTTGAGACAGAGTCTGCCTGTGTAGCCTTGGCTGTCCCAGAACTCACTATGTAGACCAGGCTGGCCTTGAACTCAGAGATCCGCCTGCCTCTGCCTCGAGTGCTAGGACTAAATTTTTGAACCGTGAGATTTTGTTTTGAGTTGTCTTTTTGGGAACTTAATGGCCCAGTTCTCTGGTGTGAACTCTGTAGTGGACAGAATGACATCACAATGTCGAAAAGTTCGACACACCTACGAGAAAACCCTGCTCCCGAAGGGTGTTTACAAAGGTGTTCATGAGGACTCTTCCAGCCATCCCGTTTGCTGCGAGTCCCTTTGCCTGGCTATAGCTTCAGCTCTGAATTTAACTGTAATTTATATTTGCCATGCCCTGGTTGACATTTTTAATTTCCTGTTATGTACTCCGCTTTCTAAACCGAGTTCTTGGTTAATATGTAATTAGTGTAAGAGGTCAGGCCCGCCACTGTGTGGTGCCCAGGAAGGGCTGTGTTTGGTGAGTGCTGAATTAAAACTTTGTTTTCCCGCCCCCAGCAGCTTTTCATTTCTCCTCTCTTCTCCAGCCTCATCCCTTCCTTTGCTCGTCTTGTACTCTTTCTTACCTCAACTCCCCATCACCGCCCCCATGGCCCGTATAGACCTTGTCCTAGGAAGCAGAACCAGGAAGCCCTGAGCATTCCCAGGCTCTTCAGCGGCCACAGCAGATGACTCCAGCCACATAGTTACAGAGGCAGAGAGCTCACCCAGTGCTCAGTGGGCCTATGAGTCTTCCGGAAGGTTCTGTTCCAAAAGGTAGCCCAGGAGAGGACACACCCGAGTCCGCATGCCCCAGCAGGGCTAGCCAGGGACAGGAGACAGGGAGTGGGGAGTGCAGAGTAGCTCCTCTGTCCTGATGACATCAAGAGGAGTTGGGATGGGGAGCAAAAGGAGGGGAGAGGCAGAAAGGGAAGGGTGGAGGAGAGGGAGCAGGGGAGGGGGCAAGAATAAGGAGAAGGGACAAGAGGGGGGTAGGAAGAAGATGAAAGAGGAGGGAGGGAGAGAGAGAGAGAGAGAGAGAGAGAGAGAGAGAGAGAGAGAGAGAGAGAGAGAGAGAACACACATGGGAGAGAGGAGAGAGCAGCACGCTCAGGAGCAAGCTGTCTGCCTGTCACTTGGAGACACCTGATGGGAGCATTCTTCCCTCCTCTGCTTCCTGCTCTGCCTCTTTGTTCTTTGTGTGAATCGTGTGAACGCGTGAATAGAGGAGCCTCATCTTGAAGTTATTTTTACAAGGTCCCTTCTCTGCTCCAATGACTCAGAGCTGAGATCAGCTCTGGAAGAGGTACCCTGAGAAGCAACAGCAAGGTGCTGAGCCCTGGGCCATCTGGAGGGCAGGAGTAGGGACCAGCCCTGAGCTGTGTCCACTGGAGGGAGGTGAGGCAGATGCCTCCCTGCTTCCTCTCCTGTCTGCCAGTGCTTTTCTTCAGCATCTTTCTACTTTAGCAGAGCCTGCCTGTCAATTAGGAGAGAAACAGACACCTCCCCAGGGTCAGCACTACAAGCTGTGGGTAGACAGACCTGCAGCCCCAAGGGTCTGGTTGCCCTGGCTGAAAGACAAGAAAACTATTTGGACAGGCTTTTAGTCAAGAGTATTAGTGGCACCCACATCTGTCCCACCAAACATGACTCTTCCACACACCACCACTGACACCAAGACTGAAGGTGTGTTGAAGAGCTAGGTTAGGAAAGGCTAGCCCCACCCACGGAGGAAGATGTCTTACCTGGATGTGTAGAAGATGGAGACCTGTGTGCTCATGGTTCATACGTTCATTTTCCAAAAGGTTCAGATTTGCACGCTTCCCTGACCTGGACCAGAAGTCATCATCACACTCAGTGTGACTGTCCTCTGATTTGATCCATCATGTCCACTCTGCGCGTGGGGGTGGGTGGGTGGGGGTTGTTTCCTCTGTGCATGGGGAGGGGTGTGTGTGGAGGTGGTGCATGTGTGTGCTCATGCAGACATGCATGGAAACCGGAGGTTAGCTCCAATGCCACTCTTCAGTCTCCCTCCTTGTTTGCTGGTCAGTCTCTCGCTGGCCTTGGGCTTGCCCATGGCTGGGCTGATCGGTCAGCCAGTCCTAGCATCCACCTGGTTGCTCCTTCCTCCCACAGTGTGCCCCTCCCCCAGCTGAGGATCCAAACCCAGGTTCCCAGGCCTGTGCAGCAGGCACTTTACCCACTGAGCAGTCTCCCTGACCTTGGTATCCTTCTTTCCGGGGAGAATGCTGAGGCTCAGGGGAAGGCTGGTGAGAGGGCTCGTGGGTGAAGGCATTTACCATCAAGCCTGGCAACTTTGGATGGAGCTCACAAAGTCCTCAGATCTCTGCATGTGTAATACGCAAACAGTCACGCACATACACACAAAACAAAATTAATGTAATTTTAAAAAAAGATTTTAAGACTCAGATTTTTCTCTAAATCTGCTGTCTTCACAATCTCAGAAACTGGCGGTGAAAACTGCTCCTCCAGGTAGGACCCTCACTGTGGTAGTGAGAACTGCTCCCTCCCTGTGGTCCTGAAGACTGCTCCTCTCTGTGGTAGTGAAGACCTCTCCCTCCCTGTGGTAGTGAAGACCTCTCCCTCCCTGTGGTAGTGAAGACCTCTCCCTCCCTGTGGGCGTGAAGACTGCTCCTCACTTGTTTCTGAACATCCCCAGCTAACCCTCAGGCACAGCTGCTAGCTGCCTTTCTCCTGACACTTGGAAGAAGGAATATTGGGCAGCCTTGGGGACAGTGGGGTTGGGTTGGCACAATGGCTCAGCAGTCAAGAGCAGCTTTTGTTTTGTTTTATTCTGTCTTGTTGTCTTGGTTTTGTTTTGTTGGTTGTTTTTATGGTTGATATTGTTTCACTGTATCACCCCAGCTGTTCTAGAACTTGCTCTGTAGACCAGGCTGGCCTTGAACTCACTGATCTGCCAGCTCCCAAATAATGACATGTAGACTTCTTATTAGTTATGAAAGCTCAGCCTATAGCTTAGGCTTGTTCCTAACTCGCTCTTATAACTTAAATTCACCCATTTATATTCATCTACAACCATCACAAAACTGTCTGGCTTTTGTTCATTGCAGACTTGAACTGCCAACTGTGTTACCACTTGCTCTTCTATTCCCTGAAGGTGCTCGGTGAAAAATCTTCTCCCAACCTTGGGTTCCTACATCTACTGTTTAGACAGGTTCCACAGTCACTGTACCTGCCCTGTGACCAAACATGGCCATGGCACGCTGTCCAAATGCTTTCTCCAGAGTCTCTCCCCATGGCAGCTGGCACCAGCCATATGATTCCAATATTCTTACCTCCTACTGGCTGCAGGACAGTTAGCCTTGCTGGCCTTCTGTTCCTCCTTCAGGTTTTAATCTCTAACATCCTCCTCTTCTCCATGACTGCGGACTCCAGTCTTGTTTTATTTTTATTTATAAGCATGTGTGTGTGTGCCTGTGTGTGTCTGTGTGGGTATGCCTGTGTGTGTGTCTGTGTGTGCCCGTGTGTATGTGAGTGTGTGTGTGCCTGTGTGTGAGTGTGTGTGTGCCTGTGTGTGAGTGTGTGTGTGCCTGTGTGTGTGTCTATATGGACATGTGTGTGTGAGTACAGGCACCCAGGGAGACCAGCAGGGACATGAGATTCGCTGAACAGAAGCTTCTGGTGGTTGGAATTCTCCAGTGTGGATATTGGGAACCTAAACTGGGTCAATTACAAGAGCAGTCCATACTTTCAACCTCGGAGCCATCTCTGCAGGTCCCATTTTAGTGATTCTCAGCCAAAATCGCCAGCTGTGGTCCCTGGGAAAACTGGTGGCTTTCATGTTCCAGCTCGGTGGGAATTATGTGGAGGTGGCAGAGTCTGAGCAGTCTGGGGGTGAGGGCTGAGCCTCCTGGAACCCCAAAGCTCCTATCTGAAGGCCACACTTTGAGTAAGTCAGGCAGAGTCCTTTCCTGTTCATGTGACCAGAGGCTTGTTCATATATAGGCTGAGTAGAGCCTCACCAGAAGTGTTCGGGGCCTGAAGTGTTTCTAACTTCAGATTTTGGAATATCTGCCTGTGTTAATGAGGTTTCTAGGGGACCGGCGTGTACACATAAATACTCAGTTGTTCTTATATGTGTTACACATATGAGTCAAAGGCAACTTCATGTGATGTTTTTATATATACTTAGTTTACTATCATATGCATGCATGTCTTTGTGCACACATGCCACCATGTGCATGTGGAGGTCAGAGGACAGGGGTCTGATTTCCCCTTCTGTCGTGGATCCCGAGGCTTGCCCTCCACTCATCAGGTGCGGCAGCACCTACTGAACCCTCACTGGCCCATAACTTGACATCATTTTTCAAGGTTGTGTTCATGGAACATTGTGACAGGGTGCGACTTTCTTTCATGGTTGCTTGTTTGTTTTTTGGTTTTTGTTTTTTTTTTTTTCAGACAGGATCTCGCTCTAGCCCAGGCTGGTCTTGAACTCATCATGAGCTTCCTGCCTCAGCCTTCCAAAGGCTGGGATGACAGGTGTGAGCTGCCATACTGGGTGATAGTGTAGCATTTTCCCTGTGGTGGTTCAGAGTTTGGAACATTTCAGATCAGGTTTGTGGACCCATACATCCCAGAAATGCCATTTCTGCCGTCTGGAAGAGACTGTCAAAGCCCACGGTGGCAAGCAGTGGGAAATACGTCTGGGGAGCCAAACGTATTTATTGTTAACTGGCCTCTCTGAGAGTGAGTCTCCTTTAGGAAACAGAGCAGAGACTGTCCCTGCCCCGCAGTGCCATTCTGAGTTGGAGCGTTAGGAAGCACCACAGCTGGTGCCTGGCACACACTCAGCTCTCAAGACATAAATAGCCCGTACTTACTGACTCTTCAGAAGAAAAGGGATCATTTACACAAATCTACGCCACCTTCTAGGCTGTGTCTGAAGACCGCTCATCCCACAATTGCTCAGCCTGTTCTTTAAGAATCTGGTCCTCAGAGCTAAACAGCCAGATCCTCACAGTGAGCGCCAAGGAGCTTCGTGCATTTTTCTGAACTTCATATAACATCAGATTAGCCAGTGGTTGTATTAAGGAATGCAAGCCAGGGGTTGTGGGTGTGGCTCAGTTGGTAGAGTGCCTGCCTAGCCTGCATAAGGCCCTGGGTTCAGTCCCCAGCACCATAGAGACCAGGTTATAATGGTACAACCTGCATTTCTAGCATTTAGGAGGCGGACACCGAAGGATAATCTAAGGTTCAGTGTACTATCCGTACTACTACTGTACTACGGTCCTGTAGCGCCTGTACTACGTGTACTACGGTACTACACCTGTAGCGTGCTATGCCTATTGCTCTACTGGACAGTTCATGAGCTGGGCAAGGGGCTGGAGATTGAAACACACACACACACACAACACGGGTCATCCTTGAAAAAAGAATGCCAAGACTGGCCCCTTTATTGTCTTCCAGCGCAGCTTATATAGGGTCTCCTTGACTAATGGCCACGCCCTAACTTTCAGCTGCAAGCCCACCAGAAACCACTCCCCTGTCTCGTGCTCAGAGCAGCTGCAAGCACAGGAAACCAAGTTGATTACAGGAAATTCAGGGTCTGGGGGTCCACAGTTCCCAACAGTTCAGGTCTATCCTTGGCTTCGTCAGGGGCCAGCCAGGGCTACATGAGATACTGTCTCCAAAAAGAAATACAAACTGTGGTGTTCAGTGTGTTTGCGTGGTGTGCATCCTCTCCCCAGTCCAATGCACTGTCGTCACTGCCAGAGGAACCTCTGCCATCTTACCCCAGCCCCAGACGACACAGCACTGCCTTCTATCTCTCTGGACTCCCTGGTTCTGGGTGCTTCTTGTATTTGATTTTTTTTTTAATTTTATTTATTTATTAAAGATTTCTGTCTCTTCCCCCTCCCCCAATCAAGTCCCCCTCCATCGTCAGCCCAAAGAGCAATCAGGGTTCTCTACCCTGTGGGAAGTCCAAGGACCACCCNATTTTATTTATTTATTAAAGATTTCTGTCTCTTCCCCCTCCCCCAATCAAGTCCCCCTCCATCGTCAGCCCAAAGAGCAATCAGGGTTGAAGGGAACATTTCTTAAATTCAAGTGTGTGTGTGATGTGTGTGTGTGTCTGTATGCATGTCTGTGTCTGTGTGTCTCTGTGTCTCTATGTGTCTGTGTGTCTGTGTGTGCTCATGTGTCTCTGTGTGTTTATGCATGAGTCTGTTGTGTGTCTATGTGTGTGTGTGTATCTATGCATGTGTCTGCGTATGTGTCTGTGTGTAGGTGTGTGTGTTGTGTGTGTGTGTCTGTGCGTGTGTATTGTGTAGACCTCGGCACCTGTGTGGCCGTCAGAGGACAACCACTTTCAGGAGTCAGTTCTCTCCTTCTACCTCAATGTAGGTCGCAAAGACTGAATTTAGGTCATTGGGCTATCTCATTGGCCTCAGCACCTCCATGGTCTACTGTATTAACACTCAGAGGGAGTAGGGCCCTGGGGAACTCGCATCAGGCTTGCTCTAAGGCATGAAAAAGGGCCTCTTCCTTAAAACACTTGGTCTCAGGGTTGGCCACTTACTTCAAACACCTGGACAGCTTCCAACATTCTACTTACTTATTCATTCATTCATGACAGCATCTCTCGTGCAGCCCAGACTGCCTGGAACTCTCCATGTAGCTGAGGATGACTTTGAACTTCTGGTCCTTCTGCCCCCACCTCCCAAGTGCTGGGATGGTGGGCGTGCACCACCACACCTGGTTTATGTGGTACGGGGGATGGAGCCCAGGGCTTTGTGCATGTCCGGCGAGCGCTCTGTTGACTGAGCTACACTCTCAGCCCTCAGCACTGTGATCCAGTAGGCTTGTGGTGGAACCCAGGCATCTGGGTTTTGAAGCTTCCTGGCTGCTTTGGGTGTGCAGTCAGGACTGAGAGCCACCATGGTAAACAGACCACTAGACACATGGTGGGAAAACAGATGAAGGCCATGCTGCAGAACGTACAGACTGTATGGGGTGCCCAACTCCTTATCAGTTAATTGGTGGCGACCGTGTTAATTTTCTGGAGGATTTGAGCTGGGCCACTGAAGTTCTAACTAGGATCGTCAGTAGACATCAATACAGGGGAAGCTGGGCAAGGCGGCCCAGGCAGTGGAGCCGGCATGTGCGAAGGCCCAGGGATAGCGAAGGCTCTTGGACTCTCCAAAGACTCAAAAGACTGTGGTCAGAGCTGTGGATAAGGAATGGAGAGGGCAGGGGCTGACCTCCCTCCAGTGTAGATCTGGACATGCAGGATGGCTGGATGACCTGCCTGTATCTCATGATGGGCTTGTTGGGGGGGGGGGGCTTGTTCCTCATCTCCAGGGCATGGAAAGCATCCTTTTCACAGCCTCTGTGGGGTGGGGTGAGGCATCCCCCCCCCCAAAAAAAAAGAGCTGTTTGGAGAAAGGCTAAGATTGTCTCCATGTGTAATGCACTTCTGGTCCTTTCTTGAAAATTCTTTGGGGGTTGGCAGATGGCTCATCAGATACAGGCACTGGCTGCCTGCTGACCTGAGTCCATCCCCAGGTCCAATTGGTAAAAGGAGAACTCTGACTTCTACCATATACACAGGCACACACAGTAAATAAATAAACGTAATAAAGAAACGCAGTCTCCTTCCACCCTCTCCACTGAGGGGAGCTGGTGCGGCAGTTATAGCATCCCAGGGAAGACTGAAGGAAGGACGTTTCCTTGGGACTGCGGCTCAGGGATGTAGGCGTATGTGGTGACAGGAGCGTGAGCGTCTGGTCAGGTCACATCAGCAGTTAAGGAGTAGACAGCATGCAATCGGTGCTCAGTCGCTCCTTCCTTTTTCACAGAGTCTCAGACGCCAGCCCATGGGTGATGCCGCCTCCACTCAAGGGTGACTCTCACCCCAGTTAACCTAGATAATTCCCTCGTAGGCCAGAGGCTTGGTGCCCTGGGTGAGTTCAGAGCCCATCACGATCGGAGAACACCGAGTTGATGGCATGGTACTGCCTCTGGGGTGTTCTGTGGAACCTGGGCCTCACTACATCCCTCCTCCTCCTCCCCCTCCCCCCCCTCCCCCCCCCCCCCCCCCCCCCCCCCCCC
>NW_026068091.1:1701110-1780257 GCF_014885135.2 Alexandromys fortis
CCTCCTCCTCCTCCTCCTCCTCTTTCTCTTCCCTGCCTCGCTTTCTTCTCCCCCCACTTTCCCCCCTTCCCACCTGTGTCAATTTCTAGCTTTCTGTGGGTGGCGAGGAGGGAATTCTCCATACTTCATTTGGTCCAGCTTCCCGTCTGGGAAGTCCCATGGGCTGTATCCTTTGTCCCTCCCTTCCGTGGCAGACCCCCACCCCTGCCTGTCCCTTCCATCTCAGCTGCCATCAGACTGAAGGGAGCAACCCTTTACTTAGGCTTCCGGGCGCTCACTGTAAAGTGTTCACGTCTGTATGTGTTCCCCTCAAGTCTCCGTCTTGGGACAGGCAAGATGACTCAACAGCTGAAAGCACTTGTCACCATGCCTGAGAACCTGAGCTCAAGCCCCAGGACCCAGGGAAGGAGAGAGCCAGCTCCCCATAGTTGTCCCTTCACCCTTACAGAAGCATCATCACACACACACACGTGCGCACATGCACACACATGTGCACACAGCCCTATTAGTGCAGTGAAAGAATTTTTTACTTCAATCTTCATTGTTCCCTGATTCTAAAAGCTGTGTGGTGTGAGCCAACATCGTCACCTTCATTTTGTGGGAGGGAAATGGAGGCTCAGGCGGAGGATGAATGCCCGGGGCTCTGTAGTGGCCTCTGGTTGGCCATGGGTCCTTGAGAAGGCATGCCTCCTTCCAGAGAGTTCCCCTGATGGTCACATGGGAAGGGCTCTGTCCGGTTTCTGTCACATGAGGAGGGATGGCAGTGGGGCAGAGGTGGATGGAGTGGCTCCTGCCTGGACTCAGCCATTCTGTTCTGTGGACTTGGGCAATCACCAGGCCTTGGTTTCCATGCTTGTGTCCTAGTGACCTCAGTAGTGACTCGGGTGTGCAAGGTTTTGCGTGTGTGGGTGTGCGCATGTGTGTGGAAGCCAGGGGACAGCCTCGAGTGCCAGCCTCCTCAGGTGCCACCATCTCATTTGCTGTGTTGGTTGTTGCATTTTTTATCTGTTTGCTTTGAAGCTGGGCCTCTCTCTTCCTGGGGCTTGTACCATTCGGCTAGACTGGCTGACCAGTGAGCCCAGGGATCCTCCTGCCTCCGTCTTTCCATCACTGTGATGACAGGCCCAAGACACACCACACCATTTTGCCCCATGGGTCCTCTCGCTCACACAGAAATTTCTTGTTGACCGAGCCATCTCTCCATCGCTCCTGTGAGGTGGAAGCCCTATCACCCATGTCTGTGATGCGTCCGGGGCTAGAGCTAGTGCCTGGCCCCCCAGCCCCAAGGCTCTGGGTGCAGTCCCCAGATGACAACTGTATCACTCTGGGATCCAGTATGGTAGTCGTGAATCCTTGAAGACTGACCAAAACCCCATACGTCGTTGGGACTGTCGGTCAGTTACAGCGACTGACCTCCAGCCTCGCACACTGGGCAAGGCCTGACTGAGCAGTCTTTGTAGATTTCTCTTGATTTTCACAGTGAGGGAGAATCATGGCTGTCCCCACAGTAATGGCTGCCCCATTGCCAGGGCCTGTTGGGTGCAGCAAGTTTGCTTAGTGTAGACCTGATTCATGAGACCCTGTGGGTGGGACTTCCTCTCTCTCTCTCTCTCTCTCTCTCTCTCTCTCTCTCTCTCTCTCTCTCTCTCTCTCTCTCTCTCTCTCTCTCAATGCTATGTGACCAGTGGGAGGCAAGGCCAAACTGGAGCTAGATCTTCTTAGCCTGACCACTCATGGTCTATACATGAGTCAGGGTCTCCTCCTGACAGACACAAGAGCCTCCTGCAGCCCTAACGAGTACTGAACCTAGGGACTTGTGTCAGAGGTGATTACCATCCGGTTACACCCCCAGGTTTACCTCCTACACACCCACTGCCGGTCTTACATCAGCGCTGTCCAGCTAAGTTTACCATTGGCCAGATTGAAGCTAGCCAGGATGGGTGTCGGAGAAAGAGCAGGACGAACACACTCAGGACGTCTAATACACTGGGGAGAGGGCAAAGGGGCCCTGATTTTGGATACTTTGTGCTAGCTTAGGAGGAGGGGGAGTTTGCAGTAATGCATATATAGTTCCTGGTTTCTCCAGGTAACCTGGTGGAACTAATAACAGAGAAAGAACAAAAACCACACAGCTTGAATGCCTGTCTTGATGACACCGGGATTAGAACACGGGGACAAAGCCAGGCTTACACAGGGAAGAAGCCCGTGCTCCTTCACGCCACAGACCGGACCCAGAGCCTCACTGCGGCCCCAGTCCTCCGCGCCTTCCTTGGCTCGGCTGGATGCACCGCCCGCCTTCTCTGTGCTGGTCTAGTGCTGCAGCGGCCATGCTTCTCCGGGTCACCACCTTCAGGGTTGTTCCTAACTCCTAGTCAGTTGACACCAGACTGTAAGCTCCCTGCAGTCAGGGCAGAGCTGCTCACGTGATCTGGGTGTTTGTTCCGGGCTCTCCTTACTGCACAGTACAACTGATGGAGGCATGGATGCTTAAGTGGACTACACTAGTTAATTTAATTTTCCTTCCCTTCATTCCAGCCAATAATTTCATCTTAGTAAGACAGGGCAATTGTAATTATCTGGTCCTGGAGCTTTTATAAATGGGTGGGGTTTGTGTGTGCTGTATGGTGTGTGTGTGTGTGTGTGTGCTGTTCTGTATATGGAATTGCTAGTGTGGGTATGTAAACGTGCGTACATGTGTGTACAGATACCAGAGAACCTTGGCAGCAGGCATTTTCGAGTCTCCCCAGCCCATAGCTAGCTGTCTATGTCTCTCTTAAGGCTCGTTGGGGAGCTAGAGGGACACCCAAGCTGATGCACAGTAGATGACATCCGAGTTGCTGGTCTGGGTTCCAGGCGTCCTGGAGAGACAAGCCCTTCCAAGGACTCGTGGTCCACAGGGGATCCTTTTCCCATTCCCGCCACCATCTCTTGGCTCTCCATAAGGTCTGCTGTTCAGATGCCAATAGCTGTATTAACGTTTTGTACACAAACACATCTTCCCCAGAACCTTCTCTCTGCCGATGTTCAGACTTAATGATGTACCATCTCTGGCATGGTACAGACATCCTTCAGAAAACTTCCGTTGCCATGGGAATGTTTACGACGATCCTCTTGATAAAATTTTGTGAGCAGCCAACTCCAAAATTGCAGATGCTTTAGGTTAGGGGCGTGTGTGTGTGTGTGTGTGTGTGTGTGTGTGTATGTGTATGTTTGCATGAAAAAGAAAACAAGCCTTTGAAAGGGGAAATTTTCTTCTTCAGGGCTAGCTGTTTCTGAAGTTTAAAATAAGAATTACCTAAAAGCGGAGACACAGCGGGGAGGGGGAGACACAGAAGCTCGGAGCATTTGCTCTTGAAGATCGAGATGGGAGAGAATGGCTTGGAATGCCTCCCTTGGGTACAGGGCAATCATGAAGGCAGCAGGCATGGAAGGCTTGCCCCCCCCCCCTTTAAAGCTGACATACTAACAAAGGGTTTCTTGATTTTTTTCTTTAATCAAGAGGGCTGGTCAGGTAAAGGTGCTCCCTGGGCCCCACACAGTGGAAGGAGAGAACCCGTCTCTGGAAGCTGTCCTCTGCCTGCCGCAGCCACTGTGACTCCTTCAACCCCTCATGAGCGTGTGCACATGGCAGGCATACAAACCTAATGGATATATCTGGTTTTAATTTTTTAAAGACTTGTTTATTTTAATTTTGTGTGTACTGTATGTATTATTTTGTGTTTGCCTCCATGTATGTGTGTGCCTGGTACCCATGGAGCCAGACCTGAGTGTCCAGTCTCTTGCGATGTAAGTTACAAACGGTGTGACCACCAAGTGAGAGCAACCCGAACTCCTGGTTGGTTGTGTTTGCTGTTGTTTTCCCTCCGGTTGTTTTTATGAGGTGGTAACTCGGTAGTTGAAGAGCTTGCCACACAGGCACGAGGGTCGGGAGTTTGAATCCCTAGGACTCTTAAGTGCTGCATGAGCTGGGCAATCTGCATGCAGTTCCAACACAGAGACGGGGTCCATGTCGCGATGGGTCCACGGTGAGCTCCGCACTCACCTGAAAACCCTGTCCAGGGAGGAAGTGAGCAGTCAAGGATGCCTCCACACGTGCTCACACATACATGTGGGGTCATTTTAATAGCCTGAAGTGAAATGAACACTAGTGGCCCTCTTAGTATTTTGAAAATGGAGTGCCTTCTGTCAGTGTTAATGACGGTCTTGTTCTGACTCAGAGAGGCAGCTTGAGCCTGGACTGGGAAGGTGAATGTATCACTAGGAGGCTCAGGGCAGGTGAACTTGCTGCTCATTTCTGGATCGTGGCACGTGGTGACAATACTTAGCTCCAGACAGCTGGGGACACTTTCCAAAGCCCACGCTGTGGTTCCTCAGAGTTACCTTTCTGTTGTCCTGGGGGAGAATTTGAAATTACTCTTATGTCCAGCCCCTCCCACTCCTCTGAACCAAGACCCCAGCCAAACCCCTCAGTGGGTGGCTGGGAGGATCATTAGCACATGGGTGTCTGCACCATAGCTGTGCTCCCCAACTATAATCCAAGAATGGGGCTCACCCAGTACAGTGCTCCTGCTTCAGTCCATGTGGGAAGCCAGAAACTGAGAGTAGGCGCCTAGGGACCCCCACATCCACTTGACAATAATCTGCTACATTGAGTAATTAAAAAAAAAAGATTTGTCTTTGTGTCTTTGAGTATCTTTCCGTTCTCCAGCACTGAATTTGTATTATATATCAGAAAAATATTTGTCAATTTGCTGAGCAATTAAAATGCAAAACAAAGATTTTTGTTACAAGCAGTAGGAGAAATACCGTGTCCCGGCACCTGTAGCCAGCAGAAGTACTGCATCACAGTGCTTGGAGCTCACCGCAGACATGAGGCATGAGGAGCACTGTAAGGAGCACCGTCCCATACTCCACAGCTCCCCGTTAACTCCCTTGCTATTTTGGGGACCTCGTCTAAGTCCTAGCGGCCTCTTCCTCGGGGTCCTCTGGACACATTACACAGCTTGGCAAAGACCTGTGCTGTGCACCCGCCCACCTGTTCCCCCAGTGCATGGGAGGATACAGGAAGCCTCTGGAACGCCTCGGGCTCTGGACCAGTGGCCTCTGTTGGATGATGAGAAAATGACCCTGCCTTCTCCTTTCCCTCAGACCCAGGTCTCTTCTTCCGCCTGCCCAGCAGCATGAGAACAGTATGACCGGCCAGCCGCAGGAGAAGCCCCCAGAGCCAGGCCCCCAACGCAGCCATCCGCTACCACGGTCAAGGTGAGCTTGCTGGCTTCGGGGAAGCCACTTCAACGTAGATGCTTCGTTTAAACAAACTGTATATGCTGTTTTTAGCCGTCGTGGCATGCTGGAAGAATGGGAGGTACTGGGGTAAGGGTAGACTTAAAAACTTATGCACAGCCGTGTCCACACCTTTAATCCTACTACTTGGAAGGTAGCCCTATCTCTGAGTTCAAGGCCAGCCTGGTCTACTTATGGAGGTCCAGGCCAGCCAGGGCTACACACTGACAGACAAACAAACCAAAAGCCTTGTGTTGGGACTGGAGAGATTTAGTTGGTAAAGCGTGTGTTGGGATACCTAGACTCTGAGTTAAAAGCCAGGTTCAGTAAGTAGTATGTTCTTATAGTCCCAGTGATGGAGACTTGGGGATTGGAGGCAGGCCGATCCTGGAGCTTGTGCAGAAGCTAGTATAGAATCCTGGGGAAAGTTCCAGGTCAGTGAGAGACAAAAGATAGAAGACACCTGAGGACTGACACCAAGGTTGTCTTCTGACCTTCACGGGTGTGCTGTGCACACACACACACACACACACACACACACACACACACACACACACACAGGAAGTGTGTTGGCTTGCAAGGCAAGCTGCACTCATTTGGTGATTGAAGGTCAGGTGGGGGCAGAAAGGACTCTGCCCCCCTGAACCTGGGCCGGTATCGGGTCTCTTAGGGGATTTTGAATGAGTGAATCTCTGGGATATGGGCCCGGAGAGATAACAGCGATTAAGAGCACTGGCTACACTTGCAAAGAACCCAGCTTAGGGTCTCAGCACCCACACGGTGGCTCACAGTAGGATGTAACTCTGGTTCCAGAAAATCTAGAACTTTCTTTAGGCCTCCGTTAGTATCGCATGCACTTGGTGCACATGCATGCATGCAAGCGAACACTCACACCAATCAAATAAAAATAAGTTCACTTTTTCAAAAATATCTGTGGGATAGGATGGGATTGCTAAGAGTAGTCTGTGGTGTGGGACTCCTGGTTAGAGCTGGACAGACCCATGTCCCTCACAGAAGTCAAAAGACTCACAGAAGTCAAAAGGATCAGAAACTGCATTGAAGAGGCCGTCAGTTACCTTTCTGTTGTGACAAACTACCTGGCAGAAGCAGCTTACTGGGAGAAGGGTTGGTTTGGATTTTCTTGTTTGTGAAGGGTACGACCCATTATGGTGGGGAAGACATGGCAGCCGGAGGATGAGGCTTTAGGGTGTGCTGTGTCTAAAGTCGGGAAGCGGAGAGCTAAGTGTTAGTGTTCGACTCGCAGCCCTCTGCATATTTATTTTGCGATCCCCAGCCCGTGGGATGGTGTCCCCCACATTCAGTTAAAACTTCCTGGATACCCTCATTGACCCCGAAGTCTGTTTCTGTGGTAATTCTTGTCTTGGCGAGTTGGCAGTGAAGACTGAACGTCACAGACACTTGGTGGAAAGTCCTCTATCTGTCTGCTGACCCCTCACCACCACCTGGAACCTCAGACTCATCTTTGAATTTGAAGAAGTATGTCATGATACTATTTTTTTGTACAACTCTTCCCTACACACTGGTGTCACTCAGCTTGTCCCTTCGTCTTCTCTGTGTTAGAAAGAGTCGACTTGATTCCAGTGTCTGCCCTGTCACTTCCTTCCTCAACTTGTACCAAGCTCAAGAGTCCTTCAACCTTCTTCCCTCTGTTGGAGATAAGAAAGGCGGGCTGTGGCTGGCATGATTGCAGACCCGTGGACTCAGTGCTTGAGAGAAGAGGCAGGTGGTGTCCAGGCCAGTCATGGATGCATAGTGAGAGCCTGTCACGGAGAAGAAAAGAAGGAGGAAGGAGGAGGAAAAGAGGGGTGTAGAGAAAGACAGACAGACCTTTCTCTCCTCTCAAAGTAGACTGATTATAGATTCTCTGAGAGCACTTAGAGTGTATATTGAGCTATTCTGTGGACTTCTCTATATTTTATATATAATCTCTTCCATTTTTTCTTAAGCCCTGAAAGAATATGTGTTCTTTTATTATTGCATTTAATTTTGTTTACATGATCAACACAATAAGGTTGACTTCGGGGTTTGGTTTTGTTTGCTTGCTTGTGTTTGAGACAGGATCTCTCTGTTTAACCAAGAACTCACCCTACAGACCAAACTCTCAGAATGCTGGGACTAAAGGCCTGAGCCACCACACAAGGCTTGGTTGTTCTTTGCACTGCACAAATCATCTATATTAAATCCTTTTCCGATTCTGTATGCTTAATGTCTTAGTTATTCAAAGAGTTGTGAGCTGGGACACGACTCAGTGTGGGTCTCTTGTCTCGCAGGTGTGAACCCCTAGAGTCAGTACCCAACACCTCCATGAGCTCCTGAAAAGAAAGAGAAAGTGTTCAAATTTCCCAATGAATTTGCCAACTGCTCCTTGCAGTGCTGGCATTTTTACTTTATATATTTTAAAGCAATGCTCTTTGATGTGTGGGTTTGGTTATTATCTATTTTGTCTGGTAGATTAGCGTATTCCTATTAGTCCAGTACTCAAGAAGCTGAGGCAGGAGGATTCCAAATTCAAGGCCTGCCCAAGCTACTGGTTGAGATGCTGACTCAAAAAAAACCATTGGAAAAAAAAGATTCATTGCGTGGCTTAAGAACAAATTAGGGTCACTGGTACCTTGTGAGCATGCTTGTACTCTGAACTGGCTTCCCCCTTTGTTCTTCTCGCTATCTTAATTAGAATCTATGTATTCTGTGCCTGTTTTCAGTGGTTGCCCCGGATATTTTAACAGCTATATTAAGGTCTAAAATTAACCAGTGTTTCCCCTCCTCCCAAATATTACAGAACCGCAGGCTGGTTCCATTTTAACCATTGCCTCTCCCAACTTACACACTCTAACTTGCTTCTGTTGTCCCTTGACCCTGCTTGTCCCCTAAAATCAGATACTCTTGTTCTCTGGTTTTGGTGCAGATTTTCCCTCATGCCTATCCACCTTCTTTTCTTAGACTTTGGGGTTTTCCTTTCCCAAATCTGGAATTTTTTCTCATCTCCCGAAATGCATCCTCTAGCACTATCCTTCAGTGAGATTTGTTGAGGACAACTCCTGGGACTTGTGCATGTGTGTGTTTAGAGGTTTGTTTGTTTGGTTTTTTTTTGGGTGGTTTGTATTATCAATTCCTTTTCTTGTGGCTGTGATAAAATACCTCACAGAAACAGGGATAGCATAGTTCCGTCCCGTCCTTGTCCCCCGCTCCTCCTGCCAGCGGAAGTCACGGTCCTTGAACCTGAGGCAATGGCCAGAGTGCCAATACTCAGCTGGTGAGGACTCCAGCCCTTTGCCTGTAGACCGTGGTTTCCCTCAGTCAGTCTAATGGATGTAATTCCTACACATATGTGTTCTCGTGGTGATTCCAGTCAGTTTAACAGCCAAGGCTGAGAACCACAGTGTGGGGGTTGCTTTCCCTTGCTTTGTTTTGAAAAGTGGCCTTGTTGTGTAGAAAGGACGGCACCACAGCTCCTGGCACTGAGTGCTCCCAGAAACCTTGATTCTCAGAAGTTGCTGGTTTGTGATATGGTCCCACTATGTAGCGGTAGCTAGCCTTGAACTCAGGGAGATCTCCCGCCTGTGCTGGAGTTGAAGGCACGTGCCCCTTATTATTTCAGTTAGAAATGTTGAGTCCACGACCATGCCACCCTGAACACCTGGTCTTGTCTCATCTAGAAGCTAAGCAGGGGCGGGCCTGGCTAGCGTCCAGGTGGGAGGAGTGTCCAGCAGGCTGTCTGCTGCTCTGTCTTGTCAGAATGGCTCTGTCTCTGTATCGCTTGCTCGTTCTCCCACCCCCCCACCCCCCCACCCCCGCTTTCTCCACTGCCACCACCATCTCAAGGACACTATTGAGCAGAAACTTCTAAGACCCAGAGAGGTCACTGTCACAGGCTAGTCTGGGAGGACTAGGGAGGATTAGACCCCTCTTTTTCCACCTTCCCTCTCCCCAAGACATCCGTGACCGTTTTGGACCAGGATGTTCACAAAGAATATCGGTTTGTGTCAGGGTGCTTTCAGATAGCCGGACGGCTTTGGGAGACTTGTTTGAGTCTGTTGTTTATCTCCCACAAGACAGGAAGTGGCTTCTGCATATTTGGTGACCTGCTTCTTCAGTGGTCACCAGCAAACCTTCCTGCTTTGTTCCCATCCTGTCAAGCACTTCTGGACCCCCAAAGTCATGTGCACAGGACCCTCACTTGCTGTCCTCACTTTTGCCCCTTCCCCATGTGGCTTCTTCTCCAGCTACCCCGTCCTGACTATTGTTGACTCTTTCTGTGAACCTTTTGTGGGGGACGGCTGTGGAGCACCGGGTCAGGTGGGGGACGGCTGTGGAGCCCTGGGTCAGGTGGGGGACAGCTGTGGAGCACCTGGGTCAGGTGGGGGAGGGCTGTGGAGCACCGGGTCAGGTGGGGGATGGCTGTGGAGCACCTGGGTCAGGTGGGGGATGACTGTTGAACACCTGGGGTGTGTGAAAGATGTCTGTGGAGCACCTGGTTTGGATGAGGGATGGCTGTGGAGCACCGGGTCAGGTGGGTCAAGTAGGGGACAGCTATGGGGCAGGGGAATGTGCTAAGTGTGCCCCAGCTATAACACCTTTGCCAACTTTGCTTCTCTGAGCTGCCATCTTGCCACCTGAGGACAGTAGACAGTGCTGTTCCAGGACTGAGGTGAGGTGCAGAGACCTTGTACCCTGAAGTTGGATGTCATTGGAAACCGTGACAAAACTCTCTGAAGATTAGGTGGTGGAAAGGTTTATTTCATCCTACAAGGTACAGACCATCATTAAGAAAGTCAAGACAGGAACTCAAACGTGAACTTGAAGCAGGAACACTGTTTGCTGGCTCACACATACACCCCTCCTACGTCAATTAACAATCAAGATAATTCCCCGCAGACATGATTGCAGGCCAATCTGATATAGGTGGTTCTTGATGAGAGCTTTCTCCTCAGGTGACTCTAGGCTGTGTCTGGTTGGCTCTGAGACCAGATCTCTTTGCGCCTGGTGCTCTAAGTGGACAGAGCTGGTTTACAAAACGGGATGAAAGTGGAGGTGGGAATCTCGAGCGAATGGAGCACCCAGCCTCGCTACTGATGGCAGTCTCTGAACAGGAGCATTTAAAACAGAAACCAAGGAGCTGGGTGTGACCATGCGTTTGTAGTCCCAGCCGTGTGGAGGCAGAAGTGGGAAGACCCCTTCAGATTAGAAACTCAAAGCCAGCCTGTGCGACACAGTGAGATCCCATTTCAAAAGCTGAACGTGATGGTTCACACATATAATCCCAACACTCGGGAAGCTGATGCAGGAGGATCACCATGAGTTTGAGGGTAGCCTGGGCTACAGATGGAACTTCTGGTCAGGCTGGTCTACAGAGTAACATTTTGTCTCAAATACATAAATAAAATAATCAGAGGGAAGACTCAACACGTGGCTAGCCATACACAGAGATTGGCACCTTTCTCTAAAATCTGAGGCTATCGAGGACCAAAATCTATTTGAACCATTTCGTGTTGCTTGGTCGTTTGGAGCGATGGAGGTTGCCAGGCAAGCTGGGCCTGGAGGTGGATGGGATTAGGGAAGAGTTTTTCTCTCGTACAATTAGGAGATGATGTCCTGATGTTCTCAATCAAATGAGTGGCCTGGCCCACACGCCTGGGGCTAAAGGCCCAACCCCACAGTAAACCTCAGTCTGTTGACTGCCTCTCTACTGGGTGATTCAGCCTTCCTGCCCCTCCTTGCTTCTGCTTACCCAGATCTCTAAGTCAAGACGGAGCTCTTGCATCAACTGGCCTTGCCCATGGGGAGCTCAATGGGCAGATGAAATATTCCCCATTGGTGATTCTCCCAGGGCACCTGAGCCCTGGCTGAGGCAAGGGCTTGTCCTGGATACACCTGTGGAGATGATTCCAGAACCAGGAGGCAGGGTGCAGCATGACCAGGGCTGCCTGGGAAGCCTGGGGTGCCAGAGTTACTGGGTGTAGAACCAGGAGGTGCCCTGGGCCAAGTCCCATCAGAGCTGACAGAAACATGTTCCCCTCTGAGTCAGTAAGTGCTGCTCTGGAAACTAGCCATCAGCTCCTCACTGTTGAGCAAGTGGTCTCTCTCCTAAAACTACCCTAAGAACCCGACTGGTACCAGTCATAGGTATGCGCCGTTCTGTTACATATATATTTCTGTGTTTACTTGTATATTTGTGAATTTTGAGACAGTGTCTCTCTCACTCTGTTAACTTAAACTGGCCTCAAGCTTGTGGCTATCCTCTCCCCTCAGCCTCTTGAGTTAGGTACGGTGGCCTACCTATGACCAACCATGTATGTATTATGTTTACATGTATGTGCTCGTGTATAGGCACGCTCGTGTGTGGGAACATGCACCTCTGCTTGTGCACGTAGAAGCCAGAGAATGACCCTAGGTGTCCTCCTTGTCTTTTGAGACAGGCCTCTCATTGGCCTGGAACTCAGATTAGGCTAGATTAGCTGGCCAGTGAACTCCAGGAATCCTCCTGTCTCCACTTCCCAGTTCTGGGTGAAGTACCCAAGGAGGCCAGAAGAGGGGGTTAGATCCCCTGGTATGGAGTCACAGGCCATTATGAGCCACCATGTTGGTGCTGGGAATCAAACTCAGGTCCTCTGGAAAGTCAGCCAAGTACTTTTAGCTGCTGAGCCATCTCTCCAGCCTTCCTTCCCCCAGTAAGCTCGGTCTGTAGGAATCACCTAAGCTAGTGTGGACGGAGAGCCACTGTTTCAATATTCTGGTCCAGGATTTCAGGGTATCATGGGGAGCATCTGGAGAAACCCCTCATGCCGAGTTCCCTCTTGAAGTTCATTCTAGGTGAAGGCCCTGCGTTCTGCAGTCTGGGGTGCAAGAACGGAAGCCACTGCCCAACAAGGTCACAGAGCTGGTCCTCTGCTGTTTGGTCCAGCTTATCTTTATGTGGGGTTTGCATTTCCTGAATGTTTAGCAACGGGGTGGGGGTGGGGGAGAAGGCAGGGGAAGTGGGCTTAAAGGAGCCCAGTTTAACTTTCCGGTGGCAGGAGATAATCTGTGAGCCCAGAGTTAGACACAGAGAGCCTTGGTTTGAGTCAAGAAGACCAAGGGTGGAGAGGAAAGGCTGGCGCCTGAGAACTAGTCAGAGGCCGCGAGGCGTGTTCAGTAATGACACAGCACAAACAGTAGTTGCGTTCTCTAGCCGCCTTGGGGCCTTCTTGTCTTCGTGGAGGGTGCTCGTGGCGTGTGTCCTCTGACTTGGGCTCCGTGGAGGCACCTGGGTAGAAAGCGGTTGGCTTCTGTGCACAGATCTGTCTGTTGGGATGTGGCCCTCTGGACTTCTGCCTCCCTAGAGCACCCATTACTCAGCTCAGAGATCCTAGGTGACCACGTCCCTCGGGTTGACTTCACGCTTTTCGTTCTAAGTCTGGGAGGCTGGAATGGGTCTGAAGGCGTGGGGACCTTCAACCAGGGGAGGTCCATCAGAACAGATGACACTCGTGGAGCCGAGACTACTCCAGGCTTACATCCCTGGGGTGACTCTGCTAGACAGCGCATCCCTGCCTGGTTCCTCGGTGTGACTGTCATTCAGTGGAAGGAAAGGCTGCAACGCTAAACAAGGCACTGGTGGCCATGCCGCCAGCTTCCTGAGAGCGTGGGCTTCCCAGCACAGGAAATGACAAGAGTCTTGCCTCCGTGGTCCCATAGCTGGGCTGAGATGACCCCAGTCCCCTGGGTGTACCCGCTTAGACTTTTCATTAATGCATATTATTGTATTTTTGTTGTTTTAAATTTTTAAAAATAATGTTTATGTGTCTGAGCGTTTTATCTGCATGTGTGCATCCCGTGTCCTCGGAGGCCGGAAGAGGATGGCAGGTCCTTTAGAGTCTGTTGGTTGAGAACTGCCGTGCGGGTGCTTGGAATTTCACCCTGGGCCTCTGAAAGAGCAGCTAGTATGCTCTTCACCACTGTTTGCTTTGCTTGTTTGCTGTTGTAGGGTCTTACTGCATAGTCCAGGCTTGCTTTGGATATAAAGTCCTCCTGCCTCAGCATCCTAGAATTACAGGCATTGCTATGTTTGAGGTAGCAATGACACCGTGATCTCTCTTTTCCTGGGGGACTTGAACTGCTCGGAATCTGGAACACAGGGAGCAAAGGCCTGTCTTGAAAGGTCTTGGGTTTGGAGTTCAAGCTTTTCATCAGACTGTCTTGGATTCCAGGGTAGTAAAAGTCTCTGTTTCAGAGAAAGGACTATGTGACCTTGAGGATGTAGAGAAATGGGAAAGAAAGGCACATTTAGTTACGAATGCGTCACTGGTAGCCCCTGAAAGCCTGGAGTTTAGTGGTCTGAGGCCTGTACACAGAATCAGCTGTGAGTTGGGAGAGAGATGCAGCTGCAGATGGGCGTGGCCTGAGCAGCATCTGGTCTGGTTCCACCACACCTTTGCTACCACTAATACCAGGTAAGAGGATCTGGCCTGGCCCATAGCCACGTTCAGACCCACCCTGCACACTCACACACATGCATGCATGTGCCAGCACGAACCCCGGGAAGCTACCTATAAAACCAGCAGTTTTGCCCTCCTTGGTGACTGCTCTACCTGGTGGGGGGTGACTGAGCCTTCTCCCGCAATGCTTTGGATCTTCACTCTGGAAGCACCCTGGAGCGTTGGCTCTTGGGGGCACAGGCCTAAGCAGGTCATTGGTGCTTACACTAAGAGAACTCCAGGCTGCCAGGGCCTCAGTCTTCCTTCTTAAGTGACTTCATTCTGGTAATTGGAACAGGAAAGCCTGAAGGTTTCCCAGGAAACAAATAACCAAACCCAACTAGTCATGGCTGAGTCACTGGGCCTGATCGGAACTGTAGGCATGCTAAAAGCAAACATCAGAAACCCCAGCCTGTCCGGCACTGCACCCATCCCCGTGGAGCCGGGTGTGGCCCCCCGTCTATAGAATCTTCAGAAGCACCCAAGGGTAGCCAGTGCCCGTCCTCTTCTGCAGATACCAGAATCGAGAACAATTGCTCTCGCAGGTTAGAGGTCTCAACACCCACCTGGTGGCTCACCACCACCTGAAACTCTAGTTCCTCTTCTGGCCCCCAAAGGCTTCAGACAGGGTGTGGTACAAACAAACACGCATGAGCATAAAATAAAAAGAATTAATTTTTAAGGAGAAAAAGGAAGTCAAAACTGAGGTTCCGAAGCTCAGGAGTGGCTCAGTCTTTGTCTTGCAAGTGTGAAGACCTGAGTTCAATACCCAGGCATGGTGACTTATGTCCCAATACTGGTGAAACAGAGCCAGGAGCTCTGATATCCTAGCCAAATCAGTGAGCGTGAGCCCCCAAATCAAAGTGGGCTAGGAGGAACATCCGGTGCTGACCACTAGCCTACCCCCACACACGAGAGCAAAAAACCTGGAGCAAACAGTGTGGACCTGTGGAGGATTTGAACCTTGACCTTCTGACCCCAGATGCTGACTTCGTGAAGAAAGCATTTTGTCTTCCTCTAGTGAGATGTTTGAGATGAAGGGCGCTTAGCCCTTAAGTGACATTCATTCATTCACTTTGATGTAAAGTATATCATGTCCCTTCTTTTATACTTTATTTATGTGCATACAGTGTCTGCGGTGGCCAGAAGAGGGTGTCAGATCCCCTGGAGTTCCAGGCAGTGGTGAGATCTAGTCGCTCAGAATCAAAGCCCTTTCCTTTACTAGCTCAGGAAGCCAAAATTACACCACATTCTTTCTCCCAGTTGCAAATTTACACCCCCGTGCTGGAGAGCTGGCTGGATCCTGAAATGCTTCTGTACTTCCGTGTCAACTGATGACATTCAGAGGTCAAAGTTGAACTGCAAGGACCCAGCGTGAGGGGAGTAGCCTCGAGCTAGTGGATCTGCAGTACTGAGCAATGCTGTGTGCAGAGTGTTGTGCACCAGAGGACTGGAGGGGGCTGGCCATCATGGTGTGACCTTAACAAGATCCTGACCTGGGTTGTAGCTCGGTTCCTTTCTATGCCCAGGGCTTCACTGCCGTTGCTGCTTAAAGCCAGATGTGGGGGCACACACCTGTAATCCGAGCCCTTGGTAGGGTTGTTAGCCCCACGGAAAGCAGCGTGTCAAGGGAGGCACTTGTCAGAACAGAGGCAGGAGGATCAGGAGTTCAAGGTCATTCTGGGCTAGGCGGTGAGTTGGAGGCCAGCTTGGGTTACAGGAGGCACTGTCTCCAAACAAACAAAAAGAGTAACAAAACTGGAAGACCATCTTTTGTGTGCTAATTCCTCCTCTTTGAAATAGAGAGAGAAAACAGTTCCAACAGTCAGGCTTTTAGTGGTCACAGAGTAATGTCCATGCTTTGTATAGCACGTTCTAGAATGTTACTGTTGGCCATGAAACCTGCGTGCCTCTCAAATTCCTTGCTGCCCTTGTTAGAGACTCAGGCTGGGGAACTGTGACCCAGGAAGACTGTCTTCTCTGAGTTACACTGGCATCAGGTAAACCTGTGGCCACTGCTTCAGCCCACTCTGGGTGATCCCACAGGTCCTCTGCTTTGAATTCTGGCCCCTGGGCCACAGAAGGAACAGCCATGAGCTTTTTATTCTTCCATTCAAAATATTTTAATGGGAAAAAAGGGTGGAGAAGGAAAATTAAATTAACTTTGTTTAAACGCTAGCTTTCTTCCCCCTTCCTCTTCCCACTTTAGAAAAAAAAAGGGTTTTTTTTTTTTTGTATTATTAAGTACATATGTGATTATCTTGAGTGTGGGTGTGTGTGACTGCAGTGCCCAAAGAGGCCAGAAGAGGGCGTATTAGATTCCCCTGCAGTTGGAGTAGAAGTTGTGAATGTGGCTGCTGGGAACAGAATTTAAGTCTTCTGGGGACTGGAGAGATGGCTCCATGGTTAAGAGCACTGGCTGCTCCTCCAGAGGACCTGGGTTCAATTCCCAGCACCCACATGGCAGCTCACAACTGGCTGTAACTCCAGTGCCAGGGTATCTGACAGCCTCACACCAATGTGCATAGAATAAAATTAAATAAATTATTAAAAAGGAAGAAAAAGAGTTTAGGTCCAAGGAACAGCATCCTGTGCTCTAAGCTGCTGAGCCATCTCTCCAGCCCCATATTGTGCTGTTTTAACTTTTTTGAGTGATGTTCTGGGTAACAGAACATAATATTTAGACGTGCCGAGCTGGCAGCTGGCAGGTATGTTGTCAGTGCACACAAATCATCTCCCAGGGTGGGTTGGGAGACAGCGTGTACACAGCCATGCACACTTGGAAGATTTACAGAGACTGGGGAAGAAGCTAGTGGGTCTCTTCGGAAGCGTGTCTTGTGGAAGACAAGCCATGGGTGTGGGTGGCCCTTCAGAGCAGGCGCAGAAGTCCCCTCCATTGTGCGCACAGGAGATCCCATCTCCCAGCGATAGAAGCAAGCTCCTCCTTCCGATATATATACATGCTGTCAGCCCTTCAGCACAGAGTGAAGGAAGCGCTCCTTAGGAAAACAGTTTATACCGTGTGTGTGCCGAGGGCTATAGGAAGATGTATTGGGTCCAACCTTGCTCTGTGGGCATTCTTTTTAATTAATTAGTTAATTAATCAATTAATGTGTTGTGGAGGATGGAGGTCAGAGGACAGTTCTCAGGAGCTGATTGAGCTCAATCCGAGGCAGCAGGCATCGCTCACCAAGCCCTCTCGAGCGTCCTTCTCGCGGCCTGCCTTCACTTGCCACGCTGTCAAGGGCCTCACACGTTCTCTTGGCCTCAGGATCCCTGTCCAGCTGCTGGGCAGGGGTGGTGCACATGCTTAACCCCAGCACTCGGAAGGCAGAGAGAGAGAGATGGATCTCTGTGAGTGTGAGGCCAGCCTGGTCTACAGAATGAATTCAATGAATTCCACAACAGCAGGACTACACAGAGAAACCTGTCTCGAAAAAAAAAAAAATCCCTGTCCAGGGACAGAGGCCATCATAGGTGTCAAAATGAAACTGAGATTTCCCAGGCCTCATTTGTGAACCCAACATCTGGATGTCGCTGTCACCCATCCTGACAGCCACTGTAAATGCTATCTTTTCCCTGAGCTCTGGCATTCTCGGGGAGCAGGGTCATGTGACACTGTTCACAGACAGCCTTTTCATAGCACATGAGAGCTGGCGTGTACCATGGCCCACGGTCGATAATGTCTTTACCAGCCTTCACATACCTGAGGGACAACCAGCTTTCTCCATAGCTTGCTGGTACCTCACAAAGGCTAGCCTGCGCTACACAGCTCAACCCCGTGCTAAAATCAGATAGCATTCAGGTGTAGTGCTTCGTGTCTCTAATCCCAGCTGTCAGAAAGTAGAGACAGGGCTAGCCTGGGCTACACAGTGCAGCCCTGTGCCAAAATCAGATAGCATTCAGGTGTGGTGCTTCCTGCCTGTAATCCCAGCAGTCAGAAAGTAGAGACAGGAGGATTGGGAATTATAGCCAGCTTCGTCCATAACTGAGTTTAAGGCCGGCAAGTACCACAGGAGATTCTACTGCAAGCAAACAAAAACTATTTTTAAAAAATGAGCAAGCTGGCTGGGTGGTGGTAGTGCACACCTTTAATCCCAACACTTGGGAGGCAGAGCCTGGTCTACAGCGCGAGTTCCAGGACAGGCTCCAAAGCCACAGAGAAAGAAGAAACAGAAGAAGCCGTCATACACACTCTCTTTCTACGCCCACTCCTGGTGCAGGTCCTAGAGAACTCACAGGGGGTCCTAAGGGTTTGCATCTGAGAATGCTGATCTTGGGGTACCGATAGTGAGGGTAGTGAGGTAGTAAGCCTCCTGTGTCACTGGGAGGCGGGGTCTTAGCATGGGGCAGGTTAGATGCCATTTTTGTGGGTACTTCCCAGTGGGTCCTGCTCATGGGCACAGCACTAGTGTCTCTCTTGCTGTTCTGGCCCCCCCCATTCTGACTGCCCCCACCCTTCTGTTCTGGCTGCCCCCTCCACCCCTCTGTTCTGACTGCCCCCCCACCCCTCTGTTTTGGCTGCCATTCCTCCCACCTCTCCTGTTCTGGCTGTCCCCCCTGTTCTGGCCCCCCATTCTGACTGCCCCCCACCCCTCTGTTCTGGCTGTCCCCCCACCCCTCTGTTCTGGCTGTCCCCCATACCCCTCTGTTCTGGCCGCCATCCCCCCATCCCTCTGTTCTAGCTGTCCCCCCACCCCTCTGTTCTGGCCGCCCCCCACACCCAACTGGCTTCCACGAGGTCCTGGTAGGCCTGAGGATGCCGAGGGCTCTCCCACAGCCATCCTAAGCTGGATCCTGCTCTTTGACAGTGTCCTTGGCTCCATGACTTCCTCATCTTCAACTGATCTCGCAGGGTTAGGGTTACATTCAACAAACTTGGTCCCTGTGTTCATAAACACTGAGTGAGTCAGCTGTGAGCCAACCCGCCGGTGGCACTGTAGAAGGGGAGGAGACTAAAAACAGAAGCATTAGATACAGCTCCCCTCCTGAGGGATAAAATCTAGTACTGGCTGAACAGTAGAACAGCCATGTTTCCCAGTCTGAGGTTGCCTGCCTGGACCTGCACCACATCCTCGAGGGTCAGGTCTTTCTCTCCTCCCCCACCACGGTTCTCAGTTCATCTCCAGGGGCTCTGGTGGGCCTAACGCTTCAGCCTCTGGTCTCCTAGCATCAGGAGAAAGTTGTTTGGCAAGAGACTTGGGACAGTGAGATAGTGTGGGCCAGTGACCAAAACATATGAACCTGTGGAGGACAGTTCAGACTGTAACTGGTAAATTGCAACAAGCAGTCCTAATCATGATTCACCACCATTTAGAAAACGTTTGGGGTACGTCCTCCTGTGTCCGTCTTTCACTGGGCCCATGACTTGGCCCTGTCCCCACCCAGTTCTTTCCTTCATCTCTTCACACCATGCGATCTCCTGGAGCAGCTTTGTGGGGCTCTGAGAGCCTGCCGGGGTCTGTGGCAGTTGGTGTGGTTCCCCCAGGATCTTCACTGTTTGTGGGGCTGAGTCCGGTCTCGGAGCTTTGTCCTGAACTCTGAGACCTGTCCAGTCCACTGAGGCCGTAACTCAGAATCCCGGGAGCTAGAGGTCTGTGAGACACACAGGCTGACGGCGCCAGCCACACCTTCTCCACTGTCCCCTGCAGGGGAGCTGGTCTGTGGTGCTGGCCTGCAGCTTTCTTGACTTGATCGGGTATGGGACTTAGGTCATAGCAATGGAGTCGTTGTGTCCTTGTGTTTTCTTAGCTAATATTTCACTCTGAGACTCTAGGGTAAGAGATGACCCACTGCATCCTCCCCCCCCCACACACACTCCCTGAGGCCTGACGGAGCGGCTAGGAGACTGTCTCCCCTCTTCTTTCCCCCTGCCCTGCCCATATCAGCTCCTTGGATGGGGATCCTTGCTCTGGCTGCGAGCCCAGGACTGACTCAGAAGGTCCTGTGCCTCCAGGATGATAGTAGATATTTCCTGAGAGCCGGGGCTCCACACCCCTCTCCCCTACGGTGATCCTACCTGGGTCCCAAACAACAAGGACCTACCCACTGCCCCTCCCGAACCCTGACTAGAACAGCTTTACTCTCCCAGGAGGCTGGAGCCTACACTGTGGCCTGTACCCTGGAAAGTCAGGATTGCCTGTGGAGGGGCACCTCCTCCTTGTGAGCTTTCCTGGGGGGCTTGTGTAAGCACCCCCAACCTGCAGGCTGCCAGGTCAGAGGCACCTCTGTCATAGCAGAGGGCCAGGGCAGCAGGTCCCAGGTGTGGGTTTGTCTGAGGGAATATGAAGAGTCCAGACTTCAGCTTCTGAGCTGTCAGTCATGACTATCAGTCTCACAAGGCCAAGGATCCCGACCTCTTCCACCCTCCTGAAACAGAATGGTGTCCGTTGGTTCTGGAATTTTCCTCAAAGCTCAAAGTGCTCTGTGCCCTTACCCGCTAAACAGTTTTCAGGTTGATTCTGTGGACCCCAAACACCAACTGTGTCTCGTTTCCACAAGTCAGTAAAGATGCGCCGAGATTATATGGATTTAGTCAGGCTCTTTCCTAAGAAACTTTTACTTCAATTATTTGCATGTGTAAAACTTCAAAGACGTCCAAAGAGAGCACACGGTTTTGGGGTGTCACAGAGAGTCTCTGGGACAAAACCCAGCGCTCCATGCTCTATCCCGGTGCCCCTCTAGTCACTTCACATCCACTCTATGCCTGTGGCCCCAACCAACCAACCTGGTACTGGCCAACTGCAGAGAAGAGTGACTTGTGAGGGCGTGGAGGCCAGAGGCCAGCCTCGGCTGTCTTCCTCTGTGACTCCATGTGCATTTTTGAAATGGGGTCTTCCCACTGAGCCTGGATCTCACTGTTTCAACTATACCAGCTCCTCAGCAAGTCGCTGTGTGTGCTCCCTCCTCAGCCCTGGGATGCAGTCTCATGCCCCCACGGAGAACTTGACTGTGGATGCTGGGGATCCGAACTCGGGCCCCAGTTCATGCTTGGACACTAAGCACCTTCCCCTCTGGGCATCTCTCTAGCCCTCTGGTTTGAGTTTTTGACAAAAAGAGCTCAGGTCTTCCAGGGTGGCCTTGAACCCATGAACACAGCGTATAGCCAAGGATGGCCTCAAACTCTTGGTCCCCTTGCCTCTGCCGCCCAAGTTCAGTCAGCGTTCCCTAGACTGAGGAAAGATGGCACTGGCAGTGAGGACCAGAGGTCTCCACATAGAGCAGGAGCCGGGAAGCAATGCCCAGCCTGTCTACTTGGCGGTTCCCGAGCTGAGGGTCTGGCTCCCAGCTGATTCCTAGGGATTCAGAGAAGCAATGATGTCAGTGCGCTAGAGGACAGAGAGATCAGTGTCCCTCAGAGAGACCGAAAGCCAGCCTCAAACCCTGGGCGGAGAGGAGCAGGGCCGGGAAGGAAGAGGCTCGCCCCAGATACTCCACCAGGGAAGATTTAGACACTAACCACCAATATTGGCAGACCAGCTCTGTAATCGGGTTACTGGGTTGTAAAATACCCGCTAGCCTTATTTAGGAGACTAATCAGAAAGCATTTAGGACCTCGACATCCTCTGCTCAAAAAAACGACAAGCCCGCGTCCTGGAGAACCCCCTCCTGTAGCGGCTGCCTCCTGGATGGGGGTGGGGTGGAGAGAGAGAATCCCAGAGGGATCTGAGTTAAGCATCCCTAAAAGCCAGCAGGAAGATTTGCCTAAAGCGTAAGCCAAAGCCCTTCGGGGAACTGTGTATACAGTCTATAAATGATGGCCCTGGCCGGAAAAGGAAAGGCTTCTTGGATTTTCTCCCTCAAACAAGCCGTGGTGGTCTGGCAGGGGCAGGGTGTTACCCCTTCTGAATTGTAAGCAAACAAGTCCTACAGAGACTTCAGCCAAAGTCAACTTCCTCCCCTAGTGTGCCTGTCTGTCTCTGGCTCAGAGCCTAGCCCCAAGACACATGTCCTCCTTGCAGACTGTACCCCGATCTCCTGGTGCCCTGAGCTGGGGGTGAGGGAAGACTAACACTGGAGACAAGGGCCAGGCTGTGGCTTGGGTCAGGTCTAGCCATACCTATTCCTGTGCCGTCAGTTAGCTAAAGAGGGGTATGTGGGGTGTGTGTGTGTGTGTGTGTGTGTGTGTGTCAGCCAGAGAACGCTACACATTCTGCTCTCTCAAAACTTTGGATTCCATCGTCTGTACCACATAAATGAGGTAATGGTGCTGTAATCACAGTATTCGGGAAGTGAAGTCAGAGGTCAGCTTGCACTAGAGACCCTGTTTTAAACAAAAGAAGTTGTTAGACACGCCTTTAATCCCAGTACTCGGGAGGCAGAGGCAGGCAGATCTCTGTGAATTCTAGGCCACCCTGAGCTACATAATAAGACCCTCTCTCTGTAAAGTTTTTTTCCTTGCCATAAGAAAATTAGAGGAGCCAGGCGGTGATGGCTCATGCCTTTAATTCCAGCACTCGAGAGGCAGAGGCAGGTGGTGGATCTCTGTGAGTCAAGACCAGCCTGGTCTATAAGAGCTAGTTACAGAACAGGCTCCAAAGCTACAGAGAAACTCTATCTCGAATAAAAAAAAAAAAAAAGGAAAAAGAAAGAAAGAAAATTAGAGAAGATTCCAGTCCAGTTCCAAGATCCATAAGTATAAGTATAACCCTTATGGGGCCAGGTCTTGACTCGGTTGTGCTGGAGCATGCTCACACCCACCCAGTCTGCGACCACTTTCATGATATGTCCACACTGTTCTAACAGGCAGCACAAGTACTTAGCTAATAGTTCTTAGTAGCTGCTCCTCTCTGTGCAAGTGTGCCAGCTCCTACGAGACCTCTGCAGAACCTCGCTATGGTCTTCAGCGCTCCGTGATTCTGGTGTATTGGGGCCCTTGGCCCTCCAGGAAACAGAAGACATTCATTGTTCAGTCCATGTCAAAGGCTAGCCTCTAGGAATGAAGTGACCACAATAGCTACCATTTTGGTTCTGCAAGTGTTCACTGGGTACAGGTGAGGACCCAGTCACAGAGACAAGATGCCTCTGGATGACTGGCAAAGAAACCATGGATTGTCTGTCCGAGTCTGTGTGATAAGATGGAGTGTGGAGGTGGAACTGAGGTCTGAGTGGTCATTTATCTGTCTGGCTCACTCCGGGGCACCTGAGTCTTGTCCATGGCACTGAATTGGCAGAATAAATGTATAAATAGTGGTGTCGCTCATGCGTTAAAATGTGTCTGGTGCCAGTTACTCAGAAGGATAGGGACACCCTGAGCAAAGCTCTTACCTCATTAGAAAAATCATAAGGTTACAAAAGTAACCTTAAAGTAAATAAAAAGGAAAAAGAATCTGGTGACATCCTTGGTGTTCTAGCAGCTTTCCAATTGACAAGCCAGTTGATGAGCAGTGTCCGGGTTTTCAATGATACGCGGAAGATGACAGTTTGCCAGGATGCCGACCTGGGGGTCTAGCACGCCACCATTTGTGTCCGTGGGGCTGTGTACAGCTGGTGCCCAGGATGTGTCGATCCTGAATGTTCCGGGGGGATTCAGGGTAGCCGGAGACTGAAGCAGGAGACTCTTCATAAACTCTTTCTGAGTTTTTGCTATGGGTTTTCACTGCATTTTCCAGCATTGAGTTGGGATCGTCTGTACTCTTCTGTCTGTTGTTTTCAGCCGGTGAATAGACATTCAGATAAATACACACAACACAGGCAAAGTAAGTAGTGTGTGGTGTTGCCGTGGCCTCCCTATGCTGTGTGGGGACGTCACTGTCCTCTTAGTTGAGCAAATATTCATGGTGGCCATGAGCCAGGCACTGTTCCAGTCCCAGAGGGCACATCTCTGGGTCTCAGTTTCTCTATCTGTATTGTGCAGAGACCAGCTGACCCCTGAGACTGTGTGTGACCTTCAACTTGAGCGTACAGGAGAAACACCAGGAAGTCTCATTAGGACACAGATCAACTTGGTGGCTGCCTGTCTCTAACCCCAGCACTTGGAAGGTAGAGGCAGAGGATAAGGAGTTCAAGGTCGTTGGCTGAATAGCAAGTTTGAGACCGGCCTGGACCTGATACTCTTTCTTAGTACAACAGAAAAAGATGCAGACTGCTGGGTCCTGCCCAAAGTTTCTGAGCTTTGGGTCTGTGTGTAGCCAGAGCACAGGTGGTGCTGATGTTGCGGGCATCCCAGGAACTGAGGTCACCAGAGGTCCACCTAGGGCCTGTGCTTATATAAGCCACAGTCCCACTCTGGGTATGCGGAGGAATGGAGAATCTCTTCCTCCAACTGAGAATGCAGAGCTGTTGAAATAATAGGAGCAGCGGGGCTGCGTCCCCAGCACCCCAGCCGCCTGCTAGCTTATGCCCCGAAATAACAACACACAAACTGTATTCATTTAAGCACTGCTTGGCCCATTTCTATCTAGCCTCTTCTAGGCTAATTCTCGCACCTGGACTAGCCCATTTTTAATAATGTGTGTAAGCACCCCAAGGTGTGCTTACCAGGAAGATTCTAGCCTATGTCCATCCTGGGTCGGAGCTGCCTGGGAGAGCGGAGCCTGGCGTCTCTGCTCCAGAGAGCAGAGCTGTCAAGTCTGAGCTCACTTCCTCTTCCTCCCAGCATCCTGTTCTGTTTACTCCTCCCACCTATGTTTTAACCTATCAGGGCCAAGGAGTTTCTTTATTGCTTAACCAACAGATTGATATATGACACTCCCACATCACAGAGCCAGCCCTCTCTCTCCCCAGCACGTCAGGTGAGCTTCACAGCGACAGAAGCAACATGATCCGGCTTCCTTCCATACCGTGTATGCATGTCTGTGGTGAGCGACAGGTGTACAGGTGTCTGCCTGAATGCATGTATGTGCACCGTGTGTGTACCTGGTACCCTGAGAGGCCAGGTGAGAATGTTGAGTCCCCTGGAACTGAAGCTATGAGCAGAACATGGGCGCTGTGAGCAGAACCCAGGTTCTGTGCAAGGACAGCCAGGGCCCCTAACCACTCAGCACTTTCCCCCCTTTTTTTAAATTACATTTTATTTATGTATGTACTTGAGCATGCATGCTCTTGTGGAAGTCAGAACACAACT
This sequence comes from Alexandromys fortis, assembly GCF_014885135.2. Classification (NCBI taxonomy): domain Eukaryota; kingdom Metazoa; phylum Chordata; class Mammalia; order Rodentia; family Cricetidae; genus Alexandromys; species Alexandromys fortis. The sequence goes on from NW_026068091.1 coordinate 1,725,933, forward strand.
TGGAGAGCTGGTTCTCATTCAACCTCGTGGGCCCCAGGGACTGAACTCAGGACAACAGGCTTGGCAGCAAGCACCTTTGCCCTCTGAGCCATCTCCCGAGCCCTGTTGGCGAGTCTCTGATGAGGATGTGATGCCCCTGTTGGACACCTGCTTATATGGCTTTATTTGTGCTGTTCCCTTCTCTGGAATGCTCTCCTAGGTCCCCTTCCCCACTTTAAGTCCTGTTTGTCTATGGAGAAATCTGACTTTTCTAGTGTCTGTGCAGCCTGTGTCTTAACTCAGGGAGACTGGGTCATTATTAGGACTTTCTCTTGTTCATTGGCACAGTCTACAGTAGGATGGTTTTCTATGGATAAATAAGAAAGGGGTCTGATTTGGACTCCGGAGGAGGGGCACAGGGAGTGTTCTCAGAAAGGGTTAGGCAGAGCTGAGATTCCAGAGACACCAAAAGAGGTGAGAAAACAGGAGAGGAACGAGTTCTCCAGCTGTGAGGTATAGAGTATGCAAATCGAGTACAGCCAACTCGAACTCCGAACTCCGGGAACTGAGAAACAACCAGAACAGGTGGGGTAGGGAAGAGGGGACAGGAGAAACAAGTAAGGAAGGAAGAGATGAGTGTGGACCTGGGGCGGACTGTGCAGAACCTGGCGACCTTGGTAAGTCTTATTCCTAAAAATATGGCGGGCTCCTCAGTTCAATTCCCAGCAAGCATATGGTGGCTCACAACCATCTATAATGAGATCTGGTGCCCTTTTCTGGCAAGCGAGCATACATGGAAGGAATGTTGTTATACATAATAAATAAATAAATCTTTAAAAAAAAAGAATTATAGTTACAATATTTTTATCTATTTTATCATTTATCATAACTAAGGAAAACTATAATTATAACTATCTATTCTTCAACTCCATCAAAGACTCCAGAAGGATATAATATTACCTAAGTAAATAGGAATTACATTGTTAGTAACTTCCAAAACTCTAGAATTGACAGAGACATTTCACTGCCTGGACACTCACCCAATGTTCTTCTGTATCGTTAGAACATCCATATTTAGACTACAGCCTATAGTATCTGGTAGACTTTCCCATGAAGCAGGAAATTTCAAAGACAGTTCCACCTATATTGGCAGTTTGTCAGTTACTTTCTTCTGTGTCCTGCAGAATGTCTGGCAGTCTCTTTCATGTAGCAGGAACCCTGAAGAACTGTCTCACACCTTTAGGCAAGTTCAGCCGTCATTTTTCTGTGGGTCCTGCATGTCCAGTTCATACAGCATAACATCAAACAGTTCAGACAATAGCGGTTTCTTGCCCAAATAACTAACAAACTCCATGAGGAGCCTCTTCGATGCCCATCTTCCTCTTGAAGTATTGCTGCTGCCAGGAACAGATGTGTCTCATTGTCATGAAAGTCCTAAGTTCTTAAACATTGTAAATGCCATATTTTGTAGTCTTTGAAAGATTTGAAGAATGCCTATCCATCTGAAATAATCTCTGTACATCTAGAAAACTTAACTAACATTACTGCAAGCTTGGCTGTTATAGATAACTATCTATTAACCTGTCTTTTAAATTATACATTATGTTTTTAAATGAGTTGCACAAACACAGTACCTTAATCAGGACCAAAAATATACATATAACAAAATTGACCTAAAATTTGTATCAATAGACCAAGATTCAAACCAGTGCAAAGTATTCATATCTATAGCATGTCCCCTTTAAATGTAAACAAACATTTATAAACAATATTTGGGAATTTGGGCATATTTCTCTCTAAACGGCTTCCTGCTTTTTGTTGGGTAAAGTAATTTTTGGGAGTGTTCAGAGCAACCTTTCAGGGGTTCTGGCTTCATCAAACCACATTATTCAGAAGAAATCCATAGGTTCTTATCTTCTGTGGAAATAAAAGAACCTCTTTTTTTAAGAAAAATTATTTATTTATTTTATTGTGTATACAATATTCTGTCTGTGCGTATGTCTGCATGCCAGAAGCGGGCACCAGACCTCATTACAGACGGTTGTGAGCCACCATATGGTTGCCAGGAATTGAACTCAGAACCTTTGGAAGAGCAGGCAATGCTCTTAGCCACTGAGCCATCTCTCCAGCCCCAAGAACCTCTTTTTCAAAGCAACAAATCCTTAGACCCAAAATTTGAAGTTAAGATATATATATATATGTTGGTTTAGCTTAGCAGCCCATACAACAAAGTATCTCTCTGTACTTAGCTCCTTTACAGTCAAAAAATTCAAAGAAAACACAATAATATACATAATCCTGCTAATCCACTGGCTGAAACAGATTTATTCCTTAACCAATAAAAGCAACACAGAAGGACTTCTCACACCGTCTATCGAGGACCCTTCAGTGGCTCCCCTCTCTTTCCGTGCCACCTCAAATTCAGGGTCAATTTCAGGTGTCTCTCCTTAAAAATCCTCCTAACTTAAGTTGGTAAAACTCCTTTTTCTTAGTTTTTTAGGTAGGACCTCATGTAGCCCAGAGTGGCCTTCAACGCCTCCCGATTCCCGTCTCTGAGCACTGAGTGACAGGCATGTGTCACCACAAACAGCTCAGTGTTTTGTAGAGCTCCTCGCCCGCTTGCTCATGCTCAGTGTGTGTCCACAGTTTCGATCATGTTTGCAGATGTGATTTCCAGCGTGGTATAAATATTGATGTTTTCAAGTGCCGCTATGACATCACTTTTAAGTTTATCCCATGGAATCTAAACATCCTAGCGATCCAGTACCCACCCATGACTCATTTAAAAATACACATACACTGTATCCTCTGCTTTTCCTTGAAATTTTATTTGTCTTTCACTTCCTCAGGAATTGATATGTGATGTATCTTTAGGTTTACATCTCTCTCACTTGTGCCCTCATCCTATTTGTCTGAAACAACTTAGCTGACATTTTTCATTTCCTGAATCATGAAGTTACAAGTTTCTTCTGGTTTGAGTTATAATTATAAAATTTTAATAGTGCACAATTGATCAAACCACACAAATGTATAACGGATGAATAAATGATAAACAGTAAAAGTAAAATCATGTTGAAAATGTACCTCAGGACAGTGGTACTGAATGCCTTCTCAGATAATCTCTTCACTACGCTGGAATGGAGTCAGTTAGTGTTTGCTCCTGTGCATGAGGCCCAAGGTTTGATCCCCACACTGTGTAAGGCAGGGGTCCACACTCCTATAACCCCAGCACTCAGGAGGGAGAGTCAAGAGGATCAGAAACCAAAGGTTATCCTCAGCTACAAGACAAGCTTAAGGCCAGCCTGGGCTACCTAAAACAGTGGAGAGGCAGCTCAGTGGTTAAGAGCACTTCCTGCTCTCCCAGAAAATTAGATCAGTTCCCAGCACCCATGCTGGGGCCTGATACTTGCTCACACCCCCACCCCCTCCTTCAGCTCCAGGGGATCTGATACCTTCTGGCTTACCCACATTTGTGTGTGCATAAACACATGCTTACATAAATAAGAAAGAATTGCTGGGCAGCAGTGGTGCACACCTTTAATCCCAGCACTCAGGAGGCAGAGATGGGAGGATCTCTGGGAGTTCAAGGCCTGCCTGGTTTACAGAGCGAGTTCTAGGACAGGCTCCAAAGCTGCAGAAGAAAAAAAAAAAAAAAAGAAAAAAAAACCTGTCTCGAAAAACCAAAATATAAATAATAATAATAATTTTGAAATCTAAGGAGATTATTGCTAGTGTGAGACCAGGACCAGCATTTTCCATCTATCCAGTCATAAGCACAGAAAGCCATTGTTCATACTTGATAGGAGGAACATGGGGTTTTATCTTAAAAACAAAACAATGAAGGAAAACCTCAGTACTGGAGAGATGGCTCAGTGGTTAAAAGCACTTGCTGCTCTTCCATGGGACTCAGGTGTAGTTCCTGGCACCCACATCAGGTGACTCACTCTCTGTTTCTATGCCCCTCTCTCTTCTCTCCTCTCCCCTCCCCTCCCCTCATTTGTCCCTCCCTCCCTCTCTCTCCTCTCTGCTTCCCTCCCCTCCCCTCCCCTCCCTCCCTCCCTCTCATCTCCAGGGACCCAGTGCTCTCTGGCCTCAGCAAGCACTATACACATATGATACACATAAATGCACGCAACCACACACACATGTATAAATTTAAGAATGAGAGAATAAGTCTAAAAAACCAAACAACTCATTGCCGTTCAGTGTGGTGCCAGAAACCCAGCCCCCCTCCCCCATCCTGTTCCATCCCTCCCTGCATGTGGCCCACTGAGCTGTAGCACCAGGCCATTCTGTTAAGGACCTGTGTTGTTAAGTCACCGGGTTGCTCAGTTCTTTGGTCTGCTTCTGAATTCTATACCAAAAATCACACTGTGACCTATTACCCAAAATATCTATTTAATTATTTATCCTATAACTTCCTTTTAAATCTTATTATTGTGTGGATGCTTTTGGGAATGGGTGTGCATGCCGTGGTAGGGGTGTTGGAGTCAGAAGAGTCATAGAACTTCCTTTGGGATTTTTTTTTTTTAAGATTTTATGTGTGTGTGTGTGTAATGTGTGCAAGTGCCCTAGGAGGCCAGAAAAGGGCATCAGATTCCCCTGGAGGTGGAGTCACAGGAGGCTCTAAACTCCTGCCTTGGATGCTGGCAACTGAACTCAGGTTCTTTTGCAAGAACGGGGATGCTCTTTACCCACTGAGCCATCTCTCCAGCCTCACGGAACTTAATATGAAAAGAATTAGAAACGAAAAAGAGGGCCTGTGAGGTGCCTCAGCAGGTACAGGAGCTTGCAGCCAAAGCCTGATGATCCAAGTTCAATCCCCAGAACCCATAAGGTGGGAGGAGAGAGCTGACTTCCATACGCGCTGCAGCACAGGAGCGCCTGAATGCTCTCCAGCACCCACAGGAAAGCTAGGTGTGGCTGTCTGACTGTACCTCCGCACTGGGTGTGGCATAGGGAGGGGGATCGCTGGGGCTTCTGCCCACTAGTCTAGCACCAGGTTCATTGAGAGAGCTTGGAATAAATAAGGTGGGAGGTGATGGAGCTGGACATCTGGTATCCTCCTCTGATCCGCACATGGGAGAGTACGCACACCACACACCATGGTTCTCCTGCGGAGATCAGAGTACAGGTGGCAGGAGTCGGTTCTCTCCTTCCTAGGTCATCGGGCTTAGCAGCAGGTGCCTTGACATGCTGACCCAATGCACCAGTCCTCCCTGCACTTACCTTTGTAAGTAATCACAATATATATAGTGGCTTGTCAAGAAACATCCACAGAAGCCGGGCGATGGTGGCGCACGCCTTTAATCCCAGCACTCGGGAGGCTGAGGCAGGCGGATCTCTGTGAGTTCGAGACCAGCCTGGTCTACAGAGCTAGTTCCAGGACAGGCTCCAAAGCCACAGAGAAACCCTGTCTCGAAAAACCAAAAAAAAAAAAAAAAAGAAAAGAAAAAGAAACATCCACAGATAATTCTGACCTTTGCATCCTGTCTTCCAGGTGTGAACGGCATTTCCCCACCACGGTGGTGTCTGGTCCATACCTCAGCCCGAGGGAGGATGTAGACACCTCGGCTCTGCAGATGAGTGGTTCAAACCGGCACGAACCCCTGCCTCCAGCCCCCCTCACAGACATGTCGGCCGTGGAGTAGGCTGGACACTTTCTCTCATCTTCTCAGGGTTTCAGGATTTTTTTTATTTTCTTCATTTCCTTTTTTTTTTCCTGTGGCTGAACATTCATAATCATGGGGGACCAGCAGTTGTACAAGACCAACCATGTGGCCCACAGTGGTGAGAACCTCTTCTACCAACAGCCACCTCTTGGTGTCCACAGCGGGCTGAACCATAGCTATGGGAGTACAATCTCGGGGGCCGGAATGGAGGCCCCGCAGGCCTCGCCCATCTCGCCTCACTTCCCTCAAGATACTCGGGATAGTTTGGGCTTGCCGATTGGCTCCAAAAACCTTGGCCAAATGGATACCTCCAGGCAGGGAGGATGGGGAAGCCATGTGGGTCCTGGGAACCACGTCCAGCTTCGTAGCAACTTGGCCAACTCAAACATGATGTGGGGGTCGCCGGCCCAGGTAGAGCCCACTGATGGCTACCAGTACACTTATTCCCAGGCCAGCGAGATCCGGACCCAGAAACTCACCAGTGGTGTTTTACACAAGCTGGACTCTTTCACCCAGGTGTTTGCCAACCAAAACCTGCGAATTCAGGTCAACAATATGGCCCAGGTGCTGCATACTCAGTCAGCAGTGATGGATGGAGCCTCGGACAGCGCTCTTCGCCAGCTGCTCTCGCAGAAGCCCGTGGAGCCCTCAGCATCAGCTATAGCGTCTCGCTACCAGCAGGTGCCCCAGCAGCCTCACCCTGGTTTCACAGGTGGACTGCCCAAACCAGCCCTTCCGGTCGGGCAGCATGCTCCCCAAGGGCACCTGTATTATGACTACCAGCAGCCCCTGGCCCAGATGTCAATGCAAGGAGGACAGCCACTGCAAGCCCCTCAGGTGCTGTCCAGCCATATGCAACCAATGCAGCAGCACCAGTATTACCCACAGCCGCCGTCTCAGCAGCAGCAAGCCGGACTGCAGCGGATCTCGATGCAGGAAATGCAGCAGCAACCGCAGCAACAGATTCGCCCCTCACAGCCTCAGCAGCAGCAGCAGCAGCTCCAGCTGCAGCAGCGGCAGGGTTCACTGCAGATACCTCAGTATTATCAGCCCCAACCCATGATGCAACACTTGCAAGAGCAGCAGCAGCCCCCGATGCCCCTGCAGCCCCCTTCCTATCACAGGGACCCTCATCAGTATACCCCGGAGCAGGCACACGCTGTCCAGCTGATCCAGCTGGGCTCCATGCCGCAGTATTACTATCAGGAGCCTCAACAGCCCTATAGCCACCCCCTTTATCAGCAGAGCCACCTGTCCCAGCACCAGCAGCGTGAAGACAGTCAGTTGAAGACCTACTCTAGCGACAGGCAGACTCCGGCTATGCTGAGCTCCCACGGGGACATGGGACCCCCAGATACAGGGGTGGTAGACCCAGCAAGCTCAGAAATGACCCGAGTCAGCAGTACCCTTCCTCACCAACCGCTCCTGTCCCCCAGTGGAATCCACCTCAACAACGTGGGGCCCCAGCATCAGCAGCCGTCTCCCAGTGCGATGTGGCCCCAGGTACCTCAGAGTCAAGCTCTCTCCCCTTATCTGCGTGTGCAACAGGCTCTGCCAGGCATGAGTCTCAGCAGTGCCCAGTTCTCTCTCCAGCCTTCATCCTTTCTGCTCTTCATGTGTTTCACAAATGTTAACCGACTTATGCCAGGCACTATCTGTGCCAGGTATTGGGATGCAGAATCAGTATGGATCCAGCCTGTGGCCCTGGGGATTTGTCATCTCATTAAGGAGATGACAGAACACTGTAGTTCATCCTAAATGGTTGATGTGATGATCCAGCCTAGAGTCAGTTCAGTCACAGGCTGCAGGGCAGAACTTGGCTTCTGTGCTTACAATCCCGGCCCCTGGGAGGCAGAGACCAGGGGGATCCCTGGGGCTCACTGACCAGCTTGCCTAGCTGACATACAGAGTCCAAGCCAGTAAGAAACCCTGTCTCAGAAATAACAAGCTGGGCTGTCATGATGGCTCAGTGGGTCAAGGTCTTGCTGCCATGCCTAAGGACCTGAGCTCCACCCCCCAAGATCCACATGGAGGAAGGAGAGTACTGACCCCCACAGTTGTGTTTTGACCTCCACACGCATGCTGTGGCACACACAGTCACACATGGTACATAAAATTAGCCGTGTGGACAGAACAACAGCCAAAGCTGACCTCTGGCCTCCGCTCATATGCCCACATGTGTGTACATAATCATACATAACCACATGCACCTGAACACATACAAACACGTGCACAGTGTCTAGATCAGAGACAAGGGGATCACATAGTGGGGATTTCTCACCCCTGTTGGATCCCTATCCTTAGGTTATTCCCCAAGACACAGATCATCCTCTGATCCCTGCAGAAACACTGCGCACACGTGTGCTTCCCCATCTCACACACAGACACACACACGTACGCACACTGTACATGCACTCGTAGACACGAAGATGTCCGGTCTCCTGGGCGGATGTCCCCGTTAGTGCAGTGCAGAGTGGCTGCAGACAGAACAAGGAGGGCAGAGGGGGTTGTGTCCCAGCAGGCTTGGGGCTGGCTTCAGCACCGAGTGTGGAGCAGTGTCATTATTTAGGGAGTAGGGGAAAGAAATCAAATGCAGAACAAAAGCAGGGTCATTGTGAGCAGAGAAAGTTCTAGAAGGGTAGATTCTGGTGTTCAGACCTCTTGAGATTCCTCCCTTTAGAAATAACGTTTGTGTTTTCTCTTTTCTCGTTTTCTTCTGGTGTCCTGTTCGTCTCAAAATTAGATGCACCTACCTGATGGGAGAACGCAGCCGGGGTCCCCGGAATCAAGGTATGCTCAGAGCTGCGGGATATTTGGAAGGCTGTAGGTTTTCTGGGTTGTTTAAATGACTCATTTCTAAATTCAAGGCCAGTGTTTCTAAGAAAGTGTAGGAACAGCAGCAGCAGCTGTGTATGAGCAATTAGCTGTGTGCTTAACCCTGTGTTATGTAAAGTAAAATACCAGTAAGGCAGACTCGCTGTCGGGCGCCTGTCAACTGTGAGTCCTCAATTACCATCAGCTACTGCTGCTCTCCTTTTAGAAAGCTGGGCTCAGAGCTGAAGGCACACCTGAGCAGGGAGCAGCGATGGTTAGGCTCCCAAGCCTGCGCTTCCTTCTTTATCCACTCAGCCACTGAGGACTTAGTGAGCCCCTCCTGTGTACCAGGGTTAACCCTGGGCTTTGGGCCTGTGGCAGCGAATAGTACAGACTCAGAAGGCCTGGAGACATGGAGGGCTGTGTCCTGTGTGGCATGATTTTAAGAAGATTCTTTCTGCTGGGGAGACGGATTAGCAATAAAGAGCACTTGCTGGTCTTGCAGCAGACTGGAGTTAGGGTCCCGGCACCCACACAAGGTGGCTCACAGCTGCCTGTAACTTCAGTTCCAGGGAATCTGGTGCCCTCTTCTGGTCTCCCCAGGTACCGGGCACACATAAACAATGCACAAACATACAAGCCATTGAAACACTCCCAGGCCAGTGAGATGGCTCTTCAGGTAGAGGTGTTTACTGCTAAGCCTGATGTCCTGAAATTGAATTTGAACCTTGGGACCTATATAATAAAAGGAAAGAACTGGCTCCAAGTTGTCCTCTGACCTTCACACACTCACTATGACATACATACACATGTGTGCACATGCACGCACACACAATAAATAAGTCTAATTTTTTTTTTAAGCTTTTAGTTTATTTGTCCTCTGGGAAATTGTCTGCAAACCACAGCAGACCGAGTCACCACGGATCTACTCCTTTGGCTTTTTGCCAGCACCAACATTGGCCTTCGCAGTCCCCCTAACCTTCTTCATTCTATTCTTGTTGTGAGCCACCATGTGGTTGGCAGGAATTGAACTCAGGACCTTTGGAAGAGCAGGCAGTGCTCTTAACCGCTGAGCCATCTCTCCAGCCCCTAAATAAGTCTAATTTAAAGTTTTACTTTAAGAAAGAACACTCTTGCTTCCCCTGAGCCTCAGTTTTTCCATCTGTACATTCAACTTGGTTCTCTAGAGGATATTAAGGCCGTGGACAGAGGAAGATTAGATAAATAAAATGGGTGCATTGTAGGTGTGAGGCCTTGTGGTAAATTCCTGTTTCCCCTCCTCAATGTGTGTGTCCTTTCCATGTGGCTCTACCCTTCAGCAGTGGCCAAACCAAAGGAGCGTTCGGGGAACAATTTGATGCCAAGAACAAGCTGACTTGCTCCATCTGCCTGAAGGAGTTCAAAAGCCTGCCTGCCCTGAATGGCCACATGCGGTCCCACGGGGGAATGAGGGCCTCCCCCAGCCTCAAACAGGTCAGCAAGAGCCTGCCCCGTCCTTTGCAGGTCATATGCTGCTTGCTTTGCTTTGCTGCTGTCAGCGTGAGATGGGGGATGTGTGACTTTTGTGGGCGCCAGGGGAGGTGTGGTCCTCCCTGAGAGTCAGCCAGATGACACAGCCCCCACTTCCCTGGCTTTATAGACAAGTGTCAAAAGAAAGGTTCCTGAAGAGAATGCCACCTCTTTCCCTAGAGAAGGGCGCAGAAGGAATATGTAAATGAAAACTCCATAAGTATGCAAATGCAGTGTATGTAAGTATGCGACTGTAAAGAATACCACTTGCAGTGCTCGAGACCATGACCCGGTGGCCTTTGAGATCAGTGGTCAGTGGCTAAGAAAAAGCGTGTAACTCTCGCGCTCTTGGCCAGAAGTTTCCGTTCATCCATGCAGTGATTGGCTGTAGGTAGGGTCCAGTGACCCTGTGATGTCCTCAGTATAGGAAATCATCTCTGGGTTAGGTCAGAAGGCATAGGATTTTCTGAAAAGTCTTTGAATGTTGATTCTGAGATTCACTCTCCCATCCCTATAGATAAGAGAGTTTGTCTTCACCTTTTAAAGTACGTTGCCAGCAATAGCCAGGCAGGAAGTATAGGCAGGGCAACCAGATGAAGAGGATTCTGGGAAGAGGAAAGATGCAGAGTCAATTCCAGTCAGATGCAGAGAAAGCAAGATGAGAATGACTCACTGAGAAAAGGTACCAAGCCATGTGCCTAAACATAGACAAGAATTATGGGTTAATATAAGTTGTAAGATCTAGCGAATAATGAGCCTGAGCAAATAAGCCAAATAGTTTAAAATTTAAAAAATAAAATTAAAAAAAAAAAAGAAGTATGTTGCCAGGCGGGTCATGGCACACGCCTGTAGAATCCCAGTGCTCAGGAGGATTTGCTGCAGATTGGAGGCCAGCCTGGTTTCTATAGCAATTCTGGGCTAGCCTAGACAACATAGCAAGACCCTGTCTCAAAAACAGAAAAGAAAGATGGTTTTAAGCCTGGTGTGGCATTACAAACCTATAATCCCAACACTCAGGAGGCTGAGGCAGGAGGATTCTGAGTTTGAGGCCAGCTTGTGCTACCTATAGAGACCCTGTCTTCAAGAAACAAATAAAACCACAGCATGTATTGTATTTTTCATGTGATTTCCTAACAATACAATTCAGGCTGCAATGCCTGTTTCCATTAGAGACGTGAATGACCTCTGCCCAAGGAAGGAACGCTCCTACATAAGATCACATGTTCAGTTTTGACGGAATAGTAGTCCCTGTTCTTTACTTCAGAAAGCCATGAAAACCGCCAACTTTAAAATATATATATATATATATTTTTTCATATAGAAATGTAGCTCAGGGACCCAGAGTTACAGGAAGGAAACCCCCAGCTATATGGTACTCTCTTCCCCACCACCGATGTCCTAGAAACTCTAAGGAAAAGCAAGTCTGTCCCCCTGGGAGAGCTGCTTTCAGCTCAGGATCAAAGCCTTTATTGTCTATGTAGGAGGAAGGAGAGAAGGCCCCACCGCCACCGCCTCAGCCTCAGCCCCAGCCGCCACTGCCACCTCCACCTCCGCCGCCACCGCTCCCTGCTGAGGCAGAACGCCTCACGCCTATGGTCATGCCCGTGTCTGTCCCTGTCAAGCTTCTCCCACCCAAGCCCAGCTCTCAGGGGTTCACCAACAGCGTCGCTGCCACCCCCTCGGCCAGAGACAAGCCAGCGAGCTCGATGTCGGACGACGAGATGCCTGTGCTCGTGAGGATGACCCTGTCCCCCCCTCACTCTCCCCAAGGGGCTGCCCCCTGTGCGCCTGCTGTGAGTCGCTGCGCTGCCACACCTGCCTGGGGTGGGGACATCGCTTTGCTTTCCTGAAGATGAGGACAGCTTTTCCAGTCACTGGCCTGAGCTCAGACCTCATGCAGGCTCCCTCTGAGGGGGAGGCCACCTGCAGTGGACAGCCATTCCTTACTAAGCCTGGGTCTGATTCTGAGAGCTGAGCCTTTACATGTTCAAACATCGATAGTACTCCAATTGGCAGAAACCAATATAACCTTACCAGTTACTAAGAAACGAAAAGTATATCTGCCCCGGATAGTGAACAGCTGTTGCCCTGCCCTGGCCCTTTCCCTAGACCGCCAGGTCTCCCTGGATCCAGCTGCCACTCTTGGAATGGCAAGTCCTCTGAGAAATCGCTGCACCATCTGCTCAGATATTCTGCCTTGTCAATACCTTTACTGTCACACCTGCTTAAATACCCTGGGGCCTCAGAGCCATTCCAGTCCCCGTAATAAGCCCATGAGAGCCAGGCACCGTAGATCTCAGGAAAGCAAAGCGATTTGTGTTTCTCACTCACTATTAAGTTCTCTTTGCCTTCCTCATCCCCTTCTCTTCTCTCTGCCCTGGGGAATCTGTGACCTCCGTGGTTGGCCCTATCAGACTGCCCCTTCCCACAGTATAGTGTGCTGGGTCTTATATGTCCTCAGAGAAAGAGTGGCTCCTGGGAGTCTAGAAGACGTAAGGGTAGGGTATAACATCCAGAAAGAACTGGTTTGGGTTCTTGTGTGACTCTGAGTTAGAAGAAGAGAGACTGAGGGGCAGCCTCCATATTCTGGCCAGAGGGGGCTAGCACCCAGCAAAGACGAAATGGCACGCCTACACACATACCCCTTGCCTGGGGAAGTCAGGAGATTTGGTGTGAAAGGCACTGTGTCGTCCTGTCCTGGAAGTCCTCTTCACACAGGGACTACAGCCACCCTTGTCATTCAAGGCAGTGCGAAGGTGAAGGCTAAGGAGAAGCCTATGCCCTGGAGGAGGCAAGATGGAAATAGAGATGTCTCCCGCTGAAACATTCCTGTTACATGTCTTCAGCTTTACATATGATTAAAAGTTCTACTCACTGTCCTTTGAAGTTGTGGGTCTTGGTCTTCTCCCAGGCTAGTGACGGACAGCTATACCATAGAATCCTCTCTCCTGATGCTGAGCAGGGCGCTAAGCCACAACGCCCAGTTAGTTGAGTGATTGTGAGGGAAAGAATAGAGACTGTTATGCACTGGGCTATGCAGCTGGGATGGCCTGTGGGTGAGGGGCATTAAAGTCAGTTCTGACTTAACAATATTTTTGTTTTACTGTGGATTATCTGGATTGTAGCATAAACCAAGGTGCACCCAGGTGGGTGAGTCCAACAGGAAGACAGTGGTTTTGCTGTATGGGTTCTGAGTAGGCTCAGTCGGAAGGGGTGAACTTGGTTTAATGCAAGGGTGAGAGAGACCCCGTCAGCTGACAGGCAGGCTGACGTAGAACCAGGCAGGTGAAATGGATAAAGAATGGAAGCCAAGTGCTTGATGTAAAAACCGTTTTAAAATCCAGAAAGGCGCTCTGGATTCTGATGTCAGCTCTGAGGTAGAAACAGCTTAAGAATGGCCCCTCTCGGGGCTGGAGAGATGGCTCAGAGGTTAAGAGCATTGCCTGCTCTTCCAAAGGTCCTGAATTCAATTCCCAGCAATCACATGGTAGCTCACAACCATCTCTAATGAGGTCTAGTGCCCTCTTATGGCCTTCAGGCATAACGCAGAAAGAATATTGTATACATAATAAATAAATAAATAAATAAATAAATATTTAAAAAAAAAAAAAAGAATGGCCCTCTCAGAGTCCCGATTTCCCCCAGAGTGTTGGACTTACCAGTGGCCGTCTCCCTCCTCCCGGGGCAGGAGCTCTATAAAATACTGTGCTTGACTCTGCCCCCCAGAGTCCATAGTTAAAATACTTCAGATGTGAGCCTAGTGGGGCATTCTGTGTGATGTACATTCTGAGAGGCGCCTCTGGTCCGGGTGGCTCAGAGAGGCTTGCCTGGGAGATAATAAATCGTTATTTTGAGGTGGAAGAACCAGAAAGCGCCTAAAAAGAACTTTTTGACCCTGTGATCTTAAGTTTGGGCTCCAGGGCAGAGTTGAGACCACCCAGAGCCCCATGTTACTTAGATGACCTCCTCAGTGACCGGGACAGAGCTTAAAAGTTTCCAAATTTGCCCCTCAGTTAGAGGTGGGGATGGCAAAGCCCGGTTTTCCAAGCATTCTCCTCAGCAGCCTCTCTCCTCCTCAGCCTCTCGGTCCCTCGGGGTCCCTTCCGGGCCTCAGGCTGTGAAGCGCCCTACTTGAGGAGGGAGACTGGAGGTCGAAGGAGACCCGGGCTAGCATTCAGGAACCTGGACGCTGAAGCCCCGAGCCCCTCCTTTCCCTCTTCTCCCCGTCCCCACCCAAGAGTCCCCGTCCTAGAGGCTGAGAAAGCACCTTGGAAGACAAGGGAGCTGAGGGAGAAGTGGGGACGGGAGCGGGGGCAGAGCCCACACTACTGAAGGCAGGCGGTGAGAGGGGCCCAAAGCTGAGGGGCACGGGGGCACAGGCCTAGAGGCAGCTGGTCATGTGACCATGTAACCCTTTCCCGTCACCCCTTGCTGCTGTCTTCACTCGCCACTCTGGCACTAGAGCTGCTGGTCACTGCAGCTGCCTGGGCACCTCAGCCGCCCAGAGCTTCTCCACAGGTATCCCCGGCTGGCTGTCACACGCAGCTCTCGGCTTTTGGGGGTCGATGCTGGCCTCGCACCCTAGTCTGTTTCCGTCCGGCTTTGGCATACCCTGCTTCTCTCCTTGACGTGCATGTGTGGACTGGCTAGTGTATATGTATCCGTGTGGCAGGTTCCCCGGACTAGGCTCAGTTCTCCCGCCATAACCTAAACTCGCTCTGCTGACAGGAAGCAGGAGCTGAGGGTGCCTCAGAGGGGCGTGACAGGGAGCGTCTCCAGGAGAGCCCGTTACAACGGCCTGGAGAACTGCGGGCCATTGTGCCCGGCTGTGGGGATGGCTGAAGAGCCTGTGCTGGGCGCTAACGCCCTCCTGCCCCTCAGCCTTGGGCTTTGCATCTCTGAGGAGAGGATTCCGCCTCCTGCTCGGAGCATGTGTGAGCTGCCCCTGCAGGAGCAGTGGGGGCACCAAAGAGCCACTCTGCTGGCTGTTCTGCACTCGGAACAGATGGACATGTAGTGATAAGCCAGAGAATCTGAATTTATTACTTCTTGCCGATCCACTCTACCCTTTGCAGACCTTCGGATTTTCTTTCTTAACCAGCCCAAGGCAGGTGGTGGGAGTGAGAGGGAACGGGGAGGGAGGCAGTCTCTCTCCCACCCCCTTAGAACTTTTGAGATCCCTGGCCAAATCTGTGGGAAGGGCAGGGATAGGCAGCCTGTACTCAGAAAGGGGCTAGTGACTGGGATGTCCAGGCTGAATCCCAACTATTCCTCTCACTCTAGGAAATCCCCCGGAAACAGCATCCACCCATCACCGCCAAAGTTGAGGAGCCCCTCAAGACCCTACCAGAGAAGAAGAAGTTCCGGCACCGGCCTGAGCCGCTCTTCATCCCGCCACCGCCTTCTTCCTATACTCCCAACCCCACTTCTTACTCGGGGGCTACCCTATACCAGAGCCAGCTGCGCTCCCCACGCATCCTCGGGGACCACCTACTCCTGGACCCCGCCCACGAGCTGCCCCCCTACACGCCGCCACCCATGCTGAGCCCCGTGCGCCAGGGCTCAGGGCTCTTCAGCAATGTCCTCATCTCGGGCCACGGCCCAGGAGTGCACCCCCAGCTGCCCCTCACTCCCCTCACGCCCACGCCACGCGTGCTGCTGTGCCGCTCCAGTGAGTCATCCCTTAACCCTGGTGTCACCCCTGTCGATTCTGGTTCTACCCTGAGTGGGTGGGGAGTCTCACTTTCTTCAACTGGCTAGTTTATCCCTCGGATTTCCGGGAAGTATCAGTTACGTGTTCCGGTTACTTTGTGAGGTGTTCTTAAATTCTCAGCATCTCGTTTAGCGACTCAAGGGAATCAATCTAAGGAGAAAAGCGAGTAAAAGTGTCTTTGGGATAAAGAAAAGGGAACTGTGCATACTAAGTCTGCCTTGGGTTGTCTACAAGATGCCAGAGCAAAATATGGGCTGGTTGAGAGAAGAGCCTTGTTACTGCTGATTGGCTAATTACTGGCTTGCTTTCATGTCGTAGGAAGTTTTCCTTGTTGGCCAGTAAACTCCAGTTTCTGTTTCAGGCAGCATCGACGGCAGCAATGTGACAGTCACCCCAGGACCTGGAGAGCAGACTGTGGACGTTGAACCGTAAGGAAAAACCAATTATTCTTTAGAGCACAAGCGTCAGATAAGGAAAGGTCTGGAAGCTTCTAGAAGGGCAGTCAGGGCTTCTGTAGTCAGTGGCCACTGAGGGGGAGAGTTGTGGCCATGGCCGGACCGTGGCTTTTCTTGAGTACTACTGTTTCCTTTTGCTGCTAGTGTTTCAGAGTCTTTTCTTAGGACAAAATGTGAAACCCTGGAGTCAAAGTATCTAGCATCCCCACCTCCACAGGCCTGAGTCTAGACTCGGGCACTTTGACATCCCCAGTGCATCCCAACATCCCCCTGTGAGACTCTTGGCCAGTCTTCTGAACGGGTCTGTTGAGCGTTTGAATCATTCATGATCAGTAGGAGGTACAGCACTCACACACACATTAGTGGCTTATACATTCCGAGACTTCCAGCTCTGGGCACCTGAAACCTCTGATAGTACCGTATCCGGTGTATAACCGCTGCGGAGCCTCAGTAGTCTCTCTGATAACAACTGGTTAACAGGCGGATACCTTCTACAGTGCCAATACTGTAGACAAAAGGAGGAGTCACGCCTGAGGCAGATAAACTGGCTGGCTCGAGATTTTAGCACATTTTTTAAAACGGCATGAAAGTAACACATTTCATTTTTGGACTTTTCCATTTAATATTTTCAGACATTAGTTGATCAGGAGTAACTGAAAACCACAGAAAGCTATGGAAAAAGAGGCACTCACTACTTTACTATGGAAGGGGAAAGTGGTTCGTCTCATGAATGAACTTAGAAAAGAGACCATGTGGTACAGAGCTTTCTAGAGTCCAGAATCAGAACGCTCAAACTGACACCATTCTAGTTTGGATCTGTACTGAGTCGATTTTCTGAGGCCTTTGTTGGTTCCTTGGCCAGGAATCATGATTTCTGCCTTGTTCATATCACAGACCTTTTGTGAGCTCAGGTTGTATAATGTAAGCGAAAGTGGTCTGGAAGGGATAAATACACAGATTCTTTACACTGCTGAACACGTGTACTCCACTTCCAGTTCCGTGTAGTAGGCAACTCCTCTCTTGGAATTATCTGTCTTCCACTCCAGTTTCAGGGAGCTGAGAATCCCAAGACAAAGGGCTATCTTGCCCCTCCCCCGGCCCCCAGCCTTAAAGCTACCCTTACCAGTACAAAGGCTATTCCTGGGCTTGGAGGGCCGTGCCACGAGGAAATGCATTGCCATCCTTCTTGTGACTCTTGCAGAAGGAGCTGCTTTCTTGTGTCTTCATTTCCTGACAGTTGCCCCTGGCCTAGGCCACCACATTGAAGACCACACTGTTTTTCTTGTCATTAAAGACGCATCAACATTGGCTTGAGATTCCAAGCAGAGATCCCAGAGCTGCAAGATGTCTCCGCCCTGGCTCAGGACACACACAAGGCCACGCTGGTGTGGAAGCCGTGGCCTGAGCTGGAAAACCAGGCCCTCCAACAACAAGGTACTGGCACTTGCGAGGGGCCAGGTGGGTGAGGCTGGCTTCTCTAACAGGGACCTACGGCTCCAGAATGGGGGTGGGTTCTCGAGGCTTCGACCCTGTCTGATGCCGTGACTTCTTCTCAGCAGTGGAGAATCTTCTGAATTTGTGCTGCTCCAGTGCGCTGCCGGGTGGAGGGACCAATTCTGAATTTGCGCTGCACTCTCTCTTTGAGGCCAAAGGTGATGTGATGGTAAGCACAGCTTTGTGAATGCGCTGTCTCCGGGAGAGGCTGCATTCAGTCCTGAAAGCCTGCAGAAGGCAAAATCGCCAGCTGGGTTCCTGCTAACACAGCTGTTACTATATTATAATCAGGGGTGCATATGTTCTAGGAAGCTAGAATTTCACCTCATGTGTCAGTGATGGAGGTAGAAGGAAAGCCTGGCTAAAACAAGAATTGGCCGGAAGGTCCTCCCGGCTGTGGAAATCAGCTGAACTTGCAAGCCTCCATACCTCTTTTCTCTAATGTTGATTGTTCCTCTTTTCCACCTTTAACATGGTTCTAGATGGGGCTGGAGGATGGCTCAACAGTTAAAAGCACCACCTTCTCTTCCAGAGGTCGAGTTTAATTCCCAGCAACCACATGGCAGCTTACAACCATCTCTCTAGTGGGATCTGATGCCCTCTTCTGGCATGCAGGCACAAATGCAGACAAAACACTCATACTTTAAAATTTATATACACATAAATAAACTTTAAAATTAAAAAAAATATAATTCTTAGTTTTGGGGACCTTCATTAGGGACACTTAGATGTCCCTAAACTAGAACCATGGTGCCATCTTCCCAGAGTCATAGCTGACCATTTGTCTAGTTAGCCCTCACTACTGGCCAGATAAGTCCACCTAGCCTCAGTTTCCCTTTTATAGAAGCATATGATTCTTCTAGTACTAGAACTAGATTCCTGCTTTTAGATTTTATGAAAATGCAAAAATAAACAAAATGCCAGTACTTCAAATGTGGTCTAGAATGCTAGGATTTGCCTTTTGAGATCAGGGCTTGTCTTGAACTTTCGATATAAATTCCTGTGGGATTGTCCTGAGATGTTCATGCTGGTTCAGCAGGTGGCAGTGGGGCCTTGGCTTCTGGATTTCTTTTTTTTCCCCCCTCTATTTTTATTTTATGTAACTACCAGGGTGTATGTCTATACACCACATGTGTGCAGTGTCTCTGGAGGCCAGAAGAGGCATCAGATCTCCTGGAACTGGAAGTACAGGCTTATGAGCGACCTTTTGGGTGATGGGAATTAAACCTAGGTCCTCTGGAAGAACAGCCAGTGGTCTTAACCACTGGACCATCTCTCTATCAAAGGTTCTAGGTTTCTAAGGAGCTCCTAAAAGGTCCTGAGGCTGCTGATGTGCAGACTTGGAATAGCAAGATTTCTCTGCATTGCTCAGCCTAAACTCATCCACTATCAACTCTGTTGCTGCCTTTTCTTTAAAATAAAATAAAATAAAAAAAAATTCAAGATGGGGGTTGGAGAGATGGCTCAGTGGTTAAGAGCATTGCCTGCTCTTCCAAAGGTCCTAAGTTCAATTCCCAGCAACCACATGGTGGCTCACAACCATCTATAATGAGGTCTGGTGCCCTCTTCTGGCCTGCAGACATATACACAGACAGAACATTGTATACATAATAAATAAATAAATATTTTTTAAAAAAAAAGAAAAAAATTTCAAGATGGGGGCCTTTCCAGCACCCATGTGGCAGCTCACAACTGTCTGTAACTCCAGTTCTGGGAGAATCCAATGCTGTTTTCTGGATTCTCTAGGCACCAGGCATGCTCATGATGCACAGATGCATGTAAACAAAACAGGCATACACATAAAATAAAAATAAACAAATCTTAAAAAAAATACACCACAACTGGATTTGGTGAAGTGTGCTTGCAACGCCAGCACTGGGGAGGCTAACAGGCTAATCCTTGGGTATTGCTGGCTGGCTAGCCTAGTCGCTTGGTGACCTCCAAACCAGTGAGAGATGCTATCTCAAAAAAAAAAAAACAAGGAAAACAGGTGAGGGGCTGGAGAGATGACTCTTCCAGAGGTCCTGAGTTCAATTCCCAGCAACCACATGGTGGCTCACAACCATCTATGATGAAATCTGGCACCCTTTTCTGGTGTGCAGTCATGCATGCAGGCAGAATGCTATATACATAATAAATAAATAAATCTTTAAAAAGAATAAAAAAGGTAAACAGTACCTGAGAAATGAATGATGGACTGACATCTGACCTCCACTACGAACACAGACACACATACTCAAGCCAGCTGAAGAAGGCAGGTCTGAAGGGTTTTCTGACACTCTGGAAGGATAGTGTGGAGTACACTTGTTATTAATACAGTTGTTTCCAATCATTGGTCATGAGACCTGTCTATGAATAGTCACCAGGCCCCACTCCTTCCTCTCAAGCCCTTCCCCAGAGACCCAGCCTCCATCCAGAGACCTTACTCATCTCCCTGAGGTGTATAGGCCTTCTCTGAGGAGGCACTTGAGTCTCAGCTCCTGTTTGTGTGTTCTGTCTGTGACCAGCTAGCTAGCTTCAGACACTACTACGGGTTGGGGGTTGGGGGCAGTGTTCAAATGTTGAGTCCTGGTGGAGCTGAATGGGAAGGAAATCCCTGGGTTTCTTCCAGTCCCACTGAGTGCTAACCCCACCCTCCCCTTGAGTAGGTGGTCCTCCCCAGGACACACTCAGGACTGATTTCTGCCTCCCTCTTCTCTCTGACTCTGCAGGCTGCTCTGGAATCGCTGCTGCTACGGAAGCCAGTCAGGTTAAAATGTCATCCTTTAGCAAATTACCACTATGCCGGTAGGTCGCCAGGAACCCTGTGCCCTGTTGCTTCCTAAGAGTGAGCAGCTCACCCATTTGGCTATGTGTCATTTTTTAACAAATAGATAACATTGGGTCTATTAGCCCAACACTACCAGGCATGTATCTGTGTAGACACCTGCCACTTGTGAATGTTCTGAGACTTGGGAGATGGTGCACAGTGGCTGCCCACCTGGCAGTGGGACCTGTGCACCAGAGGAAAGAGCCACCAAGGCTACTGCACAGAGCAGACAGCTGTAGCAGCCCTGTGGCTTTGGAATCTTTAAAGGTAGGTTCAGGTTTCGATCGAGGCCTAGCTCTGTAGGCTTGAATGTTTTCCACTCAGAAGGAAGCTTGTGTCCCATCCCTTCCAGAGATTTATGAGGACTAAAGCCAATGTATGCAGCTCAGTGCTGAGCATCCTCCTAGCCATTGGAATTCAGTTACTCAACGACCTTCACTGGGTGGAGAGGATTGTACTAAGAAGAGGCAAAAGGGGTCATGGGTGGGAGATGTAGATTGCTTGCCTAAGGTATACAAAGTCCTAAATTCTATTCCTTGTACCAAAAAAAAAAAAAAAAAAAAGAAAGAAAGAAAAGCCACCCCAAGGCCAGGATAAAGACTTGATAAATGCAAGTCTGGGTTGTGGGGTGTGTTAGAAAACACCTTTAGATTTAAATGGAGTGAGAAGGAAATAGGTTGGGGAGCCCAGAGACAACAAATGCTGCCATGAATGGGGGTTCCACTCACTATGGAAATTCATCCATTCTGCCTCCATAGTCTCTCCTGCATCTTCCATTGCCCCTTTGTGTGTGGGTGTGTGTGTGCGCGCGCGCGCGCGATGCCCATAAAAGCCAGAAGAGGACACCAAATCCCTGAAAGCTGAAGTTACAAGCAATTTTGAGCCACCTGATTGGGTGCCATGAACCAAACCCCCACCCTTTGCAAGAGCAGTATACACTGAATCACTGCTGTCTCTCCAGACTCTGCCCCTTGATTTTTAATCCCTAGAGAGTTTCTTTGGTGCCTTGGGCAGACCTCCCCTAGGTAGATGCTAAATGTGTGCTCTTAGGGATCTGATAGCTCTATTTCCAGTCCTTCACTAGGAACTAAACGCAGCCCAAAAGTGAAGGCTCTCCCGCCATCCTGTCCTCACCTGGCAGAAAGGCCTCAAGGCCGTTCATGAAGCATGGTGAGACCAAAGACACTTCCCTGTCGTCAGTTTCAGCTGGCAGCAGCTGGAAGAAAGAGACAAGCACAAAATGGACAATTGAGATAAAGGCATCACGTAACCATGGGCCAAAGGAGCCAACTACATCATTTCCTGCTTGTGTGGGTGAAAAGATGTGGGAGCCCACCAGCCTGCCCTGAAAACTGTTTCATCTCCTCTTAATCCCAGCATCCTCTGCTGTCCTTTAAACCCCTGGCAGGCCATCCCAACCTCCTGGATCCCTTCCCAAACTTCTCTGTATGGTGGGTAGGGCTGTGGGCTGGCTAAAAGATGCTTCCGATCAGTGCTGGAGAGATGCTACTGCCCTTGGCCTTGGGTTGCACTGGATGCCAGGACCCTGGGGCTGGTCATGGCCAGCTGTGAGCCACTTCATCGAGGACACAATCCTCTCCGATTGTCCCCAGCGTGGTGGTAAACAAGCACTATTTCATTTTTATGGACATCATGGCATGAAAAGGACTGGAAAGCCTTGGGCTAGAGCACACCCACCCCAGCCCCAAGCAAAACAAAACAGGGAAATGTTACCAAGAACTTTAAAATCTGCTAAAATACACTGAGCTTTTGGGATTAAGGACTGCTGATTAATCCTCTCCGACTCCTTTCCCCTCAGGTAGTTTAGAAGAAACGTGCTTTCTGAAGTCATTTCAGTCCTTGGCGAGCAGAAGTGGGGGCTTCCATCACTTTCCTTGTCCCGTCACTTGCCTTCTTCTAGGAGTGATTAGAACCTCAGGCCCAGAGAAAATTCTAGAATTATGAGCAGATGGGACAAACAGCACTGTGCCTAAAGTCAGGCATAAGTCCATGCCTTTAACAGTTTCCTGTCAAATCAGACAGCTGAGTTTGTCCATCTTATGTCCCAGCCACTTTGGCTCCACTCCAAAACCTCCAATTTGGTTCCTGGATGTCGCTGAGTTCTGTCCCATCACAGCCCTGACCTGCCTTGGTCTATGTGCAGACCCATTCTCTCACTCCCAGCTGGACAGGCAGCTCAGTTTCTGCCTCTTTGAGCACTTACCTTCTAGTTCTCCCTTGGCTTCCAGCGCTGAGGCTGTGACCCACCTGACTCCTGGATTTCACTTTAGACTTCAGTTACTGTTGCGGTTTGGCCTCCATTGCTGTGATAAAACACTGACCAGAACCAGCGTAGGGGAGGAAGGGGTTCATTTGAGTTATATCTTAACAGTCTATCATTGGGGGAAGCCAAAGCAGGGACCAGGAGATAGAAACGAAGCGGACCATGGCGGAAGGAAGCTTAGTGGCTTGCTTAATCTGGTTTCCTCGGCTACCTTTCATACACAGTCCAGGCCCGCCTGCCCAGGGATGGCACCATCCACAAACAGCTGGACCCTCCTCCATCAATTAACAACTAAGAAAACGTCTCATGGACGTGGTCACAGGCCAATCTGGTGGAGGCAATTTCTCAGTTGAGGTGCCCTCTTCACAGGCATGTCAAAGTTTGTGTCAAGTTGACCAAAACCTAAGTGGGACACCCAGAGAAGGAAGTCAGATCCAGGCTCTGCTGTGCTCCGGAGGAAAGACAACAAGATGCGAGCCTTTGGAAACTCCCTCCTTCGGGACCAGGGAGGTGGGCATCTGACCCAGACCTGCTGGCAGCCTGCCAAAGCTGGAGAGCCTGGCCAGTGGTCCCCAGAGAACAGCTGTGGGATGCCTCCAGTGCCCAGGTCGCCCGAGGACACACCGCCCCGGCCCAGGGGCTCTGAGGTGTTTTCCCTCTGCATGGATATTGGGAGGCAGTTGTGATGGAGAGGCATCTGGTTGTGCTAGACCGCTGGAACAGGTCCTGGTGCAGATGTGTGCAGTGTTGGGGGTGGTAGAATTGGATCTAGCTTCTTCACAGGGTACAGTGAAGACTTTTGTCATGTCTACCATAACCATGAGCCCCCACTGGGTCCTCCAACCCTGCCTTGAATTTTGAAAGGTGAATAAAACCCAGGAGAGACACCCTTTCCATAAGGAAAGTGGACTAGTCTTGGATGCTGCCCAAGGTTAATAGAGAGAATTGTGTGCCTGCAAGAGTTACTTTCTAGGAACACAAATGTGGGTGCCTTTTTGTCTTTAACTATATCGTGGACTCCTCGTGGCAGGACCTGAGTCGTTCATTATATTCTCTGTTGCCTCGCCTGACACAGCATTTCCAAAAAAAATGTTTGGTGACAAGTTCGAAATGTGGGTTCAAACTGAGGCTTCCCTCCTTTCTGCACCTAGAGGAACCTAGAGTAGCAACCGCATCCCAGGGAGACGGTTCTGACCGTCACCTGCTGTAGGTAACTCTGTATGACCTTGGAAGTCTGGTATGAAGCCTCCCGTTTTCCCAGCGAGCGCGTCTTTCTGCCATAACCACAATATCAACGTCAGTAGAAGCTGATTTTGTTTTGTTTTTAAATCCGGAAAAGAAGCCAGAGAGACCCTCTGAAAAGATACTGTATCCAAGTTCTCTCTACCCCAGGAATGTCTGTTTTTAATTGCCTGGATTTGCTGTAGATTGCCCCCAAATTAGCCGCTGTCCGGAGCCTGTTTCCCAGCAACCAGAGCCCGGTGCATTGTTCTCTAGATACTACTCCAGTACCCATTTCATCCAGTTAATTAGGCTCTTTGTCATTAGCCTTAATCGGCTTGTTAGGGGGCCCTGCTGATAATAGCCCGATAGCTAGGAATCCCCAGGTGGAACCAGGGGGGGGGGTGTCGGCCCAGTAAACCCCCCCTCCCGCGTTCCAGCTGAGATGGGGTTAGGTCTTACAGAGAGAGGCAGAGCTGAGAACAGGCGGCCTTGGAGTAGCCACACCAGAGGGACAGTGTATGCAGTGTGTCCCATAGCCTGAGCTGATACAGAATCCGCCCAAGTAATTGGTGGAGACACAATGCACACCTACTTAGAACCAAGCAGTGTTGGTCACAGTGAACCGGCCACCACCCCCAGTTCAAGGGTAAAGAAACTAAGAAGTGGACTTCCCCGCCGTCACAGAAGGAAGAAATGCCAGGGGCACATTCACAGCTGAAGCTCTCCTGACAAAAGGCACCCTGTGTCATGGCCTGCTGATGTCACATGCTTGGATGTCATTTATCTGTACCAAGAATTCAGTCCAAGGTCCTTCAACTCCTGTGTGTAGTCCCCAGTCTCTAGAGGCCATCTCTAGTGTGTGAGAGACGAATTTATTGTCTGGTCTAGCTTCTTTCCCTGCTGGGCACACGCACACACAAGCATCCATACAAGTGTTGTCCCTTTCTCTACGCCACACACCCTCCCCGTGCTTCCCACCTCGTTCCTGGACTCAGGAAGGTCTGTGACGGAAGATGTCGTTACATAACAGCATCCCAAGGCACTCCTCAGAGGCCTCCATTCTTCTTGAAGTGTGGGGACTCCTGCCTAGCAGATGGACCAGCCTTGTGGACACGCAGGAGTGGGTGTCTCTAAAGGAGGCAGGGAACTTACCCCTGCTCTTTGGACCAGCAGGGAGATAGTGAGCCGCGTGGGGGTGGGGGGTAAGCTGTTGGCTCTAGACGCCTAGATGACCCTGCTGGAGTCTCTGGGTAGAGTGGTGATAACTCTAAGAAGCCTACGATCTCAAGTTGGGAAGAATTTTCACTGATCTGCTTTGGGTGGCTGCTACCAGCATCAGGTGAGAGAGCACCAAGGGCCACCCATCCTTAACCTGCCAGGGGTTGTGTGACAGGACACCATCATCTCCTTCCGACACTGGTTCTCTCACCTCTGCAGTTTTGACGCACACCTGAAAGGAGCCATGACTCTTCTCTAATCACTCAGCTAAGGTTGCTGGCTGATGAATCCTCTCAACCTTCTTCCTCTTTCACCCTCTCCAGCTGCAGAGAGGAGCTGGACAAACTCTCCCCACAAGGCCCAGAATGTTGGGTATAATCTGAGGAACATTGTGGAATGGCTATGAAGGCACAGACCAGGGGGTCAGGCTCTCCAGCCCCTGAAGATCTGGGAGAAGATTCTGCTCCACAGTATTCTCTTCACCGCTGCAAACACGCAGCTTACAAGAGAAATGAGTAGTAGTTCTGCTTCTGGAAGCTGGAGCCAGCCAACCGGACTATGTCTGTTCAGTTAGAGGCTGGAAGACCCACCAAAGATTTATGTGGAAAGGGTGTTTATTTCAGACACCTGCATGTACATCAC
The DNA here is from genome assembly GCF_014885135.2 of Alexandromys fortis. Taxonomy (NCBI): domain Eukaryota; kingdom Metazoa; phylum Chordata; class Mammalia; order Rodentia; family Cricetidae; genus Alexandromys; species Alexandromys fortis. The sequence continues at coordinate 1,751,746 of NW_026068091.1, forward strand.
TGAGCCCCATGCCCCCTCTGCAATCCCAGGATGGCTGCCTACCCAGAGATGTTTGAATGGAAAATGCTATTCACATTGTCTGTGCTGAAGTCTTAGCAGTTGGCCAGAGTAACATGGAATAGTTGGGCCTACCCTAGCTAGGAGTAAAGATGCCGGGTGGGGGGGGCAGGTGTGGTAGCACACGCCTGTATCCCAGCAACTCGGAGGCAGAGGCAGGCAGATCTCTGTAAGAGGCCAGCTTGGTCTGCATAGTGAGTTCCATGCCAGCCAAGGCTACATCATGAAACCCCTTTAAAAACAAAACTTCAGATTTGATCGGAGACCTGAGAAAAGGTGATGGAATATCAGTGGCCATCCAGGAATCAGAGATGGAGAATTTGGGAGCCAGAGGAACAGCATGGTCTTCTCTATGCCCACCATGGTGGCTGGCCCTTCCCTGGCACACCCAGAACTAAGTCCTGTGTTTCCTGTTGCTGTAATAAAATGCTTGGGGTTGGGTATTTTATAGAGAAAACCCACCATGTAGGCTTTGTTTCTCGCTCCAGATAAGCCAGTCCCATTCTGAATCCAGTCTCCCGGCATAGCCTATTGTGCTAGGAAAGAAAAAAATCACTAATCAAATTTGAGCAGCAAGACCTAAATGGCATGTTGGGACCACAATGCTTTTGCCCAACAGGCTGCAAATCTGCTGTCGCCCCTTGTTGCAATGTGGAGCGGTGAGCCGCTTCCCACAGCCCAGCTCCCAGCTGCCTGGTTAGCTAGCTTATACCCTGAAATAATTACACGGAAACTGTATTCCTTTAAATACTGCCTGGCCCATTAGTTCCAGCCTCTTATTGGCTAATTCTCACATCTTAATTAACTCATTTCTAATAATCTGTATAGCACCACGAAGTGGTGGCTTACCGGGAAGATTCTAACCTGCATCCATCTCGGGCCAGAGCTTCATGGCATCTGCCTGACTCTGCTTCTTTCTCCCAGCATTCTGTTATGTCTACTCAGCCTACCTGAGTTCACCCTATCAACTGAGCCAAGGCAGTTTCTTTATTAACCAGTGAAAGTAACGCATAGACAGATGACCCTCTTACATCATTTCCCCTTTTTCTGTTTAAACAAAAAACGAAAGGCTTTCAGTTTAACATAGTAAAATTATATATAACAAAACAGTTATCAAGCAAGAATTATAGTTACAATCTTTCTATCTTTTATCTTTTATCATAACTAAGGAAAACTATAACTAACCATTCTTCAACTCCATCAAAAACTCCAGAATGATATATTACCTAAGTAAACAAGAAGTAAGCCACTTCCAAAACTCTAGAAATGACAGAGACATCTTGTTGCCCAAAGTTCCTCTTCAGCCTTATGTGCTCCCCTTCCCCAGGAACCTAGAACCAAGCCATGCTAGAAGACCTCCATTTTCTCATTTGTGAAATGGGACAGTAGTGACCAGCCCTACGGGGTTGTCAGTAAAGCCCGGTGACTAATAAACGTAAAATAGCATCTGAGATGCAGTGAATATTCGCAGCTTTCTTAGATGGTGTGTGTGTGTGTGTGTGTGTGTGTGTGTGTGTGTGTGTGTGTGTGTATGTGTATGTGTTCGTACTTCATGCACAGGTACATGCAGAAGTCAGAAAAGGACAGGGTCTTATTGTTTGGGACAGGGTCTCTTTCTGAACCTGAAGCTGGCTGTTTCGGCAAGGCGGACTAGCCAGTGACATTGCAGGATCCACTGTCTCTGCCTCCAACATAGGAGGCACTTCTGCTTCAACTTGAGTGCTGGGATTCAAACTCAGGCCACCCTGTTTTCACAGCAAGTGCTCTTGCACCACACATCACCACAGTCCCTGAAGCTCCTCTACCTGATACCGCGCCCTGCTTATAGTTGACTCCTAATAAACACGCTTAGAGAACGAATGAGTGAATGAGCTGTATTTTTCTTGACTGTGAGTTTGCACTTGACTTTCCTGCCCCAGAATTCCCTTCTATCTCTTTCTCTCTTGCCTTGCCGACCTTGTATAACTTTTAAAACTCCAGTCTCATTTTTCTACTTCATAGCCTTCTCTGCTGCCCTGGCCCTGGCAGGAAGGCAGAGTTTCTTCTCTGTGTTCCACTGGGATTCCCCCTCATAGTTTTCGTTGCTGCCTTGAATGTTGGCCTTTGTAATGGCAGAGACAGTGAACCTAGCCGCCTGAGTGGCGGTGGTGGTGGTGGTGGTGGTTTTCATGGGGTTTTTTTGTTTTTTGTTTTTTTTTGTTTGTTTGTTTGTTTTTTGATTGGTTGGTTAGGTTTTCGAGACAGGGTTTTTCTATGTAGCCCTGACTGTCCTGGGACTCACTCTGTAGACCAAGCTAGCTTTGAACTCACAAAGATCTACCTGTGTCTGCCTCCCGAGTTCTGGGATTAAAGGCATGCACCACCACTGCCTATGGGATTATTTTCAACTTTCACAGAAACCTCATTTCTAATGGGGGCAGTTCTAATTCCTGCTGCTCATTGATTACAAAGTTGAAGTCTTGGCTTAAGTGACTTGCCGAGTTTGGAGCCAGAATCAGAGCTGCTGACTCTTACATTTCACTGGGTGTTCTGGTTTTTTTGTTTTGTTTTGTTTTGTTTTGTTTTGTTTTAAAGCAAGGCTTCACTAGGTAGCCCAGGCTGGCATTGGACTCTGGGTCCTCCTGCCTCCTGTTGCTGGGGGTACGGGCACACAACACTGTTCCCAGCTCTAGTCTAGCTTTTTATTCAAACATGGATTTCATATGTGCGGCCCCTTTTTCTAGACAGGTGGAGCATGACTTAGACCAAGTGAATGTTCTTGGATCTTCTCTTTTTCTTGTTTTGAGACAGAATCTCATGTAACACAGGTTAGCCTTAAGTTCACTCTGTAGCTCAGGCTGGGGTTGAACTCCTCAGTCTCCTGCCTCCTCCTCCTCCTGAGTGCTGGGATGCCAGACCTTTGTTCTGGTGAGAGAGCAAGCACCGTCCCTAATGAAGTTCTGGTTTGTTCCAGGCTCTGACAAGTGGACCTCTCTAGAAAGGAAACTGTTTAACAAAGCACTGGCCACCTACAGCAAGGACTTTATCTTTGTGCAGAAGATGGTAAGCCGCTTTCCCACTGCTCACCTGGAAGGAACTTTGAGATTCTGGGCATCACCATAGTGAGACATTTTTGTTCCCCGCTTTTATGATGTTCTCACAAAAGGCCTGTCTTCCACCGTCGTGGGGAATGATGGTGGTCGCTACAGGGGTGGCGTGGAACTAGGATGCTGTGATGGACATGATGGGAAAAGAATGCATAGGTTGTAAAGATTCTGCAGTATAAGGTTTCTTGGGACAGAACTTGGGTTCTCCTGCTTACAAGTAAAGCACTTTCCCAGCCAGTCTACGTCCCCAGCCCCTGGGCTCCTGTTTCAGTGTTATGTGTTGAGTGTACAATTCTTTCAGAACAACTAGAACTGGGGCCGAATCCCAACCTCCCCAAGTGATCGTATCTCTGATGGCATTTTCCTAGGACATTGTAAGGGAGGAGGTATGTGGCCTTCCCTTCCCTAGTGTCAGGATTTCTGGAGTCAGACCCCAGAATCATGACAGTAATGATGAAAAATAATATCTGCCAGGCATGGTGGCACACACCTTTAATCTCAGCATTCTGGAGGCAGAGGTAAGGGGGCCTCTATTGCATTCAGTGCCAGCCTTGTCTACATGCAAGCGCCCGGCCAGCTTGAGCTACATAGTGAGATGTTGTCTCAAAAACGACACCAGCCCACTCCCCAAAAAAGAGGAGGAGTGATAACTATATAACACTTTGCAAAGGAAGGAAGAAAGAAAAAAAGGAAGGAAGGAAGGAAGGAAGGAAGGAAGGAAGGAAGGAAGGAAGGAAGAAGGGAAGGAAGGAAGATAGATAGATAGATAGATAGATAGATAGATAGATAGATAGGATAAGTAGGTAGGTAGATAGATAGGTTAGGTAGGTAGATGATAGATAGATAGATAGATAGATAGATAGATAGATAGATAGACTAGGTAGATAGCATAGGTAAGTAAATAGGATAGGTAGGTAGATGACAGAAAGGGAGGGAGGGAGGAAGGGAGGGAGGGAAAGAGGGAGGGAGAGAGAGATAGATAGATGGATAGATAGGATAGGTGGATAGGTAGGTAGACAGGCAGGCAGACAGACAGACAGACAAATAGATAGATCAATCTTCCCAGGTTTGGAATATAGCTCAGTAGAATGTCTACCTAGCATGCATGAGATCCTGTATTTAAAAGGAAAAACAAAAAGAAGAGAAGAGATAAGTCACCCACAAAGGAAATCATACATTAATAGATAACAAATTTCATAGGCTTTAGCTGACTGAGAGTGGTTTAGCAAAAATTCAAAATGTCCCAAAGTATTTCAACAGCTTCTTAATGAAAAGAACCCACCGTTCGATTCCCGAATGTCCAGGAGGTTGGCTTGGCCTCTGACACAAGTGGAAGGCAGATGTTCTTGGGGCAGCTGCCCTCTGAAAAGCTCTCATGAACACAGGGAGACGGCTGAGGGAGAGTACCCGCTGTGTGTGAAGACAAGTTCAGATCTCTAGAGTGCATGTCAGAAATCTAAGCACGGCTGTGCATGTACCGTAACCCCGCTGCTTCTGAGGCAGAGCGGGAGGATCAGTAGGGATGGGTGGCTGTATAAGGCTCACTCAAGGTTCTCAAGGGTCACTGAGAGACCGTGCCTTCAAGAAATAAGGCAGAGAGCACCAGAGCAGGACACCTGGCACCCTCCTGCCCTGCACATCACACACACGCGTGTGCACGTGTACACACACACCTACCTAATGGTCCCCAGGTAGTCCTCCTCGAGACCTAATGATCTTTACTGAGAGGCCCCCTCCCTCCTTTTTAGCCAGTTCTCACTGTGTAGACCAGGCTGGCCTAGAACTCACAGATTTACCTGCTTCTATGTCCCAAGTGCTGGAATTCAAGCCGTGTGCTGTCGTTCCTGACAAGCCCCATTTCTTCAAGGTGTCACATGACCCTGGGGACTAAGCTCCCAACACGAGAGCCCTCTGGAGACAAGCCACACTAAAACTGTAGCACTCTGCCTGGACCTTAGTCCTTAAATATCCTGCACTTGGGTCCATGACTAGTTCACATGCAGTATTTACAAGGCAGTGAGATTTTAATCAAGGACCCTCTGGGACAGTATCTCACCCCTCAGGGGTGAAACCCGTGTAGAAATTCCCAATGGCAGGTGGACATTGAAGAGGGCAACCAACACTTCTCCTGGTCTCAGCATGAAGGTGGCTGTATATCCACTCTTCCATCCCCATACCAGGGTGCCGGAGCCCCACCTGAGCATGGAGCCCCACCTGAGCACCGACAGCTGTGAACTAAGCAAAGGAATGCTTCGTTCCAAAACACAGATGCAGGTTGAGCATCCCTATGTGAGGCTTAAGATCCGGGATGCTCTGAGGGTTTAGAGCAGCTGATTTCAGGCGAGAGACTATAGCCAGGAAATGTTGAAATAAGAGCGGTGGGGCTGCGTCCCCAGCACCCTGGCCGCCTGCTAGCTCATGCCCGAAATAACAACACACAAACTGTATTCATTTAAACACCGCTTGGCCCATTTCTATCTAGCCTCTTCTCGGCTAACTCTCACACCTGGACTAGCCCATTTCTAATGATCTGTGTAAGCACCCCAAGGTGCGCTTACCGGGAAGATTCTAGCCTCCATCCATCCTGGGTCGGAGCTGCCCGGGAGAGCGGAGCCTGGCGTCTCTGCTCCAGAGAGCAGAGCTGTCGAGTCTACCCGGGAGAGCTGAGCATGGTGTCTCTGCTCCCGAGAGTAGAGCTATCGGGTCTGACCTCACTTCCTCTTCCTCCCAGAATCCTATTCTGTTTACTCCACCCACCTATGTTCTAACCAATAAAATGGGCCAAGCCAGTTTCTTTATTAGCCAATGACCTTCCTCCATCAAGGTGGTGCAGTGTCTAAATCCAAGCCTGATACCCTCCTGGTCTCGTGGGGGGTGGGGGGAGTGGTTACAGTGCTTGTGGGGAGTTGAGGAATAAACTTGAGCTCGATAGCACACACCTTTACACATGGAGTCTGCTCATGTGTCCAAGGCTGTCCCTCTACTCAGTATGTAGCCAAGGAGCACATCTGGTCCTCCTGCCTGCACCTCCTGAGAGCTGGGATTACAGGCATGTGCCATCACCTGGGTTGAAGCATATTGGGTAAGAGGTACCTTGCCTCTTTAGGCTCACAGGGCAAAGCTTGTGCCCTGCCTTTGGGAAGCGCTTGTGCCTACCATGCCTACCATGCTTAGTCTGTTGCTGAGAACGTGTTCATAAATAGGTTTGGGTTGGTTTTGAGACAGGGTCTCTCAGGGCCTGGGCTAGCCTGGAACTGGCTACATAGCTGAGTCTGGACATTAATTTCTGATCCCTCTGCCCCGACTTACCGAGTGTTGCAATTGTAGGTATGCACCATACTAGATCATAAATAGGTTTTAAGAGTCATCAAGACAGAGCGGAGCCCTTTAGATGGAAAAGCATCTGTGATGTGTGTAGCTTAGGAAAGAAGATTTCTGCAGACTGCTCTGCATGGGGGGAGAGGTTATCGCGTCACAAGAAAGTGTTGATGGAGTGCCCGCTGCCTCTCGTGAGGGAAAGATGGTGCTTCTTGTTATTGCCTGTGTTAAGAATTTCTGGAACAGCTCTAATATAAATGAGTCGTAGGGGACCTGTTAGGTGGCTCAAGGAGCTTGCTGCCAAGTCCAATGACCTGAGTTTGATCCCCTGGACTCATATGGTGAAAGGAGAGAACTGACCCCCACAATTTGTCCTCTGACCTCCACACATGTGTAACCACACTTGAGAAAATACACATGCATAAATTTACAATTTTTTAAATAGAAATGGTTAGGAGAACCTACTTATGTTGCAGCTGTCCGGGGAAGGGCATGGAAAGAATAGTTTCTGCTGTTTTTTGGTTTTATCTCTGTCTTCTGAGGAAGAGTCTTACCATGTAGCTCTGGCTGGCCTGGAACTCTCAGAGATCGGCACGCCTCTACCTATTACAGACTTAGATGTTCCACAAAGCTCAACCGCCGTCCAGTGCTGGAGCTAACCGTGGTACACTTTCTTGGCAGGTGAAGTCCAAGACAGTAGCTCAGTGCGTGGAGTACTACTACACCTGGAAGAAGATAATGCGGCTAGGGAGGAGACACCGGACACGCCTAGCGGAAACCATTGACGACTGCATGGTGAGTGAGCTGCTCATTGGCACCTCTGCGCTCCCGCTCTCTTCCTGGGCTACTGGTGACTGCTGTGCTTTTGCTTTACCCGCTAGGAACTAGAAAAGGGGACAGAGTTCCCGGCTCACTTATGGGACTTAGGACTTGATTTCTGGGTGTAGGCAGAAGGAAGACGTCCTCAGGTTTGGGCTGTAACCCTTCCTCTAATAAAAGATGTGATTGCTTTGTGTCTCTACACAGTCAGGAGTCCCAATCTGGTCCATAGAGCTTGTCCCAAAGCACCCAGGGATACACAGAGAAACCCTGTCTCAAAACACCTAGTAAATAAATAAGGCTTTTAAAAATGAATATACGGGGCTGGAGAGATGGCTCAGTGGTTAAGAGCACTGATTGCTCTTCCAGAAGACCCAGGTTCAATTCCCAGTACCCACATGGCAGCTCACAACTGTCTGTAACTCCTGTTCCAGGGGATCTGACACCCTCACATAGACATACATGCAGACAAAACACCAATGTATATAAAATACAAATAAATTATTTAAAAAATGAATATACAAAATGTAAAAGAAGGGGCTGAAGAGATGGCTCAGTGGTTAAGAGCATTGCCTGCTCTTCCAAAGTTCCTGAGTTCAATTCCAGGCAACCACATGGTGGCTCACAACCATCTATAATGAAATCTGGTACCCTCTTCGGGCCTGCAGGCATGGAGGCTGAACACTCTGTACATAATAAATGAATAAATCTTTGGGGCTGGAGAGATGGCTCAGCAGTTAAGAGCATTGCGTGCTCTTCCAAAGGACCTGAGTTCGATTCCCAGCAACCACATGGTGGCTCACAACCATCTGTAATGGGGTCTGGTGTCCTCTTCTAGCAGGCATATATGCAAACAGAATATTGTGTCCATAATAAATAAATAAATATTAAAAAATGTGAAAGAAGGAAAAAAGCAGCACGGCCTCCTATGGCTTAGTCACCTGAAAGCAATATATTCCCACAGCACAAACACCAATATGTGAGCTGGACAGACAGTGGTTAAGAGCACTGACTCCTCTTGCAGGGGGCTTGGGTTTGGTTCCCTGAGCTGTCGTGACTCACAGCTGTCTGGAACGCCAGTCTCAGGGGATCTAGCGCCCTCTTCTGGCCTCCTCAAGCATCAAACACAACAAGGTGCACATACAAACATACAGGCAAAACACTTGTGCACATGACTTACTTATGCAGTTGAAGAAGGGCATTTGTTGAGGATGAGGAAACATGCAGCAGACATACAGAGACAAGGATTCTCTACAAAGCAGAGGAGATTCAGAAAGCAAAAAAAAAAAATCCCTATTGTTTTATCCTTAATGTTTAAACAGCAGTATGTGTGGATGTCAGCACTCAGGATGCTAAACGGTGTCTGCCTTCTGTGTCCTCACCACTCACAGGACATAGTCTAGTTGGATGCTGTCATGCTTACAGTGAAAACCTGACTATGCATTCTAACAGTGCTTGAGAACAGTATGAGGTGAGAACCAGAAAGTCTCACATACTGCAAAAGGATACACCAGCTGCAGCCCAGGAAGGTTTGCCCAGGGTCACAGAGCCTTGCTGTGCACATGAGCAGAATAGACAGTAAGCAAGGAATCATGGGAGATGCCAGCCTCAGACCTAGGACCACGCCCCTGTTGAACTGTAAAGTGGAACAGATGATTTCAGTGATTTGGAAAGTCCCATTTGTTTCTGGAATGTTCTGGACCATGTTACTGCTGTGTTTTAGGAAAAGACAAAGTCAGATATCAGGGACTAGGGAGATTGTTCCGTGGCTAAAATGCTTGTCCTGCAAGCATGGGGACCCAACTTTGGGTCCCCAGAATGTAAATGTCATTCAAGCATGCCTACATAGCCACAATTCTAGTGTTTGGAGATAGGAGACCCTGGAACTAGCCTCATCTGTGAACTCTAGGATGCATTGAGAGACTCTGCCTCGGTGTATATGGCTGAGAGCGATAGAGGAAGGCTCCTCCCATCAGCCTCTGACCTCCACACACATGCACATAAGGGGAGAATCACATGTGGTCTGCTAAGAGAAAGTCATTTCCCAGGTTCTGCAGTGACAAGGGCCTAGGGACAGCACCCAGGGATACTGTAATGACACTCGCTAAATATTTCTCCAGTGAATGGACATTTTTCTGAGACAATAGTCCATAGTAGCATCTCTGTGTGAACTCTGGAGGGAGATGAAAGGAGCAAAGAGATGCTGAACAGAGGGATGCTATTAGAGAGACATCATCATACAGAGTAGAAGTGCCATCTCGGTCCGTGCTCGTTAGCAGAGGAAAGGCCACAGTGCAGCCTCAGAAGAGGAAGAAAAGTATAGAAGGCGCCACACCCACTGGCTCATCGGCAACTCCCCAGCACTAGTCGGGACCAGCAGCAAACACGCCCTGTCCCTTGCATGTTCGGGGAAAGCAAAGGCTTATGTGAAGAGGTGACTCAGGCCCATAAAAGCAGGCTTTGTTTAAGACCCGTGTCGTAGCTGCAGCTTACCCTTGGGCTCTGAGAGTACAGTCAACATTCTGAGCACCGGTTGCCAAGTAGAAATGGAAACCTGGGAGGACAGGGTCATGTGCAGAAGGCCCAGCCCTAGCCCATGGACCTGGTCTTGGGGCTTTATTAAATGTCAAGTGGGGGGCCATCAAGATGACACAGCAGGTAAAGGAGCCTGCTGCCAAGTGAGGGGGCATCAAGATGGCACAGCTGCCAAGCCTGACGATCGGAGTTCAGTCCCTGGGACCACAAGGTGGAAAGAGAGAACCCGCTACTAAAAGTTGTCCTCTGACCTCAACATGTGGGTCTTGGTATGTGTGTGAGCACATGCACATGCACGCGCGCACACACACGCACACACACATGTGCACGCATGTGTAAATACTGAAAGGCAAGTGAGCATTTCTCGCAGAGGAAATACAAAGGGGCTCACTGAGGGAGCTCAGGGACAACTGAGGACCTACAGGGTTAGTTAGGAACGATTCTGCGATGGTCATGGTGGATGCAGCATGAGCGCTGGCTCAGCAGGATAGGGTGAGACCCAGCCTAGGCCATCACTGGCCCTTCCTCTCTTAGAGGAAGATCAGAGGGAAGTGTGCCTCCCACTTTGCTTTTTGAATCTGGGTCTCACAGAGATCCAGAGCTAACTAGTGAGGTTTGGCTGACTGTCAAGCGACCCCATCTCCACAGTCACAGTTCTGGGATTACAAGCATATGCCACCACGCCAAACTTCTTTAGTGGATTCTGGGATTTGAACTCAGGTCCTCGTGTTTGCAAAGCAACCACTTTACCAACTGAGCCATCTTCCCAGCCTCAGTTCAGTTTCTTTGCTGGCTATATGAGCTAAGGAATGACTTGTCTGGCTGACTTTCTGATTTGCTTAAGAAAGAAATCTATGAAGAGTTTTGGGAGAATCAGAAGTCTTATGGGGGTGGGGGAAGGTGCCTGATTGACACCGCACATTTAATACCTTTTCTTCATTTCTTCATTGCTGTCAAGAACAACCGTGACACTTAGACATATGTCTTTGGCAGATTGGGGTTGAAAGTCTGCATTCCAATTTCCTCGTTCCTTGGAGTGTGGGTATAAAAGCACCACCCTCCACAAGGAACTCTCGGTATGCACAGTCGAGGGTCGGGCGCCATGTTAAATATAGCTTCTTGGGCTGGAGAGATGGCTCTGGTTAAGAGCTTGCTGCTTTCCCAGGGGAGCTGGGTTTATTCCCAGCACCCACAGAGGACTGCTCACAATGTCAGTAACTCCAGGTACAGGGAATCTAACGCCTTTTCTGGCTTCTGCAGGCAGGGCAAGCTAGTGGCATACACGCACACAAACACACACATACAATTATGTCCATTTATAGTTTTATACACTTACATGTATGTATGTATCTCCTCCTCCCTCCCCTGTGTTTGACCGATTCCCATCTGAAGTCATTCGCTTTCGTCTGCCGTGCATCGTAAAATGGCCGGCATGTAGCCACAGACTACTACATGTTGAGTTTGGTTCTCCTATCTTCACATCTCTGAGTCACTCGTCTTGATGATAAATATGTTGTGAACTTGTACAGATTGCCAATTGAAATGAAAATCCATCTGAATTCCTGAAACGTTCAGAAGCACCAGACAGCAGAATTCAGTCTGTAACTTTGTGGCCATGTGAAGTTTGTCTTCAGAGTTCCTAATGATGGCCTTGTGAGAAAACTAATTATAGTACATCCATGGAACAAATGCCATTGTTGTCAAAAGCTTCGGCATGAAGCGTGTTTCATCAGTGCCAAACTAGAGACCACGGTCCACTTAATAGCTGTGACTACAAAGTCCCCCAGTTCTTTGAAATAGGTGTCCATGGTTTTGCCTGAGACTCTGGATTTGAAAGGTGATAGGCGGATACAGAAGACCACCTATGTAAAGTCAGCCTGTGTGGTCTGTGCCATATTCCAGAAACTACTATAGGTGCTGGGCCTGTGTCCATTCACACTGACTTCGTAATTATTACTAAGTGGTCAGTTAACTGGCTGGAAACTGGCCATTTCTTACACATACCTTGCTAATGCAGCCTCTTGGGTATATGTCTGCATGGTGTCACCTGTGACTTGCACTGAAACAGGGGAAGTGGCACCTGCCTTGTTCTCTCACAACCCACCCCTAAATCAAAACTGGAGAGAGGCCACCTGTGGTGATGTACGCTTGTAATGTGCTCCAGCACTCGGGAGACAGAGGCACGGTTGGCATGAGTTGGTCCATCTTGGAATACACAATGTATTTTAGACCAGTCTGGACTATGGAGTGATACTTTGTCTTAAAGAGGGGAGAGGGGAGGAGGGTGGAGAGGCTGGAGAGATGACTCAGTGGTTAAGAGCACTCGATGCTCTTCCGGAGGACCTGAGTTTGATTCCTAGCACATCCACTGGGCATCTCATAGTAGCCTTTAACTCCAGCTCTGGGGAACCTAATGCCTCTGGCTTCCAAGGGCATCCATGTGCACATACCACATACAAAGACATACACATAGTTTAAAAATAAAAGTATAAATGCCAGGTGCGGTATCACACACCTTCAATACCAGCACTTGGGAAGCAGAGGCAGGTGGATCTCTTTCCTTTCGAGGCCAGCCTGGTCTACAGTGAGTTCTAGGCCAGCCAGAGTTATGTAGTGATGAGACCTTGTCTAAAAATAAAAATAAAATAACTTACGAGAGAGGAAACCTGTGGTTTCTGGATTCAGGGTACCACTGTTCTCAGAAATTTTTATTCTTCTTGGAAATTCCTGCTTCGTTCTGACAACCAAAGGCTTGCCTAGAGCTGCGTGGCTCAGGGGACAAACAAACTGGAGATTCTTGCTATAAACAGTGGGTTTACAGGAGGACCTAGCAGAGACAAATGGCCTGTCAGGTAAAGACTGCTGGAGAATTCCTGTGTCCTGGTCCTCAGCCACTTCTGGGCATGCAAGAGCCAGCCACCTCACTCTACCCCAGTAGAGTCTAGTAGCTGCTCAGGCAGGGGGTAGATGGGAGTTTCTTAAAATCCTGTGTTCAGCCAGGCATGGTGATGCATGTCTGTAACATCACTTAAGAAGCTGAGGCAAAAGGATTACCTCTTTAGTTGCAACTTCAAAGCCAGTCTGGGCTACATAGTGAGACCTTGTCTGGGAAAAGAGAGAGAGAGAGGTATGGTGGTAGGCTATGCTTATAATTTCAGCACTTGAGAGATAGAAATAGGAGGTTCAGAAGTCAAGGGCAGCCTTGGCTACATAGCAAGGTCAAAGCCAGCCTGAGCTACACGAGACTCTGTCTAAAAAGGGAGGAAGAAAAAAAAAAAAGATTGGCGAGGTGGCTCTTCCTGCTCTTACCGAAGCTCCGGTTTGGCACCCAGCACCCATATTAGGCAGCTCATAACTATCCGTAACTCCAGCTCCAGAGAACTGCATGCTCTCTGGCCTCCTCGGGCATTGCATGCACATGGTGCACATTAACCCGTGCAGGCTTAAACTCCTGAGTAGAAATAAGTAGATCGCTATTTCAAAAATGACATTAACCCCTGATTTCTTTCCCAGCTCTGCCCACACCAACTGCTCGATAGCTTGCTACTGTAATGCCCTGGTGTGTGTGTGTGTGTGTGTGTGTGTGTGTGTGTGTGTGTGTGTGTGTTTGAGTGTTTGAGTGTTTACCTGCCTATGGTGCCTCATGCCCGTGGAGTCCAGAAGAAAGCTTCAGAGCCCTTGGAACCATGTGGGTGCTGGGAACTGAACCTGCGTCCTCGAAAGAACAGCTAGTGCTCTTACCTGCTGAGTCATCTCTCCAGCCCCACCCCCAGCTAAAGTGTTTTCATAAAAGATTTTATTATTTTATTATATGTGTTGTGGGCCTGAATGTGAATTATATATGCGCACCACATCCGTGCATGGGCTGATAGAGGCCACAGAGGACATCACACACCCTCCAACTGGAGTTAGGTGGTTAAGAGCCACCCAGTGAGGGTACAGAGAGCTGAACACTGGATATTCGCAAGAACAGTCTTCACTCTTTACTGCTGAGCCGTCTTGCCAGTCCTTACTTTATCTTTTATGTGTATGTATGTGTGTCTGTATAAATGTATGCCACGTGTGTGCAGTGCCCAGGGGAGCCAGATCTGCTGGAGCTTCAGTTACTGGCGACTGTGACCTGCTAGAGATGAGTGCTGGGAACTGAATGTAGGTCCTCTGAAAGAGCAGCAAGTACTCTTAACAGGTGGTCATTGCTCCGGTCCCTCCACCTTATCCTTGAGGCAGAGTCTCTCTATGAGACTGGAGCTTAACTTCTTGCTAGATTGGCTGACTAGCAGCCTATAAGGATTCTTCATTTCTACCTCCCAGCTCTGGGGTTACAGCGCCCACACACAACTGGCTTTTATCTGGGGCCCGGGTCTGGGACTCAGGTCCTCAGGATGTATAGCTAGCGCTTACCCACCGTGCTGTCTCCACCCCTGGCCCCTCAGCCTTTGCATGGTTTTTCTGTAAGGTATCATGGGGGAACCCAAAGTGCAGTATGGAGCATTCTCTACCCCAAGATCCCAGTGTCCAGAGTCCAGCCTCGCAGACTCTGTCACCTACCGTAGGAAAAGAGTGACCCAGCCCCAGCGTCCCATGTCCTGGCTTGTGATTTCTGTCCACTACTAAAACTCCCTTCTGGGGATATCACCTTCTTGCTTTTGTTGATACCAGACGAGTGAAGAGGAAGAAGAGGCAGAGGAGGAAGAAGAGGACCCGGAAGAAGATAGGAAATCCATAAAGGAAGAGGAGAGTGAAGTGGCCAAGTCACCAGAGCCACCACCTGTCCCTGCCCTGGCTCCCACTGAGGGGCCACCCCTGCAGGCCACTGGCCAACCCTCTGGCTCTTTCATCTGTGAAATGCCCAACTGTGGGGCTGTAAGTATCTGTGTTGTCCCTGGCTCTGGGAGACCTGAGGGTCATACAACTGTGCCTAGTTCTAAGAGCAATGGACGTCTGGCAGAGGTCAGGCCATGTAGCTATCACTTTCTTAATGAGCTTAGCCAAGGGAGGTGACTCTGTGTGTTCTCTGTCGAGCACAGTGCTACATGCTGGAGAATTTAGAGGAGGCCCCGAAAGCCAAGCGTGGTGGCACAGGCTTGTAATCCCAGCACCCAGGAGACTGACTTTGAAGCCAGCCTGCAGTATATAGTAAGACCTGGTCTTCAGGCTAAATAAATAAATATAAATAAATAAATAAATAAATAGATAGATAAATAAATAAATAAATAAAACCAGAAGGGCTCCTGCCTTCAGAAAGTGTGTGTCTGACAGCTCCACAGTGACACAGGCCTCCAGGAGGTACCCTTGTCTGCTACACTGTCTCCAGTACCTCTGTGCAGGCACTAGGGCTGTATGTCACCAGAGGCCAGATTTATCTTGTCAGCATGCATTTGAACTTCCTAGAGGAGCTGCCAGGGCTTCCCTTTCCTAACACAGTGACCTGACTGAACTCCCTCCAGCTTCATCTCTGGAAGGTTTAGCTTTTCATACTCCATAAAATGTTACCAACTCTAATTTAAATGTCACTATTGTGACATTTGAGAAAGTTGTTTCTGAGCAACTAAAGTTTGTTTTTGCAATCTTAGGGGACAAAAATTAACTAAGCAAATGAATGTTGTGAACAAGTTAAAGGGAGTCGGGGGGACCCCCTCAAACTCCTTCTGCCTATCCCCACCAGTCTAAACTGCCGAGATTTTTCCCAAATCAGGTTTCTAAAAGCCTGACACACTTGTATAGACAAGTTCCAGAGTGTTATTCCCAAATATTCCCCTTCCTGGGACGCATCATTGTCCTCCAGCTCATGGTCGCTTGTCTAGTACAGAGTATATTAATATTGTTTATGGAGCCTGTCATTTAAGGAAAGTCTTTACAGTGTTTATGTCCGGCTGGACAGGAGGTCACACCTTTAGTCCCTGTACTCCGGAGGCAGAAGCAAGCGTCTCTGGTTTGAGGACCCTGTCTCTAAATAAATAAATAAAATGTTTATTTACTAATACAGAAATTCATTTTAATTATTTTTTTAAAAATGAAAAGGCTTTAGAAAAACAAAAGTGTATACACCTTCATTTACTTTGTAGAGAATATGAGCAATGGGCCGCCAATGGCCTGGCCTCTGCACTCGGTCCCTGCCATTTGGCCCAGGTTGCTTCGTTCTGAGTTGATTAAGCTGTGACTTTAAATGACAATGTTTCTTGGTAAATTAGTTCAGAAAGTGAGTGCTTTTTCAATTCATAGTTTTAGGGTAAAATCAATGTTTGGGTTTTAGGCCATTTGGGGGTGGCGGGGGAAGTAGATCATCTTTTACTTTGTCTAATCAGACATGCTCAGAGAGACAGACACTCTTAATGACTTTTTAAGTCCCATCAAGGACAGTGTGGTGACCTACTTCATACCTAACAGTGGGGGCTGGGTTCAGGAAATCAGGAACAGATTGGTTTTTATGTGATACAATAAAAAGGGCCCATGAGCAAGATGCAGAAAGGGGACTGTAGGACTGGGGGTGTGGATAGTAGCCCCACACTTCAGTGGTTCTGGACAGAGGACTGGGAAAGTGAAACCCACATCTGGTGGGTAGAAGCCACAGAGGCCACTAAACACCCTGCTGTGCATGAGCCTGTCCCCAACTGTCCTAACCTAATCTGTATTCTGAAGTCAAGAAACCCTATTCTATGTCAATATTTGAAAAATTAGCCAGGCATGTGGCGGACACCTGTGCTCCGGCACTCAGGCGATGAAGGCAGGAGGATAAGGATTGAGCTGCAATGAGGCCAAGGCCGCCTGGGCTGTAGCGTGAGAATCTAACTCAAACAAACAAAGTCATTGGTCAACATATTTCCAAAGGGGACACTGTGATACACACTTGTAATTCTAGCACTTAGGAGGCAGAGGCAGGAGGATTGGCTCATGTTTAAAAACAATCAGAGTGATACCCTGTCCCCAAAACTAGAAGAAAGCCTGGTCCTTTGTTTAATCCTGTTAAAGTTTGGGGTCTTCGGTGTGGCTCTGCAGTGCACTTGGTTGCCGTGTAGCTCAGAGTGAGAGCATTCACCTAGCAAGTGTGGGGCTCAGGCTCCATCCCCAGCATCACAGGGAGCAACAACAAGAATTAAAACAATGGGCTGCCGGGGGAGGCTCGAACTCACGAGGGGGGGGAGGTGCGCTGAGGCGATGCATTTGTCCTGGGTGCTCAGGGTAGACCACTGAGGAAGTGTTGTTGACACAGTTTGTGGTTGGGGTGTGAGCTTTTTGTGGCACACGCCTAGTGTTTGCTTTTATGAACCGTGTGCTGTTTCGTGTATCACATGTTTTTCCTACGAGTAACTAACGACCCTAATTTCCTTTTCAGGACTGTAGATGTCATGTGACTCCCTTTCTTCCCCAGGTGTTCAGCTCCCGACAGGCACTGAATGGCCACGCCCGCATCCACGGCGGCACCAACCAGGTGACCAAGACCCGAGGTGCTGTCCCCTCTGGGAAGCAGAAGCCAGGTGGCACTCAGAGTGGGTACTGTTCAGTAAAGAGCTCACCATCACACAGCACCACCAGTGGAGAGACAGACCCCACCACTATCTTCCCCTGCAAGGAGTGTGGCAAGTAGGTACCCTGGAATCAGGAGCCAAACCTGGGGTCACCATGAATGGCTGTCCTGTGAGGGCTGTTTCTTCAGCCAGAAAAAGCCGAGGCTCTCGGGGCTCCCCTTGATGCCGCCCTTGGGATCTGAGGTCCCTTCTCGCTACCACTGTTCACACCTCTGCTCACAGCAGACATCGCTAATCAGTTTCCTCGTTCTCTGACGTCACACTTAGACAATGTCTTTGAATCATGATGATGCAAACTGGCACGTCTAGTTGATTAGAGCCCATGCATGGGATAAAACCTCTTTTTCATCCCTGCGCCTTCACATGCGCCTTAAAACAACAGCTAAGGGAGGAAGATAATGGTGGGACTAGAGCAGCTGTGTTCTGGGATCTACTTTATTACATACTCCATGTATGTGAGCTCACTAAATCCTCACAGGGAAAACCCCATCCAGTCCAAGTTGTTCCCATGCTTATTTTACAAATAAAGATTTAACATCAGGTAAAACGACTTGTCCCAAGTCACACAGCCAGGAAACAAAGCTGATATTAAATCTCGCTGTATCCAGATCAGTGCTTGGCTTCCCACGGTGCCCCAGCCTTCTGCTCTGCTTTGATTAGCTGCTTTACAAAGAGCCTAACTAGTGGTAAAACACATGGCTCCTTCACAGTTTCCTTCTCGTTGGTTCTGCCTAACCTCAAGGCTCTGGCACCATCATACCTTGGTGGCCATTAGGAGCCTTGCTGCATTTCCCTTTATAATCTCCAGTGTCTCAAACACATGAGGAATGGAGAGACAGCTACCGGAGTCTCTGAAACTGTCAGGAAAACATCCCTAGTTCCATCAGTAGGGCCGGTGGGGACCTCTGCTTACGTGTCCTCAGAGACATGTCAGGTGGACTGCAGAGCTGACCTAGCAGTGGGGAGCACTGGTTGCATGTCCTCAGAGACATGTCAGGTGGACTGCAGAGCTGACCTAGCAGTGGGGAGCACTGGTTGCTCTTCCTGGGTTTGCTCCCAGATGGTAACTAAGAACCGTCTCCAGTCCCAGAAGCTCTGATGCCCTCTTCTGGAGTCACACGTGCCGCACACATGCAGTGCACAGAATTGCATGCAGCCAAACGCCCTTTCATATATATATAAAATAACAACAAAATAGAAAGAACAATTGTGATATTTTAAAGGCCAGGTAGTGGTGGCACATGCCTTTAATCCCAACACTCAGGAGACAGAAGCAGGTGGATCTCTGAGTTGGAGGCCAGTCTGGTCTACAAAGCAAGTTCCAGGACAGCCAGGGCTACACAGAGAAACCCTGTCTCCAAAAACCAAAACAAATGAAAAGGTATAGAAGTACCTTCAGCTGTGTGTGTAAAAAGTGGGTGTGAAGCATGTGAGCCTTGTACTAGAATGGTCCCATCTGCAGGAGTCTCACTGTGTGCACGGATGGCCTCGTATTTCATGTTTCCAGTGGCCACTCAAAAGCGCGCAGTGAGATTTTTCTTGTCTTGCCCTCACGTTGCTTGCGATCTTTTCTTTCTGACTTTGTTATTGGTGTGTGTGCCCATGTCATGCCAGTACACGTGTGGGAAGCCAGGGACAGCTCTGTGTAGTCAGTTCTCCCCTTCATCTTTATGTGGATCCTGGGGCTCGAACTCAAAGCAGCCAGGCTTTCTCTGCAAATGCTTTTACTGCCTGAGCCTCTCGCCTGCCTCTTCTCCTCTCTAAAGTTCAAGTAGGATTTTACGAAAACTAGAAATGCTTCCTGGGCTTCTCCAGTTAGGAATAGCATTGGGCAAGTTCACAGATGGCCTCCTTCTGCTGCTCAAATGATGTTCCTTTTCAATACAAGTCCTCAGCCTGTTGGACTAAGGCTGGGTGGGTGGGTGGGTGGGTGGGTTGGCTTGAGAGAGCCACATAATTGTATTTATGCTACTTCTTCTCTGTAAACACCAGCTCTTACCTGAGCTAACACTCTGGAAAATGGCCTAGATAGTAAGTCACGTTGAATGTGCAGGACATGCTGTCTCAACACCTCGCTTTCCCATCATATTCTTGGAGCAGTAGGGAAAATCAGCAGACAGTGTGTGCCAGTGGCTAGAATAAAGAGCCTGGACCCTTGATCTAAAGAACCTGGCACCCTTTTATCCCAGCGTTATGGGTACTTTCCCGGGGGGGGGAGAAGGGCTGACCTTTAAAATAAGACACGTAGCAGCATCCTTGGTCTCTGCTTGGTGCTAGACAGACACCTCCCAACTCTGATACAACAATCCAGTATGTCTCCAGACATCGCCAGATGTTTTCTGGGAGGGCACGGTCTCTCCTAGCTGAGTCCCACTTTCCTTCTAAAGAAAACAATAGGAAATGATGATACTTATGGTGACCGAGAGGAATAGTAGGTGGGGGCTTGGCAGCCCAGCACAGTAAGGCCTGAAGAAAGGCCATTGGGATCGGCCGCACGCAGTTACTGGTCCAATGAGGTGGAAGTAGAAGGGACGAGAGCCTCACTTGAAAAAGTGGAATGGAAAAGGGGTGTGCTAAGTGTGTGTGGACCATCCTTGGTGGGCTCCGGCTGGAAGAAGAGGGCAGGAAGCCAGGGGTAGCGGATGGGCCGGTCTACAGTAGGCTGTCAGAGGATTGGGAGTTCTCCTGTGCAGAAGGTGCTGTTATTGACAGGAACGGGGGATGTCAGAGGAGAAGCACCTGCTCGACTGGATAGACAGGACAGCCTTTGAGGTCTCCGTTAGGACAGGAAGGAAGCAGGACTTACCATCAGTGTTTTCCTGTCCCCAACCCTCTTCCATGTATGCCCAGAGAAATGACTGGTCACTGCAGGAAGAAGTCACCCCAAACCAGACCTGCAGCCTGCACCCCCCCACACACACACACCAGTCCCTGCAGGAATCGGTCATCTTTATCTCCAGGAACTAAGCTCTGCCCAGAGGTTTCACAAGCTGCTCTCTTCCTCTCTTCCAGGGTCTTCTTCAAGATCAAAAGCCGGAATGCACACATGAAAACCCACCGGCAGCAAGAGGAGCAGCAGAGACAGAAAGCTCAGAAGGCAGCTTTCGCGGCAGAAATGGCAGCCACCATCGAGAGGACTACTGGGCCGGTGGGGGCACCTGAGCTGCTGCCCCTGGACCAGTTGAGTCTCATGAAGCCAGTCAAGGACGTGGACATCCTGGACGACGATGTGGTCCAGCAGTTAGGGGTCATGGACGAGGCCGAGGTGGTGGGCACGGATCTTCTCTTGGATGACCAAGATTCGGTTTTGCTTCAGGGTGACACAGAACTCTAAGCCCCTCGTTCATCACCTAGAGACACCGAAGGCACGGCCTCCACCTTCATCAGTCAGGAAAACCTGGACTTCCTGCTCCTTTGAAAGCCCTTTTAAACTACCTGTTTAAAAAGTGGTCCTTTTCTTCAGGTTCAAGGAGGGGAAACAAATCCAGTTCTTTTCTCTTTTACCTTCTTTTCAATTGTTTTTGTTGGGGGTTGGGGGGAATAAAAAATTGGCACAACTATCTTTAAGAGGCGTCTCATCTGGGCTGTGTTCTCGCGAGGCCACTTCCCGCGGGGATGAGCCTCACGTTCGTGTTGCTTTGCTTCCCGATGTCAGCCACCCTGGTTGCCTTTTATCTCCAAAATTGATGTGAGTGTGTGAGTGTGTACAGGCGTGTGCGTGCATATGTGTGCGCGGGTGTGTGCATGCTACGTGTGTGCGTGTGTTGCTTGTGTGTGTCCGCGCACGTGCATGCGTGCACGTGTGTGTGTGTGTGTGTGCGTGTGTGTGTATAGGAAGCAGGTTACCCCATTTATACTGGGACTTTAGGCCATGTTTTCCCATCAAGAATTATTTTTATTCTGCTCTGACCTGCCTGAAAGCCTTCCCTCTCTCAGGTCAGAAGAACCTATTTTTTTTTCTTTCTTTCTTTTTTTTTTTTTCTTTTTCCTCAACATGGTTCATGGCCAGTGGAGTTCTAAACTTAACTTTGCACCACTTGAACATACTGTGAAACCTTTTCACTCCGATTGCTCAAACTGTCTGTGCTGGTCTGAGGTTTGCCTAGATGTTAGCTACAGAGAGACAGAGTTTTCTAACACACAGAAATAGCAGATACAATGGAAAGCCAACAAAAATGGGCTCAGATTCAAGTTCGCTACAATGCTTGCATTCAAATAATGAATGTATTCGTTACAAGTCACTTACCAAAGCGATTGTGGACTTCTCTAAGCTCCATGACTTTGCTCTGCCCCTGACAGCAGGGGGCACCATTTGTACTTGAAGGCAATAAACCTGTAATCCTTCAAAAATGTTATTGCCCAGGATTTGGGGCTCAGTTGGGCTGACCCCCTCCCACTGTCAGTACACAGTCGGACTGGAACCCTGTCCCTGGTCCAGAGGAGCTCCTTTCAGCCCTTCTTCTGCGTTCATGGCCTCTGGCCCCAAGCCGGGTGTCTTCAGGTCTTAGCCCTCCTTGAGTAGGCTAGCTCCCAGCTCTATGTAAATGTGACTGTCATGTTGGGCCTCTGTGCTGGCCATGACTAGCTTGGCATTAGAGAGCATCCTAGCAGAGGAGTGGGGCTGGGCATCCATCATATTGGATTCTACAAACCATTTGGCACATATTCAGGGGCCTGGGGGCCTTGGCCCTCCACAGCCCCACTCAGGCAGTGGCTTCTGAGTTTCAGGAAAGCCACAAACAGAAGACTGTTTTCAGAGATTCTTTTCCTTTCTCTCCTTGTTTCCAGAGCTATCTTGAGGTTCTTTCTTGGCGAGGGTGGGGTGTTTTCGTTGCTGTTGTTTCAAGGGTTACTGTAGCCTGTGTATGATCTCAGAAGCGTTTCTTTTCGAGCCACCCAGCCGCCACGCAGCGGCAGAGCACAGGCTCTGTCTGCCTCTACGTCTGGAAAAGCATAGCCACACAAAAGAGCAAATGCCCAGGGCTTTAGAAAGTCCATGCATCCTGCTCGGGGATTTGCCCAGTTTGCAACCTTAGAAATAAACTGACCCGCCACCACCAATAGCCAATACATAATGTAATTTTGGTTTCTCCATGCAGTAGAGCGTAAGGAATATTTTGACTTGAAATAACCAAAGAACTCCTCCTTACTGAGACAGTTCATGCACCTGGGTTAGTATTTCCCGGCTATCAACTTAAAGAATTGACTTCCTGTTAAAATATTGCACTTTTTTTTCTGGAAATGATTCTATATGCATGTGTGTGTTGTGTTTAGCTGCCCCCTCCCCCCTGCCCCGGCCCTAAAGAACTTCTCTTCCTAATGGCTAATGTCTTCACACGGCTCCTGGTTGACGCGACGGTTTTTCAGTAATGAATTTAGACTCCCTTTGAGAAAGCTTGTATATAAAAAGTTAACAGATATATTTTATGGAAAAACCCATCTTATTTTCAGATATATTTAACTGCTGTTCTATTTTATTAGAGGAAGGTTGTAAATATTTTCTAGGTGTTCTATTGTAAAGAAAAGTATTTTTGAAAAAAATTAATGTAATAAAAAGGAAACCATTTTTAAGTAGTGGCTGTGACTGCTTCCTGCTCTGCTTTCGTTCCGTCGCATTCTCAGCCGGCGGCTTGCATGCCTTCTCATAGCGGGATGTGACTCGGGTTTGCGCTGTTCGAGTTGACATCATAGTTTCCAATGTGCTTAACTGACTGTTTCCTCTGGAATGCAGCTCCCTCGGTCCAGAGCAAAGTGCTGTGTGTAGTCTACTCATGGTTTTTCTTTTGTAATGTGTGTATTTTTAAAAAGGATTTTATGTAACATTTTGGCAAAAACAAAAAATGAAGAGGACAGTATTTTCTATGACTTTTATAATAACATTTTGCTAAAAATGTTTCTTCCGAGGTCAGTTTTTGTTAAGGCAAACCAAAAGTCTTATTTTCCAGGGGTTTAAAAAATAAAGTTTGAAGCTGGAAAGCAAATTCTACCTTAACATCATATGTGACAAATGAATAAAGACGTTTTACAAACCTGTCCTTAAAAGGTGCATTCCTTAAATTAAAATAATATGATGATCTGATGTGTCCTATGTCATCCCCTGTCCCGGATGGAAAGTGTGGTCCTGTCTGGGGCATCCCACACTGTCCCGTATCCTGGATGGTAAGTGTGGTACTGTCTGGGGCATCCCACACTGTCTCCTGTCCCAGATGGTAAGTGTGGTACTGTCTGGGACATCCCACACTGTCTCCTGTCCCGGATGGTAAGTGTGGTCCTGTCTGGGGCATCCCACACTGTCCCGTATCCTGGATGGTAAGTGTGGTACTGTCTGGGGCATCCCACACTGTCCTGTATCCTGGATAGTAAACATTGTACTGTCTAGGGCATCCTAAACTGTCTTCTGTCCTGGATCATAAGCCTTGTGATGTTTTTGTTTTGATTTTTTTAAATGATTGCAATTCATTGGCAGAAGACGATCAGGAGAGTACTGAGGAAGTTCCAGAAACCTGACTGTCCCCACAAATAGCCATTCATCCAGTTGGAGTATAACCAAATACACGATCCTATTTGCTTGTGAAAGCCTGGCCCAGTGTTGCAGCAGCTGCCCTGACATAAACTTACTTTTTGGAGTCTCACTTGGCTCTCACACATTTCTGCTTTGGGCCACACATGATTCCTGGACTCAGGGTCAATTCTGGCTCCGCATTCTCACCTGTCCAGTAACCTCTGTGGACAGTGGGTTTAGATCTGCTGGTCAGATACTATTCCCGTTCAAGTGCTCCAGCCTGGGGAAAACTTAAGTGTTGGCTCCTCAAGTAATAGATGAGCCACTTGAAGTTGTGGCATTCTCTGAACTGTGACACCCAAGAAGTATTTAATCTCAGCACTTGGAAGACAGAGGCAGGCGGATCTCTGAGGGTTTGAGGCCAGCCTGGTCTACATAGTGAGTTCCACTTCAGCCATGGCTACACAGTGAGACCCTCTACCCCTCCACACACACACAAAAGCAAGCAAGAAAGGAAATCTTACTGTAAGTCCTCAACAACAGCAGTGTCCACCCTGATTATTTGAATTTTAATATGAATTTCCAAAATTTTATTTGCATTTTTTAGTCTTCAGGAGCAAACTTGAGAAGAAATGGAAATTCTGTGTTTATACAGGTTGCACTAAGTGATGCTTTCTCATTCAACACTTTGATCTTCTGAGACTCCTCCTCCCCCACACACACCCCTTTTATTTTTCTTTTGGTTTTTCAAGACAGGGTTTCTCTGTGTAGCTTTGGAGCCTGTGCTGGAACTCACTTTGTAGACCAGGCTGGCCTCAAACTCACAGAGATCCACCTGTCTATACCTCCCAAGTGCTGGGATTAAAGGCATACGCCACTACTGCCCAACTCTAGGACCCCTTTCTTAACTTTAATTTTTTTAAAAGATTTATTTATTATGTACACAGTGTTCTGCCTGCATGTACACATGCAGGCCAGAAGAGGGCACTAGATCTCATTTTAGATAGTTATGAACCACCATGTGGTTGCTGGGAATCATACTCGGGAACTCTGGGAGAGTAGCCAGTGTTCTTAACCACTGAGCCATCTCTCCAGCCCTCTTAACTTTATTTTTTATCATTCCTTTAGATGATCTTATATAAAATAAAACAGCTGATGCAGATGCCATACACATACAGCCAGAATTGTAAGCTGAGTCGGTTTCTAAGGGCCAAGATTCCAGTCCCATTAGTGCACTGATTCAGTCGGTCAGTCCTCATGAGTCCCTCTGAAGCACGATTAAATCTCAGAGTCAGAAATGGGGTTCAAACTGAACATCCGAAAATCAAAACAGCCAGCCATTGACTCTTACCTCAATCTCAGTCTGAAAGGGCAACCCTGCCTCTCGGAATCTCAGACTGAGACTGTGTGTTGAAAGCTGTTTCCTTCCACTTTATAATCCTCTCTAGGCCTTGAATTAAAGGCATGCACTCCTGGTTTCTGTAGTAATGAGTGTGGCTACTGGGATTGAAGGTATGTGTCATTATAGCTACATTATGATGTGTATTACCATAACACTGGCTGACCAGTGAGACTGTTCTATTCTCAGATCTTCAGGCAGTCTTTATTAAAATACAATTGAACTGCCACTACACTTCCCCCTTTTAGTCTAAAATAAAAAAGAAAGCTATAACTAACATAATAAAACTATATATAATAAGTACAATGACTATATATAATATATGCAGGCAATAAATACGTCAACAAAGTATAATCCATTGCATTTGATAAATTCAGAGGAATTATTTCATACCTATCCTATATTGGTGAGTCCAAAGTCTTGTACCTAATTTACTTTCTATGACAACTTGCTTTCTGTGTCTGGTCAACTATAACTATAGCTATCTAGTCTTCAACTCCCTCAGAGACCCAAGAAGGAAATAGTATTAACTAAGCAGGAAGTGCAAGCAAGCAATTTCTGAATATGTGAGTAATAACAGAAACAGCTGGCTGCCTGAACAGTCACCCAAAGTTCCTCTGCAATGTTGGGGCATCCATCTTTGGCCTACAGGCCAAGCATATTCAACACACTGTTCTGTGAAGCAGGATGCTTTGTGTCCTGCTTGTCTAATTAGGACAGCATAATGTCAGCAGATGAGGTAGGGACATTTTCTTGCCCAGTTGCTTACTTTTGCCACAAAGAAAGTAAACTCCATGTGGAGTTTCTTCAGTACCCATTATTTTCTCTCAAGTAGATTGGTGCTGCCAGGAACAGACATAAATCATTGTCATAAAAAGAAGAACCTAGGTTATTAAAACATCTTAAATGCCATATTCTGTAGATCTCTGAAGTGTTTGAAGATGACCTATCTATATAAATTATATCTTGGTTTGAGCTTGAAAGCATACCTACTGTGACTACAAGTTTGATTATAGGAGATGATTAACTGCTAACCTCTATTTTTATTATCCTAAACAGTTGATAATAATTTTCAAGGACTAGAAATTTGCATTATATTGTTAGATGAGCTGTATAGGTACAATACCTTGAACAAGATTAGAAATGTATGTACAATATGTTTTAACAAAATTAATCTCAAATTTGTATCAATATACAAAATTTTCATATAATATACAAAAGTAAAACATTAAAACTAACAGTTGCTTTTTAAAAGTAGATTTTAATCTTATCATATTTATATCCCCCTTTTTCTTTTTCTTTTCCTTTCATTTTTCCCTTTTATTTATTCATTTACTTATTTATTTTTCTTTTGGTTTTCCGAGATAGGGTTTCTCAGTAGCTGTGGAGCCCATTCTGTAACTCACTTTGTAGACTAGGCTGACCTTGAACTTGAACTCACAGAGATCCTCTTGCTTCTGTCTCCCCAGTGCTGGGATTAAAGGTGTGTGCCACTACCACCTGGCCTTTTTTTTTAAAGAAAGAAAGGAAGGAAGGAAGGAAGAAAGAGGAATCTTGAATCTTATTTCCTTTGTTTGACTTTATTCCTGACCATTATTCATAACAACTTGTAACCAACACATTGAAAAAAACAAACATCCATAATCCATATTTTGGGAATGTGGGCATAGTTTTCTAGGCTACTTCCTGCTGATTGGAGGTGCTGATAATCTTATAGGGACCAAAAGAAAATTATGGATTACGGAGTATTCTGTGAGGCTGGATCATCTCAGTCAGCAGTCTTGAAGCTGTTCTGGATGTAGAACTCAGAGGAAACTGCCACAAATGTACTCTGAAACATTAGGTCATCTGTTTCCATAGGAGATTTTTTTCAGGGGGCCTTCCTTGATTAAACCTTATTTTTCTTAACCAAGATTGAACCCACAGCCTCTTACTTCCTGTGGAAAGAAAAGTAAAACCTCTTCTCCAAAGTAACATATCTTTTGACTTCAATTTTGAAGTCAAGGCATTTTGATCAAATCTTATTTTTTCTTAATCCAGAATTAATCCACAGCCTCTCACTTCCTTTGGAAACGTAAGCAAAATCGCTTCTCCAAAGTAACATATCTTTTTACTTAAATTTTGAAGTCAAGGCATTTTCAAAATAAATATGTTGGATTAATCCAGCAGCATTAATAATCAAATGTCTTTTAGCAGCTGTTGCTCCTTCCTCAGCAGTCAAACAATTCAAAGACAACACAATAACATACAGTATCCAGATTCTGTTCATATTTTCCATCTTTACATGGAAGCTAAGCTGGGGCAGATGGGAGCTGGAAGCCTTAGTTTTCTCCCCAAACCAGGTAGTTAGGTTTGGGTTCCTGTTCCTAGAGCTGGAATTCCAACCCCAGCCCTAGCCTGGGCTGGTGGCTAAAAAGCCTCAGGCAAATAAATGGCTTTTTCTTTTTCTTTTTTTTTTTTAAATAAATGGCTTTTTCATAAATTCATGCCACAAAAGGTTGGGTGCCAAATGAAGCATGATTTATAAAAACCCAGGGTCAGAAATTGGGGTTCAAACTGAAGATTCAAAAAGCAAAACAGCCAACCACTGGCTCTTACCTTGACCTCAGTCTGAAATGGTGATCCTGCTTCTCAGAATCTCAGAATGAGACTGTGTTGAGAGATGTTTCCTCCCGTTTTATAATCCTCTCTAGGGCTGGGGTTAAAGGCATGCACTGCTCAGTTTCTATAACAACTAGGATTAATGGTGCATGTCATTATGGCTATTGGGATTAAAGGTATGTGTTACCATCACCTGGTCTGTAAGGCTAACCAGTGGGACTGTTTTACTCTCAGATCTTCAGGTAGTCTTTATTTATTAAAATGCATTTGAAATGCCACTCTATTCTAGATACTTGTATAATATTTGAATGCTGAGATGGCTGTGCCAATTCCTACACTCAGAAGAACTGAATTCTGAAGAAAAGCAGATGAGGGGCTGGTCCACTTATGCCACGTCCACAGCAGTGACTGCCGTGTAGTGACAAAATGCCTCTGCGCTGGCTTTTGCCTGCTGAAGGATTGGGGTTAGAGCTTCTTGGAGCGAAGCCCCAGGTGGTCCCCCTGGCAATCAGCAGTCCAGAAAGGACCTGATGCCCTAGGCAGATCTCATATCTGGAGATGGCCCTGAGAGCGAGCCCTCCTGACACCTTGCCTGATCTTTCTCTGTATTTCTTAATGTTCTTGTTTATAGCTGACCGCTTACCAAGAGATCAAAGTACGTCCTTGGCT
>NW_026068091.1:1780572-1884426 GCF_014885135.2 Alexandromys fortis
GTAAATAATGGTGTGAGACAGAGTTCTAAGAGACAAAACAAAACTAAAAGTCCTTGCCAACATCTTGAGCACGGAAGGGGGAACACGTAGAAAGGAGCACGTAGAAGAAGCTCTATTTTGGCTATGCTTAATCTTGATTTATGTCTGGAACCCTGAGTGGGGTGATGTAATGAACCTGCCAAGTTCTTTGATCTGTTTTGTACAAAAACTGAAGC
Organism: Alexandromys fortis; assembly: GCF_014885135.2. NCBI lineage: Eukaryota > Metazoa > Chordata > Mammalia > Rodentia > Cricetidae > Alexandromys > Alexandromys fortis. The sequence continues at coordinate 1,780,788 of NW_026068091.1, forward strand.
TTTACAGAAGTAAAATTGCAGCAGATTTTCGCTACACAGTGTGTCTGTCTGTCATTTCCCTTGCATCGTATCCTGACTATCCTATCCTTCACCTTGGTCCCCCGTGGGTGGTGGTCTCCGAGAGGGACGGTCCGCGGCACACTTAGCCATTGGAAGAGCGAAGTTTAGACATTATTAACACCAGGAACTGCCCACATACACCTCCGGAGTAATTTCTAAGCAGCACTCTGCAGTCACCTGTAAGAAAGAGCACCCATTCTTTTCAGAATGAAAGCCAAATTCTGAATTCTACAAGGTCCATCTTCCCCAGGCACAGCCAGTCAGCTGATATATATATATATATATCATATATATATATATATATGATATATATATATACTAGGAAACCGAAAGGTTTATAACCAAATATAATTAGAAAGGCATTTTAAGAAAATGAACAATAAATCCATAAGAGAAGCAGACGTGATCTGTGGATCACAGATATTTCTACATAAAAGAACTGTAAAAGAATGTTCTGGGAAAATAAAATTAATAATTCTAAACAACAGCAACAAAAGCCATCAAGGAGTAGATTGCTTCTATTATACAAGAGAGGCAACGATGGGTATGGAGATGCTTGCCTGTGATCCCAGTGCCTGAGAGGTGGAAGCACTAGGGTCAGGAGTTCAAGACCAACGTTGGTCATATAGCAAGTTCTAAGCCAACCCGGGCTACACAAGCCTCTATCTCAGAAAGAGATGGTAAAATGGCTCAGCAGACAGAAAGAGGCTGGGCCTAGTGACCTGAGCTGGTTCCCTGAATTCCACAGAGTGGGAGGAGAGAACTTTTCAGAGTTTAACTTCTGAGAGTTATACTCTAACCTCCAGGATGTGACACTCAAGACGCACACATACACACACATGGTGTATACATACATACATACATACATACATACATGCATGCATAAAGGAAGAGAATGTATCTTTTGAAGAGGACTTTCTTCAAAAACAGAACAATTGGTACAGTCAAAGTATGATTTAACTAGATTTGCTTGTGCCCTTGCAGGAACTTTCTAGAACTGTTCCTTTCGGTAGGGTCAGATGTTTAAAAGTTGCGACTGTAGGGAAGGGAGCTGTGATAACTGCCCGGTTTCAGAATGCTGCTGGTGCCCACACAGCATGCTCCAAGGGTCCTGTCTAAACCCGGAATTTCCAGAGTCTCCTGTTGTCTGTGACCTAAGGAAACCAATGAGCAGAGACAAGAATTGAATCTTTCAAACTGCACTTCGTAAAGAAAGCTGTCGAGTGGAAGAGACTGGACTAACAGCCTAAAAACTGACCTTAAGTCTCATCTCTTACCAGAAGATCATGCAGGGGGACACAGGCAGTCTGTCATTCAGAGGTCAGTCTGTCCCCCTGGGTTTCTGAAATTTGAGGTGTCCATGCCTCTCGTTATCATTCTGTGTGCTCCTCCCTTATTCCATGGATCTTTGGTCCCAAACACTGCTTGAAACCCTGAATGTAGAGACCACCAAGATGACCCAACAGGTAAAGGTCTTGCTGCCAAGCCTGGAGACCTGAGTTCGACTCCCCAGGACCCACATGGTGGGAGGAGAGAACCACTTTCCAAAAGTTTTCTGTCCTCTAACTTACACACATAAATTAATAAATGACATGTTGGGGGCCATGAATCTACTTAGTGTCTGTCAGTATCAACCCTCTTCAGGGACATCTGGACTGGGAGAGTTAGCTCAGAAGAAGCAAATCATGATCAGTGTATGTGTTAATAGCATGTGTGTGCTAACTTCCTTTTGCAACATGCAATACAAGTGTGTGCTTTATACAGAATGTGCAAGTGACTGACCCTATCATGCCAGCTCTACTGCTGGCAAAGCCCGACTTGTTCCTTTAAAGTGTGTGCTGGATAGTTTTGTACCAACTAGACACAAGCTGAAGTCATCTGAGAAGAGGGACCCTCAATTAAGAACATGTCTCCCTCATATTGGGCTGCAGGCAAGCCTGTAGAGCATTTTCTTAATCAGTGACCGATGGGAGAGGACCCAGCCACTGTGGGTGGGACTACTTTGGGCTGGTGGTCCTGGGTGCTATAAGAAAGCAGGCTGAACAAGACAAGAGGAGCAGGCCAGTAACCACGACCTCCAGGATCCCGGCCAGCTTAAGTTCCTGGCCTGACTTCCTTTGATGATGGACTGTGATATGGAACGGTGAAGCCAAATAAACCCTTTCATACTCACGTATCTTTGGTCATGGTGTTTTGTCACAGCAATAGAAACCCTAATTTAGACATAGTGACTCCCACCTTGTCCTGGCTAATTATGCACGATTCACACTTGCCCTTGAGGCATTACACTGAAATGTAGTTAATGACACATAGCATGACTTAGGGAAGGACACTAAGGGGAACACAGTCAATCCCACATCTGAGCATAGATGCGGACAAATCTGGTGAGCCAAAGACAGCTTGCAATGGCCACATGTAGAGGACTGAGCTGAATCTCAGCTGAGAGAACCTAGCAAGAGAAAGGCTGGGTCGGGTCTTCTGGGAACTGCAGGACACCCAGTCCTAAGGAGAGAAAGGCTGGGTCCTCTGAGAAGAGGAGGACACCCAGTCCTAAGGCTGAGTAGAACACACCTCTCTGGTTCCAATTAGCAGATCATGCCACCAAGTCAATAAACACAACTCCCTTTTCTTTGTGAAGTGGGAGTATAAGGGAGGGTCGGTACCTTTAGTCCTCCCCTCCATCATAGACAGAACCAGCTCACCGCACAGGGTAGAGCAGGCCTTGAGCTAGGACTGTGAAGGTGGGGATGGGTCAGCTTACCATCTGACCTTGACCAATCAACTCATCTTTGAGCCTCAGTTTCCCCACCTAAAAATTAAGCTACAATTATTTTTGTGGGGATGAGATTAGGTAGCCTAGGTGAAAGTCATTTCCAAGCTGCTGTGTCAACCATCATTAAGGGTACAGCTCAGTCACCTTGCTGAGAGCACCCAGAAGGACAAGAGACCCACTGGAGAACCCTCAGGAAGTTAGGTCCACAGGGAGAGGAAGACTGGGGCACTGTCAGAACAGACCACCCTGAAAGTCACAATTTCCAGAGAGTCAAATTCTGAGGAGGCCTCTGTGTGCCTGCCCAGGGAGCATAGCCAAGTCCAGCCAGGTGCTAATGAAGATTTTGTTTTCATACAGAGGCACAGGAATGCCTCCACACAGAGGCCAGCCTGCAGAGAGGAAAGTGGGTCATACTCTTAGATCTTTCATCGGTTTGTGCCATCTGGACCAAGTCATTCTACTCTTTGCTTAGTTCTCTGGTCTGCCAAATAAGGCAACCAATACCTACTTGTGGGAGACACAACTTTACATTTGCACAGAGTTTTATTGAGATGCTATGTGTCCTTCTCTTTAAGTCGATCCTTATTCATCTCACCAACAACCTCTTAAGACCTAGGGCATAGAAGGGACCTTATGTGACAAATGATGGTGTTTATTATGTGGCAGGTGTTGTATGAAATACTATACCTGTATCTTATTTAATTCTCTACCACAAGTATAATTTATCTTCTCATCTCTACTTGGCAAACGAGAAAATGGGTTCAGAGCATGGAAGAAAGTCACACAGCTAAATAGAAACCAAAGCTCCTAACTGTAGAGCTTTTTGATCTGTTGAACTGCAGGTGAAGGCATTTTGAAAAACAAAGCTTAGAAACTTCCATTAACAAGCAAGGCATTCCAGTTGGTGTGAAGAAACTTTAAGAAAAAAAAAATGGCCTTTGCAATAAGGTAAAGTGTTAGAATTTGGACTCAGGCCGGGCGGTGGTGGCGCACGCCTTTAGTCCCAGCACTCGGGAGGCAAAGGCAGGTGGATCTCTGTGAGTTCGAGACCAGCCTGGTCTACAAGAGCTAGTTCCAGGACAGGCTCCAAAGCTACAGAGAAACCCTGTCTCGAAAAAAAAAAAAAAAAGAATTTGGACTCAGTAATACCAGTAAACTTCTTTCCAAGTAGGTGTTTCGTTGTGTTTGTCTCTAAGACAAACAGGATTTTAGGATAAGGAAAATTTAGATAGAACTTGGTAACTAGATAGGGGTTGAAGCCAGTTTATCCAAACCACAAAAGCGACGTACCCATCCAAAAAATGAAATGAGTGAATAAGTAAATAAATAATAAAGTCGAAATTTAAAAAAACAATACAAGTCAAAGAGCCACGTCTCTATGGTTGTTTCGGTGCCAGAACACGAGGATACACTCTCTGTCTCTCTTCGTTGAACTCTATGGTCCGAGGACAACGTTGTGACCCCGGAAGCGGTCCTGGGAGGTCAGGGCCCAAGATGGCGGCGCGCGCGGCGTGCGTGGCTCTGTGCAGGCGTCTGCAGCAGGTAAAGGGTGGGCGGGGGACAATGGCGGGCAGTCGCTGGGCCTCGCCGCCACCCGCTGCCCGGCCGGCTCGGAGTCCTCCTCCGGAGCTGTTACCCTGGGTGGTTGTTCTCGGGATGCAACACATTGCTGAGACAGGAAGGAGAACTGTAGGTCGCTAGAGCGGGAACGCTGAGAAACCCTCCCTCCGCGTCAGGAAGGGAAATGGAAACACCCTGAGCCCCGAGGAGACAGAACCAGCCTGGGCTGAGGGAGCTGAGGGGGGGGGGCGGGGGGGCCGGGGGATGGACGCGAGGGGCCCCGAGGGCGGGCTGTGGTCGGAGCGCCCTCAAGAGGCTGTGAAGAAGGAAATCCTGCCAGGCGTCGCAGCGCGGGGGAGGTGCAGGCAGGCTACATACTGAGATCCTGTCGCAAAATAATTAAAAAAAAAAAAAAAAAACCACTAGCTAGGGTTTCTGGGGAACTTTGGCCTTGCAGCCTTTGTGAGTCTCTCCAGTGACCATTCAGTAGTTTCAAAATTAAGCTGAGAACTGGACGTGATGGCTCGCACTGTAATACCGCACTTGGAAAACAAGAGGAAGATTGCCACCAGCCTGGCCTGCGTAGTGGGACTTTGTCTCCCAAATAAAGAAACATGGCCAGCACTTGGAAGGCAGAGGCGGGCAGAACTCTGAGTTCAAGGCCAGCCTATTCTACAGGTCGAGTTCCAGGACAGCCAGGGCTACACAGAGAAAGCCTGTTTCAAACACCTCCTCCCCGAAATAAACAAATAAATGAAAAAGGGTGGGACTGAGAGGGCTCAGTTGCTGGAGCACTTGACTAAAATGCCTAAAGGTGGCACAGAAACCGGAAGTGGTGGCCCATGCCTGCACTACCAGCAATTGAGAGGTTGATCAGAAGTTTACAATCATCTCAGCTGCATACAGTTAAAAAATAGACTGGGCTTCATGAGCTTGTGTCTCAAAAAAAAAAGAAAAAAAAATCTATAGAAATTGAACCAGGGCCTTGTCCACGCCACACAAAGGTTCTGCCACTGAACTGCATTCTTAGCCTTCAGGGACACACAGGTTTTCCGCTAGAACTGCGGAGCCATCTCTCCAGCCTTGGAGTCGCCACAGGGTAAATAGTTAACACCCTAGAAAGACGGTTTCCCGAAGCAGATTTAAGGAAGTGTGATATTTTAGTATCTGACCTCGGAAGAGGCAGCTTTATCCTCAGTCTTTAGAGCATAACTCATGCAGCCGTGAGAGATGAAAGGAGAAAAACCCCGAGTCAGGGGGTAGCGCTATGAGGACAGTTTGGGTTTCATGCGAGGTCCCAGCCACACTTTCGTCACCACCAGTCTTAGGAAACGTCTGTGGGGCTGGAGAGCTGGGCCAGTGGCTAAGAGTGCACAGCTGTGAGAGCTGGGCTTCAGCCCCAGGAGGGTTCAACCTGGCAGCAGCCTAAGGCACAGAGCTTCTGTGCTCACCTAGGACCCCATCTACCACGGGTCCCAGGAGGGCCCCCGAAGCTTCCTCTCCTCCAGACGAGCCAAGAAAACTCAAGTTTGGTCATGGGAGAGAGAAATACGGGGAGACAGATAGAGGCTGATGCCCTACAGCTTCCTCCAGCCTCCACACACTGCACCTGCACACACATGTGCATGCATGCAGACACACACACAGATGTAAACATCCTTTACAGAAAATAGGATGCTGGAGACTGAGCTCTTTGCACTGATAAGAAAAGCTCTTTCCAGCCAGATCTGCACACACCCATGTCCTCAAAGGTTACAGCAATGGCTCATAACCAGCACTTGGAGGTGAAAGCAGATGTATTGGGAGCTCAAGGCCAGGTTGTGCTGCGCGCAACAAACAAGTAATTCAGAGAAAGAATGCGACTGGGAGGTTTCGGGATCTCCGATGCAGGAGAGCTTACTGTATGAGCGTAGTAAGGAATGGACGCTCCTGCCTTGTGCCTGGTCCTCTTCCTGGCTTCTCGGGCAAGGAAGATGGGAAGCTGTTGTCTCACTCATAAGTCAAGGACACGAAAGCATGGGCTGGTTTTGGTTCTGGTTTGTTTGTTTTGAGATAGGGTCTCTCTGTGTGGTCCTGGCTATCCTGGCACTTGCTGTGTAAACCAGGCTAGCCCACACTCACAGATCTGCCTGCCTTTGCCTCCCAAGTGCTGAGACTAAAGGAGTTTGTTCATTCCCTACTACGCCAAGTGCAGGCTGTTGTAAATGCACCCATTAGTTGGTTGATTAAGCTTTGCTGTGCTCCCTGCTGTCTTCATATTTGTTGTATTTTTGAAGGTTTTGTTTTGCTGCTCTCTAGGGTTGCACTGTTCAGTCTTGAGAGTTTAAAGGATTACCGAGAGGATGAGAAACAGTGCCGTTTGCCTCCTAAAACAGCCCACCAGGGGGCGCTCACTGAAAGGGTTTGGGCAGTGCTGAGTAAGGGCCACTTGGCCTGTTGTAATAATGGATATAGGCGTGGTGTGTGCTGTATTTCTCTACAGGCAAGGTGCTTTAGCCAAGCAAAGATTATTCTAGCTGTTAACAGATTAAATTATACAGACATGTTGTTTTAAAGAGATTTTTGTTGTTCTGTTTATTTCTGAGACAGTTGCTCAGTAAATCAGGCTGTCCTTGAACTCGTGGATCTTCCTGCTCCACCTCCAGTCAAAGACACGCACCACCATGCCTAACTAAGTTGTGTGTTTTTTTTTTAAAAAAATTCATTTGTCTGTGTGTTTACTTATGTGAGTTTTCTGTGCACTGCATGCTTGTGGTTGCCCATGGAGGCCAGAGGGCACCAGATGCCCTGGAACTGAGCCAAGGTCCTAAGAACAACAAGAGCTTTGCTTTTGAAGAAACCTAGTTTGGCCGTTTTCATGCCCAGTCTCTTCCTCTGAAAAATTGAGACCCTACCTTCTGACCCAGAGTGGAAACCGCCAGTTCTCTGGGAACTGACTGTTTCTGACACCTGCCCCTCCGTTCTTCTTAGGAACTTGGAAATTTGTCTGTGAATGGTCCCAAGAGCAGCACAGCCCAAACTGGTGGCCTCCTGCTGTGAGTATGCCACCAAGTGTGCTTAATTGTACCACAAGATGGGCTCTGTGCTAACCGAGCCTCTCTTTCCCTCACAGCAGCACCAGTATGAAGTGGGCACCATGGTCAAACCTGCACATGGATGTTCCAAAGGATTTGACCAAACCTACGGTAGGTACCCCCATGAGGCAGGGCGTGGCAGCACAGGCCTCTGGCCCTGGCACTTAGGAGCTGGAGGTCTGCTATTCTCAGTCACAGCACGGTCAGGGTCTAGCTGGGCTGCATGCACCCATCTCGGAAAACAGCAGCAGCTAAGGAATTACATTAACAGTTTCATTTTTTTCCCTGCCTATTTCATCCCGGCCTGTTCCCAAACACCCTAGAATACTGGCGAGTGCGCGCTGCAGAAACACCCTAGAATACTGGCGAGTGCGCGCTTCAGAAACATCCTAGAATACTGGCGAGTGCGCGCTGCAGAAACACCCTAGAATACTGGCGAGTGCGCGCTGCAGACTGGCGAGTGCGCGCTGCAGACTGCCTGGTGTCCTTGGAGCGCCGTGCTGGTTTTCCTGCTCTCAGAGTCAGTCCGAAAGGGACGTGTGCATCCCAGAGCACGCTCTTGCAGAGTTCAGGAGTGCGGTCATCAGTGATGCTGAATCCTTTCTGCAGCCTTCAGGTCTTTTCTTTTGACTGTTGAGCCTGCGTGCACACTGACACAGCTATGTGACCTTATAGAGTCTAAGACTAGAGCTGTCTAGCCCAGGCTAACCCTGAACTCCTCGTCCTCCTGCCTTCTATTAAGTGACAGGTTACAGCTGTGGCACTACTCCTAACTCTTTACCTGGGATTTTTCTTTTTTCTTCTGTTGTCTTTGTTATTTTTTTCAACTCAGGGTTTTTCTGTGTAGCCCTGGCTGTCCTGGAACTCACAGTATAGACCAGGCTGGCTGTGAACTCAGAGAGCTCCGGCCTGCCTCTGCCTCACGAGTGCTGGAATTAAAGGTGTGCACCACCACAGCCCAGCAGGATTTTTTTTCTAAAGTTCTAAAAATTCCAATCCTTGCATTTCTACCTTCAAAAAAACAGTCTCTCTTTAGTTTGGTGTGCGTCCATATGTGTATTTTACTTGGGCACATGGAGTCATGCCATCTATAGTGTGCAATTGCTTCTTTTTCTTTATTCACTTCATAAATAGTAGAAATATTGGGTCTGGAGAGACGACTCAGCAGTAAAGAGCACCGACTGCTGTTCCAGAGGCCCAGGGTTCAATTCCCAGCATGGCAGTGTAGGCAGAAGTTTCTATCCCACCTGCCAATTCCCAAATACCCAACATGGAGACTCAATATTAGTTACAAATGTTTGGCTGATTGCTCAGGCTTATTACTAATTAGCTCTTACAACTTAACTCATTTCTATTGATCTATATGCTACCCTGAGTTCATGGCTTTTACCTCTATCCCATTTTGTTTGACTCATTTTCCATCTAGCTGGCGACTCCTCTGCCTCTGCCCTTCTCAACATCCTTCCTTTGGTCGTCCCATCTATTCTTCCTGCCTGGCTATCAGCCAATCAGATTTTTGCTAAACCAATTTGAGTGACAAATCTTTACAGTGTACAAAAGGATTATTCCACAGTATGGCAGCTCACAACTGTCTGTAACTCCAGTACCAGAGGATCTGGCATCCTCACACAGACATATATGCAAGCAAAACTCCAATATACATAAAAAAGGAAATAAATCTTTGAAAGAACGAGAGTGTTCTAAATGCTGACCTCCAGCTCAGATGCGAAAGGCCATGCCTGTATGTACGAGGCGGCAGAGGACTGGAGCACTGTTCACCATGCAGCATGAGAACCCAAGTTCAGATCCCCAGCATACACTTGGAAAGCTGGGGGCGCAACACATACCTGGGATCCCAGTGCTGAGGGGAACTAGACAAGGAGTCCCCTGGGGCTGGCTGGTCTGCTGGTCTAGCCCAGTCAGCTCCAGGGTCAGTGAGAGGCCCTGTTTCCAAATACATGGTCCAGCCAATGAGATAACTCAGTGAGTAAGGTAATTACCACAAAGCCTGACATCCTGAGTGCAGTCCCAGGACCCACAGTGTCCTCTGACCTCCATGTGTCTGCCATGGCATACCACAGACAAGTCAGTGCACTTAGAACGTTTTCTTAGATTACATGAAAGACCGGGAAGGTGACCCAGTGGGTAGGGGCACTTGCCATCAGCCTGACCGAGTTCATTTCCCAGAACCAACATAGTAGGAGCAGACACGTGATCCTTAGACAACCTCCACACGCATGCCGTGGTGCTGGAGTGTGCGCACAGATCACACACACAAACACTGTCTCTTTACTGCTTGTCCTGACCACTTGAGGACCTCTGAGAAATCAGACCTCGTAATGTTAGATGTCTTAACTATTCCAAGCTAAATTGACAGTGATCTCAAAAACATCTCCAGAAGTTTTTTGAGATTTGTTGCAAATTCACAATAGCTTTAAAAGCCAGTAGAGGAGCTTGAGGCTAGCTCAGTAAGAGAGTTCTTGCCTAGAACTCTCCACTGCCACAAAAACTTAAATAAATACATAAAACCTAATAATACATAAACCCTACAGGAATCAAGCAACACCTCTTAGGACTGTAGACCCTCCTCTACATCCCCAGTTTTAATTAAGATTAGTTAATTCTGTTTTTCCAATCATCTTATTTGGAATAATTGAGAATAGATGTCTGCCTTCCTGTTTGTTAAGTAGCTCTCTTTTCGGGGCGAAGTAATTTAACCCTGACTCACTGGATTAGTAACACCATTTACCAGTTTAGTGACTGAAGGAAATGAGGATAATTCACCTCTGGAAGAAGTCAGAAATGTCAAGCCCATTATCTCTAAGGTCTTTAGGTATTAGTGGGAAGGGCCAGCCAGTGTCATAACATTTTAATTAGTCATGAGTAATTTCTGTGTGAAGGCAGGCCAGCTGCACATGAATAACCCTAATGAAAAAGGATGACTAGAACCAGCTGTATAGCAGCCACAGAGTTTAGCAGTTGTGGAGCAGTGTGTAAGGATTTGTAAGCACTTTAATTTGTGCCTTTGTAGCCCTTCCCTGCAGAAATGCCATGAGCTCTAGCACAGGTGTCAGTGCCCCACCTTACACTCGAGGACTTGGACGAGCTGGGAAATCATAGAGCTCTCTCATTGTCCCACTGCCAGTGGACGACTCTCCAGTCCTGCTCGCAGACCCTGAGTCCTTTCTCACAAGAAACCCGGGGCCTCTCTCCAGTGGATTTTGACAGATTTGGAAGGTCATTTTGCAGATCTGTGTGACATTGGAAATAGCTAAACTAGTAGTTTTAAAACATTACTTGTTGTTTTTCTCATTTATTAGCAACCTCTGAAGTCGTTCAACCAATATTATGTTAAATTTGCTGTTAATGAATATCACAAGAACCAAAACCTTTCCTTTTTATTTTAGATAACCATTTCTGATGAGCCAGACACATTGTACAAACGCCTGTCCATTTTAGTGAAAGCCCATGACAAGGCTGTGTTAGACAGTTACGAGTATTTTGCTGTGCTCGCTGCTAAGGAACTTGGCATTTCCATTAACGTGTGAGTATGACCTTTCCCAACCTGACTTGTCTGCTGTGTGTGATTAGCCAGGGACCTAACCGTGATCCCAGTAGGTCTGAGCTTGTAAAATAGGATCAGTTTGCCGGTGAAGTTGAAGCCTGTCCTGTGTCACCCTGAGAAGCAGTGTCGCTTTGTGTCTGCTGGAATTGTTAAGTACTAGAATGAGTGAGCAGGAGAATTAAAGAAACAGTTTCTAGAAATTGCACTGATGTGAGCAAGCCCAGGAAGTCTTCTGTGTGGGATCTTGAGGAGAGGGAGGCAGTGAGGCTTAGACTCTTTGGCTGACCCTCCTTTATGTGCAGCCACCCTGAGCAACACCACCTCCCTGGGAGCTCCAAGGAAGGTGAGCAACAGAGGCCTGAAGTCCCGGCAGGGCAAATTGGAACTGCCGTTTGGTACCTGCTCCTTCTGGTGTTGAACATGGCTCGTCTGAGGCTTTGCCAGCCTATCCTTGTAGCAAAAGCAGAACACTAAATTGTTTCCAGAGCAGACTGTTGTGTGATTGTCCGTGTGTCATAAATGATCCTAACACTACAGCATCACAGTTGTGTCCAGCACCTGTTGCCACTCTTCAAACCTGGCATACTTGGTACATGAGGGAGGGACTTCGGAGCCACCGGATGGCATGGGAAGTGCGTATGTGCTCATTCTTGCGTGGCACTGCTTGATTGGGGTGGGGATGGTTCCTCCTGTTCTCTGCAGTGTTTGTTCTGGCCTGAGATGTGTGAAAACAGCTGTTGCAGGTGAGGTCAGTAAGTGGCAGTTAGTGCCTGGAACCGCGCAAGTCTGAGCTGTGGACTGAGAATGGCTTTGATAGCGGTGACTCATGAGCTTCATTTCAGACATGAGCCACCGAGGAAGATAGAGCGGCTCACTCTCCTCAAGTCAGTGCACATCTTCAAGAAGCACAGAGTCCAGTATGAGATGCGGACGCTCTACAGATGCTTAGAGGTGGGTTTCCTTCAGCCACACCGAAACTTTTCGTTAGCTTCCATTCAGCCATGAAAGCTGTCCTAAGAGAGAAACAGACTTCAAGCCATTCTTTAGAGTGGTGTGAACTTCGAAAAGAAGAGCAGGGCTGGTGACGGCTCTGCATGTAAAGACAATAAAACAGCACTGAAATAATTTTGCTTACATTTCAAAAGTTACTATCTTACACAGTTCACCCAAACAAACACAGTGGCTCACACCTATAATCCCAGCACTTAGGAGGTGGAGGCAGGAGGATCAGGAATTCAGGATCATCCTTGGGTGTGCAGTGCATTCAGTAGTAGTCTGGGCTACAGGAGGCCATTTCAAACAGCAAAGCATAATAGTAGATGTTATACAATTCTAGCCAGCTGTGATAGAGTGCACCTGCAGTCCCAGCACTGTAAGACATGGATGAGAGGGCCAAGTCAAGCTTGGAGGCTACACGGCTGCATATAGTGACCCTGTCTCAAAAAGCAAAACGAAGAACTGGAGAGATGGTTCAGTGGTTAGAGGACCTGAGTCCAATTCCCAGCATCCACACTGTGGCTCTCAACCATTTCTAACTCCAGTGTCCTCTCTGGCTTTCAAGAACATCAGCACGTTTGCATGGCACACAGACATACATGCAGGCAAAATATCCGTATGTATACCATATTTTATTTATTTATTTATTTATGAATTTATTTGAGTTTTCAAGACAGGGTTTCTCTGTGGTTTTGGAGCCTGTTCTGGAACTAGCTCTTATAGACCAGGCTGGCCTCGAACTCACAGAGATCTGCCTGCCTCTGCCTCCCGGAGTGCTGGGATTAAAGGTATGCACCACCACCACCCGGCTGCATACCACATTTTAAAGGAGAGCAGACAGTAGCTCTTCCCACAGGCTGACTGGGTCTCTCTGGCTATGATCCTCAACAGGGGCTTTTCAAACATTGGCTGTTCTTTGTTCGTGCATCTGCCGGTCAGCGTTGTCACCATTCACGTGTACACTCGAGTCAGACTGACCGCGCTGAACTTGAGGTCTTGGCGCCTGACTCGTCCTTTATAAAATGGGAATAATAATGGGGCCTGTTTGATAAGATTGGTGGGACATGCAGTGAGGCTTTTGTAGCTCACTTGGCGTATTTTCCTCGTGGTAGCTGGCAGCAGTCCCACAGACAAGCATGTGTGTGGAGAGGGCTGTGCGGACACAGGACACAGGGCTGAACCTGACGCCTTCATCAAGTGCAGTCAAGGGAGCGCTAATTTTTTTTTTTTTTTTAACGTTTATGTTTTTGTTCTGGATGGTGGTGGTACACGCCTTTAATTGCAGCACTGGTGAGGCAGGGCACTTGGATCTCTTGAGTTCAAGGCCAGCCTGGTCTATGAGTCCCAGGACAGCCAAGTCTACACAGAGAAACCCTGTCTTGAAAAATAAAAAAAAACAACAAAAACATTTATTTGTGGGGTAGGGGCACATGTTACTACCCATGTGTGACGGTCAGAGGACAGCTTGTGGTGGCCAGGTCTTCCTTTGACCACGTGAGTGTCAGGGATATACTCAGGTTATCAGGTGTAGAGGGCTGTTACCCATTGAGCCATCTTGTTGGCCCCTACATGGTTTTCAGAAGGCTTCTTTAGCTTTATTACTGCTTTGTGTGTGAGTGTCTGCCTATGTCTTTGGGTCATGTGTGCCTACAGCTGGCAGAGGTGGAGCTGGAGCCCCTGGAGCTGGAGTTACAGATGGTTGTGAAGGTTGTGAGGCTGTGAGTCCTGCAAGAGCAGCCAGGGCTCATAACCACTGAACCAGCCCTCCTAGATAGTCTAAAAAAGACATTCCTGTGAGATTTCTTAGAACAGCTTCCTCACTGAAGGGAACATGGTGGGAGTGGCAATGGGACAAGACCCACAAAGATCTGTGATCTGGCATTGTAGCAGAACATCTTCATTTTTCCATTTTAGTTAAAACACTTGACCGGATGCACAGCCAACGTCTACTTGGAGTATATCCAGCGAAACTTACCCGAGGGGGTTGCCATGGAAGTAACAAAGGTATGGCTTGAATTCCTTCCTCAAGAGGGCAGGCTGGGTTGTTTTGCTGTCTAGCCTTTTCCTAGCTGTGGGGGGATGAGGGCCTGTGGCACACTGGGCACAGCGTTAGGCCCACCCCACCACTACTCATTGAGCCACCTTGGAAGCCCCCCGAATAGTTGCTTAGACTTGGGGACCAGAGGACAGCCCTCCCTCGGAGGTCTCTTAGGATCAGACAGCTCCTGCACACGCCTTATGCTCCCTTCTCTCCTTGAAGGCAGGGAGATCAGCAAGAAGCGGGAAACATGACAGGTCAGGAGAGCGGGTCCATTTCAAACTCCACACTGCATCCAGTTTGGTTTGTTTCTGGTTTTAGACACAGATACAGCAGCTGCCAGAACACATCAAGGAGCCAATGTGGGAAACGCTCACTGAGGAGAAGGAAGAAAGAACTTCATAGCCTCGGAGATGCCGCTGTGCCTGGATCTGAACTGAGAAGGCCTGCTGTGGCTTACGGGGAGACTGTTCCAGCTGAGGGCAAGCCAAGCCCTCCTGACTTTGCTGATGAGTCCTCACGCCCTGAGCAGCTGCATGGAGCCCGTGTGGCAGCTTGGTCTCAGAAGAACCACTGTAGCTGTCCTTTTCTACCTGCCATTGCTTGTGTTCTGATTTGAACAAGCATTAGCAGACGTCTATAACCTAAAATAAAAAATCCAAATTTAAACACTTGCATAGCTGCCATTGACTAATTGTGCTGATTTTATTTTGTTTTTATTTATTCATTCGTTTTTATTTCTCAAACTCAACAGAGATCCTCCTGCCTCTGCCTCCTAAACCCTGGGATTAGAGGCGTGCACCACCATGCCTGGCGAGTTTGTCCTGATTTTAAATGTTTACTTGTTCATTCTACAGAAAATGAGTGATACATTTTCACAGTTTTATTTTGAAATTCCCAAAATGACCTATGGCTAATTGACAGCTGAGGGGTTAGCAGTTTTCCTCTGTGGTCCAGCATGCGCTGCCCGGAGGTAGCTGTCAGTCAGTGACCTGACGACACACAGGAGTCTTGTGACCCAGGGACTACAGAGCCACTGCGCACAGCCGCTGTGGAGTTTGTGTTTTCCCCTGCGGTTTGTTCACCCAGCTCCCCTGCAGCTTTGCCCCGAGGACTGGAGGATACTAAGGACTAAATCCAACCAGGGGCTTGCAAGTACTGCTAGGCACAAGTAAGTATCCTTCGGTTTCTTGCAGATCTGCGTTCTTGTTTGATAGGTGTCCCCCGCCTCATTTGAAGATACCTACTTATCTGTGAGATTCAGTTGCTTGTAAAGCCCAGAGTGAGGCAAGACTACACTGGGCTGAAATGTGCTTTTGGCTTGGTAAGAAGAGAGTGGTTGGGATGGCAGCCCCAGAGAACGCTTTTAAAGCATAAGGGGGCCTGTGTCTTGTGTGGGTTCCCTCACTCCTCTGTTCCCTAAACTGAGTCTCCTGACCTAATATCAGGTGTCAGTGCTCTGAATGCATACTGCTTATGTGTTAGACTCCATCACCACGGGTAGAATTACAGCTTGTGCTCTGCGACCTTCCGCTCGCTCAGGGGTCGACTGTCGCTCACATGGTAAGCCTGGGGTGTTCTTATCCCAGGATAAGCCTCACTACAGTAGCTGCTCAGGCAGGCGCTCTACTGGTCTGGCAGAGCAGTGGGCTGCACACTTTATCTAAGGGAGGAAGTAAAAAAAATCGAACGCACATGTTAAGATTCTGGGGCTTTCGAGGACTGCTCCTGAGGAGCCACCATGGGCAGGCCTTCATTCATCTCAAGCTGTTTTCAGATGATACACAAACCAAGTTACTAAGTTTAGTCAGACACAGTCAGACCTTAAACTGGCAAGATGTGGACTGGGTAAGACCCTACAGAGCCGACACCTTAGTTCACTCCCAGAACCCACGCAGGAGAGAGCTGCCTGGAAGTTCCCTGACCTGTGCATATGTGAACACACTAAGTAAAAAAGAAACCTTAAAATCTCACTCTGAAGATAGAGCTGACAGCAATCCCCCAGAACCCACATCAAAAACTGGGCACCGTGGTGCAGTCCTGTCATCCCAGCACTGAGGAAAAGGGACAGGAGGGTCCCTAGGACTTGCTGTAAGCCAGTCTCGAAAACTAAGGTAGAGGGGCTGGAGAGATGGTCCAGTGGTTAAGTGCTTACCATGTAAGCATGAGAATGCACATAAGCCAAGCTGGCATGGTGACCTACCTGCAGTTCAGCCTCAGAAGGGCACCAGATCCCCCTACAAGCTGCAGGCGAGAAGAGCCGAATCAGCTCTGAGAGGCCATGCCCAGTGGCAGACCAATTGAGGAGGGTTTCCCGTGTAAGCCTCTGGCCTCCACATATTCACTCATGCACATGTTCTCACATACATGTAAACATGTGCACATGAAATGGGAGAAACATGGAGAGCAACTGAGGAAGAGAAAGAAAGAAGAGAAAGGAAAGAGGCTGTGGGCCTAGAGACGTATGTGAGCAGTAAAGTCACTTGCCACTTCAGCCCGACAACTGGAGTTCGGCTCCTGGAACTGGCATGGTGAAAGGAGAGAACCAGCTCCAGAAAGTCGTCCTCTGACCTCCACACGTGCAATTGTACACACACGCACACACGCACGCACACACACACACTAAACAGCTCCAGCTGCATAGCACGACCTTGTCTTAAAAATAAAGTGAGAAAACCCTACTCTGCTGGGTCCGAAGATGGTCAGCAGCTGAAGATGCTTGCAGCCAAGCATGGTAGCCTGCGCTTGATCCCTGCGCCCCCATGGCAAAAAGAGAGAATCCGCTCCCCCAGATTCCTTCTCCCCTCTGCACAGATGCAATGACACGCATGTGCACACACATAGCACATGTAAAGCCTAATTTTATTTTTTTTATTTTTTTTTAAATATTTATTTATTTATTATGTATACAATATTCTGTCTGTGTGTATGTCTGCAGCCCAGAAGAGGGCACCAGACCTCATTATAGATGGTTGTGAGCCACCATGTGGTTGCCGGGAGTTGAACTCAGGACCTTTGGAAGAGCAGGCAATGCTCTTAACCACTAAGCCATCTCTCCAGCCCCTAATTTTATTTTTGAAAAGACTTTGAAGAACCCAAGTGTCTGTACTGATTCCAGCATAGTCAAAGCCCATTTCCAGTTCCCTTCCATGGTTCCTTTTCCTCACTGAGAGGCTGACTGGGGGTGGGGCTAAGGAATAAATACAGTAAGCAAAGGGAGCAGATACACCATGGTTCTGTAGGCCCACTGCTGGCACAGGCCAAGAGTGGGGACAGCACCCTGTTTGGGCCTCAGCAAGGCAGGCTCTGCTGTGTGGGAAGGACAGCAGCAGCGTCCGATAGCAGGGCTCCTGTCAGGCGGGGGTGGGGGGGGGTGCGTAGCAGGGGGGACGGGGTGGAGGGTGGGAGGGTGTCGGTGGACTCTGTCTCTGGCTGCCTGCAGTCCCCAGGGTTCCCTGCAAATGCCCTGCCCTCAGCTTAACCCTGCCCTCTTAAATCCTTACTATTGATACTCCCTTCAAAGCTACCCTTCCCTGCTACAGATTCCTAATCCTCTTTAAAGTGATATATATTTGTACCTCAATAGGTCAGCGGTGTTTATAGGGCAGGTCATGGGCAGTTGGCCCACGTGAAAACCCAACCAATGTGAGGTCCCTCGGCCAGAGACTACATCAAGTCGTGTTTCATGCATAGAACTCATTTTCCTTCTCCCTTCCCATTGGGTACTGGGGATTGAGCCCAGGATTATACATGCTAAGCAAGAGCTTACTGCTCTTACTTCTCTCTCTCTCTCTCTCTCTCTCTCTCTCTCTCTCTCTCTCTCTCACACACACACACACACACACACACACACACACACACACACACACACACAGTCTCACTAAGGCCTTGAGCNCACACACACACACACACACACACACACACACACACACACACACACACAGTGTCTCACTAAGGCCTTGAGCGTGTACTTTTCTGTGCCCGCATCCTAAGTGGCTGGGATTATAGGTCTCTGTGCCAACAGGCCCACATACAATTTGTTTCTCCTTGTAGTTAATTTTTGAAGGTTTATCTTTTATGTGTATAAGTGTTTGCCTAAACACACACACACACAGGTATGCAGTGCTCAAGGAGGCCAGCCATAGGTGGACATGAGTCACCATGTGGGTGCCAGAAACTAAAGCCGGGTCTGCTATAAGAACATCAAGTGTTCTTAACCACTAAGCCATCTCTCCAACCCCTGTTGATTTCTTTTTCTTTTGAGACAAAGCCTTCCTATGTAGCCCAGGCTGGCCTGGAACTCCCAACCCTCCTGCCTAAGCCTCCAAAGGGCTGGGCTCACGGCTGAGCCCACCACTCCCATCTCCTGGAGCAGTGCGGGAGTCACACCCGCTGCTCCCTTGCTCTAATCCTCCAACAATTTCCAGTCCACACCAGGATACTTGGTGCACTCCAACTTTGTCCTCTTCCTCAGTTTCCTCCACAGATACCAAATGCAGGCGGGGGCTAGGCTCTCTGAGGATGAGTGGAGGGCCTAGCAGGGTGACTGCAGACAGTCACCTTGAGGGAGTGTGACTTCATTAGGATGATATGCTTAGGGTGACAGGAATGCAGGCAGCATCGGGACCTCCCCCTCTTCTCCAGCAGGTCTCAGCGACAGCTTCAGTGGGGACCCTATGGGGGCGGGATGAGAGTCACATGGGGAGGTCAAAGTTGGGGGGGGGGAACTGCAGGAGTGCTGAGCTGTGTCAGGAAAGGGCTGGGTCATCCAGCTGGTGAGTTACTGGGGGGACGGAGTTCATGTATTCCTGTAAATGAGCTGAAAGAACTGAGAACCAACAAGGGAGCTGAGTTTCAAAGACAGCAGAGAAACTCATGGGAGCCAGGCTCAGAGTTTCTAGACTCCAATGTGTTTGGGAGCCCTGCAGGGCTTTCTGGAACAGTGCTGTGCCCCACCCCAAGGTCCCTGAGTCAGCTTGCTAGGAGTGGACACCTGGGAAACTCTGCACAGCAAATTCCCAGAGGCCACCGCTGTTTGGCCCACAGGTGAATGGGGAGGCGATTTTTACAGTTAAGGGGTGGAGGGCAGGGAGACAGCTCGGTAGGCGAGAGGGCTAGTTGCTGGTGCTCTGAGTGAAGTCCCTGGAACCCACAGCCAAAGCTGCCCTCACACTGCGAGATGGGAGGTGAAGACAGGGGGATCATTTGGAAATTTACGGGAGCTGGAAGCAGAGCAACAAGAGAGACCCTGACTCAGCAAGGTAGAAAGAGAGAACAGACTCCCGGAAATGCCTTCTGACCTCACGCACCTGTCCTCACACAGACACAAGATAAGTTAATTAGCTAAATAAACAACAACAAAACACAACTAAGGGGGCCAAGGACATGTGAACTAGTGTGGGGGGTGGTCAGTCCTCACTTGGCTGTTGAAATTACGGACATGCTGCCTGGGGACAAGCAGGGACATTACTGTTCAGGGACAGTAACAAGGAGTAAAACGAAAGCAGAGCAGGACAGATATTTAAAATATTGATTTTTATTTATGCTGGTCTACATGTGCACCATGTGAGTGCAGGTGCCTGCAGAGACCAGAAGAGGGCGTCAGATCCCCTAGAACCGGATCCACAGGCAGCTGTGGAGGATCAGTGTGGGGGGGTACTGGGAGCCAAACCCAGTCTATCTGGGAGAGTAGAAAGGACTCGGAACCGCTATCTGTCCTCTCCAGCCCTGGGACGGACAGTCTGAGGGAGAAAAGGGGCCATTGAAGGCAGCAGTGGGGTCTGAGGAGAACACTAGCCTTAGACCCACAGGAATGTGGGCTGTGGGAGAAAGTGTCACTAGTCCGAGAAAGGACAACATGGAAGTAGTTCCCACACAGGGACTGAACGGTGAGATTTGAAGAAACTGGGGTGTCAGGTGACAAAGATCGCTGAGAGATGAGGTCAGGCCTGCGCACATCATCAGCAACCCCAAAATAAGCCCGTGGAAGGTGGGATCACAATGCTTCTCCCAGCCATCACCCAAGCCCTGCTTTAAAGATAGCTTGTGGCGGGCTGGAGGGAGGGCTCAGTGTTTGCAGAGGACCTGAGTTCAGACTCTCTCTCTCTCTCTCTCTCTCTCTCTCACACACACACACAATTTTAAAATAACAAAAATAAATCTTTTTAAAAATAAAGAAGCACATGGGTTGGATAGATGGCTCAGCAATCAAAACATTGGCTGCTCTTGCAGAGGACCCAGATTACACTGAACGTAACTTCAGATCTAGGTGAACCGACACCTTCTTCTGGCCTCTATGAAACACGGCTTGCGTGTGAAGCACATACATGCATGTATACAAACGAACACTTGTTCACATAAAATAAAGAGAAAATCTAGCCAAGCGTGGCTGTCTACACCTTTAATCCCTGCACTGGAGGCAGAGGCAGGCTGGTCACTGTGAGCTCAAGGTCATCCTGATTGAGTTCCAGGACAGCCAGAGCTGCTGTGTGAGAACCTGTCTCAAAAAATAAATAAAAACAGAATCTAAAAGATAGCTTGCTCGGGGGGTGGGGGGGGGGTCTGTCTTCCTGTGTCAATAGGGCAGCCCAGAGTGGCTTTGAACTCAAGATCCCCTTGCCGCTCCAGTGCCAGGATTATAGTCGTGCACAATGAATATGTAATTGATTCTGTGTATAATGAAAATATATAGTTGATCAACACAATGAATATGTAACTGCTTCCAAAGCAGGTTCATGTGGTCTTTAATATAAGCTACTTCAACATAAGATGCTTGAAGATTCACACTCCCAGGTCCGCCGGTCTGTAGTGCTTGGAAGGGAATGGGAGGGGTCGCTTCAGCGCTTGAATGCTGGCTGGGGAGAAGCATTTGTCCTTTAAACTGGAAAATGAAAACCCCAAGATTCAGGCGCGGTCTGTGAGAGAGCCACGGACATTGGTGGGACCAAGAAAACCCCAGAGTTCTTATAGACTGCTGTCTCTCACCAAACCTGTGGAGGAGCAAGGCGGAGGAAGCTTAGCCATATGGAGGTCAGGCACTCCGGGAATCTTCTAATGGTCTTACACAGCTAAGCTGACCTGGGCTGCGCCCCTTCTGGAGGTCCCTTCACTACCAATCAGCTTCAGTTTCCCTGAGACATGAAAGGGCTGGGCTAACCAAGGCAACGGAGGCAGAGGGCCGGCGCCTAAGGTCAGCAGAGGCCTTGGAGGAGACACGGGGCCTTTTGAGTTCACAAAGCCGAAATGGGTCAGCAGTTCAGCTGGGAGCAGGCGGAGGCTGATGGGGAGATGGACGTGGCGGAGCTGCAGGAGTGGTACAAGAAGTTTGTGGTTGAATGTCCCAGCGGTACACTCTTCATGCACGAGTTCAAGCGCTTCTTCAAGGTCACGGGCAATGAGGAGGCCAGCCAGTACGTGGAGGGCATGTTCCGAGCCTTCGACAAGAACGGGGTAAGGAGCCCTGCAGGGGGACCTGTGACCTTCCCACCCTCGAGCCCCTCAGACTCTCCCGCTTCCCTATCCATGCTCCTTGCCTTTCTACCTCACCATTTCCCCAGATCCTCTCTCTCCCGTCGTTTGTCCTTTCCCCTCTTCTCATTGGCTCTCGACATCCTCTTCCTCAGAGGCAGAGGTCACTGGCACATCGCCTGAGCCTTCTCTGTGCATTTGGGGCAGAAGAACTACAACAGAACACGGTTTTTCAAACCCCATAGGGTCCCTGTTGCTCTAAACACAGGGACTGAGATGTCCCAAGGCCATCCTAGCAAAGATGAGCGCACCCCTTGCTAGGGTCCTCCAGACGGAGGCTGCCCAGTTCTTCCCTGTTGTGATGCTGGAAGGAGCTTCACACTGAAGGGAGGTGGGTAGGTGGTTGCAAAAGCCCCTTTTAACTGTGTGTGTGTGCACGTGTGTGTGTGTGTGCACGTGTGTGTGTTTGCACGCGCACATCCATGAGGCCAGAAGGGAGCGTCAGATACCTGAGAGCCCCAGTGTTTGTGAGCTGCCCAGTGAGGATTCTGGTATCCAAAAACGCAGTCCTCTGGTAGACCAGTAAGTGCTCTTAACTGCTGAGCCTTCTCTCTCCTTTTCAACGCTTTAATTCATGGAATCAAATCCCAGTTTCCTTAAGCCCTTCAATGGCACCAGCAGCTAAAAGATACTAAATTATATAATGCAACATGGTAATCAGACTTTAAAATTTTTTAAAAAATTATTTATCATATTATTATTTATTATATTATATATTAATTATATTATACATTATATTATTATTTATTATATATATACAATATTCTGCCTTGCATGTATCCCTGCAGGCCAGAAGAGGGCACCAGATCTCATTACAGATGGTTATGAGCCACCATGTAGTTGCTAGGAATTGAACTCAGGACCTCTGGAAGAGCAGCCAGTGCTCTTATACTCTGAGCTATCTCGCCAGTGCCCCAGGCTTTAAAATTTATATGTGTGTGTGTGTGTGTGTGTGTGTGTGTGTGTGTGTGTGCATGTTCATGCATACATTTGGAAGCCAGAGATGGATCTCAGGTGCCATTCCCTAGGGAGTGTTCATCTTGTTTTTGTAATCTGAAGAACTTGTGCCAAGCTGGCTCGATGGATGCCACATGAGGTCTAAGGCCACTCTTAGTCCCAGTCAGAGGGTGAAGGGTTCAGCAATTTCAGAGCAATGGAGCCTCTTCTGCTGAGATCAGTCACGAAACACCACAGGGCCCAGAGCCAACTTCAGCCCTCACAGGTCCACCTCCTCCTCATCTCCTCAAGGCTGAAGGAGCCTCACCAGGGAGGGCTGTGGTTTTTTATCTAAATTAAATGATGAAAAAACTTGAGTGAGAGCCAGGCGGTGGTGGCGCACGCCTTTAATCCCAGCACTTGGGAGGCAGAGGCAGGCGGATCTCTGTGAGTTCGAGGCTAGCCTGGTCTACAAGAGCTCTGAGGGCTGATACATTGGTGGTGGGGGTGGGGGTGTGTGCAGCCATCCAGTCCTGGAAAGCAGTCTAGTGTGAAGCCAAGGCAAACTGCACAGACAGACCCCGTTCCAAACAAACATCCAACCCAAGAAAGTGAGCCTATTTGCCCAAGGTCAAGTCTTAACTCCTGGTCCAGTGTTCCTACTCAGAGGGCTGGGAGTTTTGCTGTTATTTCTAGATTTGTTTTATTTTTTGTATGTGAGAGTTTTGCCTGCTTGTTTGCCGATTAGTGCAGTGTGTGTCTGGTGCCCAGGGAGGTCAGAGAGCACCTGATTCCCTAGAACCAGAGTCATAGATGGTTGTGAGCTGTCCTGTGGTACTGTGAACTGAACCTAGGTTCACTGCAAGAACAAATGCTCTTAACCATTGAGTCATCTCTCCAGCTCGTTTGAGACAGAGTCTCCCTATGTAGCCCAGTCTGGCCTAAAAGTCAAGATCCCCCTGCCTCAGCCGCCTATCTCTGCCCTCCTCTTCTCTCTTGAGAGTAGCCTGGCGGTTGGAATTTTATAAAAGGAGAATGGGGGCTGGAGAGATGGCTCGAAGTTCAGTGGACCCAGGCTTGATTACCAGCAGCCACATAGTGGCTCACACCATCCATAAGTCCAGTGCCATGCTATCCAGTGCCCCTCTTCTGACCTCCATGGGCACCAGGCACACATGCGGTATACATATACACATGTAGGCAAACATTCAAACATGTAAAACAAAATAAATAAATCTACAAAAAAAAAATGTAAGGGACAGCTGAAGCCACCTCTTGTTAGTCCGGATTCGCTTTGTTTGCTTGCAGACCTTTCAAGGCCGTATTGCCTGGACAGGCCTGCCGCACAGGCACCAGTTTGGACTTCCTGTGTAGCCGCTGCCGGGCCAGTGCACGGTGCAGCGGAGCCAGGGAGAGCCAGAGCAGCTACTCCCCCAGGTGCCTCCAGCCTGTACCGACTATATGGGTGTTTTCATCCATCTCCGGCTACAGTGGATAATTGTTGCTGATCTATGCACAGATGAGATTAACCCCAACCAGAGGTGCCCCAGAAATGGTCCCAGAGTTTCTATGACCTCACAGGGGAGGAGGCTGTACCAGGAGGGAGCTGTGCCAGAATGTGCCTCACACAGCACAGAGGTCATCATGGAAATAGAAAATTCTGGACAGATGATGAGGGACATTTCTCTAGACCTGGTGGCACGGGGCTGCTATCCCAGCTACACAGAAGGGTGAGGCAGAGAATGACAGGGTCCCGGGGTGAGGAACAGTGTGCACCATGACACAGAGCCCTGTTGGAGTCCAGGGACAGAGTCAGTGGGACTCATACCTGCTCCCTGGGGGCGGGGCGGTGAAGCCGAGATCTGCAGCCTCAACACTATCCACACTCAACGCAGGACAACACCATCGACTTCCTGGAGTACGTGGCGGCCCTGAACCTCGTGCTGAGGGGCACCCTGGAGCACAAGCTCAAGTGGACCTTCAAGATCTATGACAAGGACCGCAATGGCTGCATCGACCGCCTAGAGCTCCTGGACATTGTGGAGGTCAGTATCTGCCCGTGAGAGCGCCCCACCCTCTTCTCACTTCTGGGCCTGGTGTCCTGCTCAACAGGGAACCACCTGGCACTGAGTTGGAGTAGAAGTGATGAAACCATTCACAATGTGTTATCTGGGGTCATCAAAATGTCCCGGCTGTGTGGTTGCCGCCAAACCTGACAACCTAAACTCAACCCCTGGGATCTCACGGTGGAGTAAGAGGACAGGTGTGGAAGTTGTCCCCTGACCTCCACTCGCTCGCTGTGGTACACATGTGCTCACCCTCTGACGCACACGCTGCTTACACATACACAATAAGGGTGACGGTAAGAATAACAAATTCAATTTGAGAAAAGAAAACAAGAAATACCAATGACCTAAGAAGCCACCTACAGAAATTAAAAAGAGCAAATTAAACCCAAAAATTTAAAAAGAAGAAATGAATAAGGTAGAAAGCAAAGCTCACGCTGCAGTCTCAGCGCGCAGGAGACTTAAGCATGAAGGTCCAAGTTCGAGGCCAGAGCCCTGTGTGGGGAATTCCATACCAGCTTTGGCTAGAGTAAGACGCTGTCATAAAAGGAGAGAAAACAAGTGCATGAGAGAACAATTTGGAGTCAAAATCCTCACTGCTGCATTTGAGGGAGGAATTTAGAGCAGGAAGGGCC
Organism: Alexandromys fortis; assembly: GCF_014885135.2. Classification (NCBI taxonomy): domain Eukaryota; kingdom Metazoa; phylum Chordata; class Mammalia; order Rodentia; family Cricetidae; genus Alexandromys; species Alexandromys fortis. Next base: position 1,806,018 of record NW_026068091.1, read on the forward strand.
GGATTGGGTCACGATCCGGAAGTCTCACTCCTCCGTCCTCTTGTCTGTCAGCAAGACACAATGCCTTGCAATGGGGAGGCTGCTCATACCACGGCAGCCAGGACGCAGCCAGGCAGCCAGGACGCAGTCAGGCCGAGGGGCACCAGGCAAAGACCCCCTTCTAGACACGGGTCCTCCAAGCTCCCGTGATCCTCCTCTCATAGCTGTCAGGTTTTGTGTCCATCTGCAGGCTAAGCCGTTCATTCTGTCAGAGCCCTTTTGATCTGCGTGGCTCTAGGAAACACCTCCCTTACATGAAGGTATGATTAACAAACCTTCTAGGCGTCTCTCAACCCAATCAAGTTGACAGTTCCAATCAACTAACATAAAAAAATGAGGTCAATAAAAATCAAAATTGTTTCTTTTTGTGGGGTAGGGAGAACGTGCACCGTAATCTATTTGTTTTATCATTTTATGTGTATGGGTGATTTTCCTGCGTGTACAGTACAGTGGTGCCCACTTGTGTGTTGTGCCCTCAGGAGCCAGAGGAAGGGTCAGGTCTAAACTGGAGTGACAGGGGGTTGTTAGCCATCACGTGGGTCCTGACAATCCAGGCCCGGTCCCCTGGAAGAGCAGCCGGTGTTCTTAACCACCAAGCCATCACTGGAGCCCTGCCACGTTTTCTGTGTTTATTTGTTTGTTTATTTGTTTTGGACAGTCTTTCATTCTAAAGCTCTTGGGTTCCACTAAGTGGGCTTGCCAGTGAGCTCCCTGCATCTATCCTTAATCCTGAAACTGCTGAAGTGCCCAATAGACTTGCCCACTGGAGGTGCTTTCTCGGTTGAGGTTCCCTCTCCCCAGATGGCTCTAGCTAGTGTCAAATGGTATCTGGGTTAGGAGACACTAGGAGGCCAGCAATAGGGAGGCGGCACTAAGGGACACAGGCCCCTGAGGCTCTGTCAGAGGAGCCTAGCTCTTTCTCTCTGGCAGGCGATTTACAAGCTGAAGAAGGCCTGCCGAGTAGAGCTGGACCCGGAGCAGCAGGGCCAGCTGCTCACGCCGGAGGAGGTCGTGGACAGGATCTTCCTCCTGGTGGACGAGAATGGAGACGGTGAGAGAGAGCTGGGGAAAGATGACAAGGGGCACCCATTCGTGGGGTACAGCTTTTCTGAGGGTGGCTGATAGAGGCTGAGCCTGAAAGTAACAGTAATTATTTTAATTTTGCTTTATGTGCATGAGTGTTTTGCCTGCATGTATGTCTGTGCAGCATGTGTGTGCAATGACCCCCCAGAAAAGAGTGTTGGACCCCCTGAAACTGGAGTTACAGACAACTGTGAGCCACCATGTGACTGCTAGGAATTGAACTTGGGTCCTCTGTAAGAGCAGCCAGTGCTCCTAACCACTGAGCCGTTTCTCCAGACCTAAATACATTTTTTTTGAAGATAAAAAGATACCAGAGAAATGGTTCTGTCGATAAAGGCACTTGTCACCAAACCTGATGACCTACATTATTAAATCCCTGGTTGAAGGAGAGAACCAACCACTGCAGGCTGTCCCCTAACCTTCCCATCCACACTGTGGTGAGCATGTGTGCCCCGCCCAATCCCTATACAATAGTGATGATGATGATGATGGTGTGAGGGAGGCAGAGGCAGGAGGCTGTGAATTCAAGGCTAGGCTGGGCTCTGTAGTGAATTCCAAGTCAACCAGGGCTACACAGTGAGACCCTGTCTCAAAAAAGAAAAAGAAAGAAAAAAAGGGAAGAAAGTAGTTGGTGCCTGAGGAAAGACACCAGAAATTGGCTTCCATATGCATGCATGCTTGAGTGTGAGCATATACATGCACACACACGTACACACGTATGCATGTACAACTTATGAGTTACAAGAGACTCCTCTAGACGCAGAATTGACAAGCCACAGGCTTCGAATCCGAGACATCGGTTTGGTTTGCAGGGAGGAGGAGGTAGGAGGGCCTTCCCAGCCCATGCCCGGCTTCCCTCTCCTTGTGACCATGTCTCCCACCTTGCTCAGGCCAGCTGTCTCTGACTGAGTTCATTGAAGGCGCCCGTCGTGACAAGTGGGTGATGAAGATGCTGCAGATGGATGTCAACCCTGGTGGCTGGATCACTCAGCAAAGGCGGAGAAGTGCCATGTTCTGAGGGGCTGGGGACTCTTCCAAACCTCCGGGGTCCCCCAGGTTTTCAAAGTATCAGGAGGCCCTTGGCCTAGTTGGCTCAGGCCCACTCTTGCTTGGTGTGGACTTCCTGATACCCGACTTGGTGTGGGAAAACAAGGGGATGAGCCATGGCTGCTGGGCTGGAGAAGCCCACGGGGTTCAGTCCATTCTCAAGATTTCCTAGCGTTGTAGGGGAACTCAGTTACACTGCTCCTGGAAGAGCTGGGCCTTAGCTGGGAGACATGGGGCTCTCTCTAATCTTTAGGTGTTCTCAGTGGGAACGGGGGCGGCTGGAGGGGAGGGGAGGTGGGAGGCAAAGACTTAGGTAGGGAGCAGTCAGAAGAGAGTAAGGATGTGGAAGGATCGTGACTGCCCCACTACCCGAGCAGACTCCTCCCCAGGATGTCCTCCCCAGGGCTGACAAGGGCAGATGGCAGCAGACAGTTACTTCTGTGAGCCTCCGGCTCTTGGAGGCCTGCTGAGCTTAACAAAGGGTTTTCAGATGGGTGCTACTCCCCAGTTCCTCCTCCTCACCCCATCTCCAGCGGGAGCCTGCCGCCACTTCTAGCCATAAGTCCACATGCCTCCTTAAGGATGGAGACACCCTCTCTTCATCTCTGGGGAGAACCAGGCACCTATGCATTGGGGTTCCAGGCTGGACTTTACCTCCGACTGCTGTTGGACCCCTAACCTCCTGCAAGCTAACTAGGCAGTTCCTAGATTATCATATAGACGGCAACCCCAATATAGAAGCTAGATTTCCTGGGACCTCCCTGGTTAGCCCTCCTGCCTTCCTCTGCCCTTCACATCAGTGCAGCTGGGGAAGGCACCTTGGGGGACAGGAAGTGGAACCGGGATCACTCTCAGACAGTGACCCCCTGGCAAGCCTGATGGGTTATTGGCTTTACCCTGAGTAGATGCGCTTTTATGTTAAAATAAAGTAAGCTAACTTACTGACCTTGAGGGAAGTTTCTTCGCTTGTTTGAGAAAGGTTCCCCACACTGTAGCTCAGGCTAGCCTGGAGCTCACTCTATAGCCCAGGCTAGCCAGAACTCCTGCCTCCAGCTCCAGAGTCCTAAGATTACATGTATGAGCCAATAAGCCCAGGGTTTTTTTTTTTTTTTTTTTTTTGTTCCTTAGGGAGGTATTATTTGTTTTCCTTTTGGGGGCAGTTGAGATAGTTTTGGAAGCTCCTGTTAGCTTGAGACCCATGTCAATCCCCCTGCCTCAGTCCCTTGGGTACTGGTATCACTGGTGTGCACCATAGTGCCCAGCTTGAACTTCAGGTGATTCTTTTTGTTTTGTTTATTCTTATTTCTATTTTATGTGCATGGGTGCTTTGCCTGCATATCTCTGTGCACCATGCACATGTGCGTTGTCCACAGAGGCCAGAGAGGGTATACAGTTCCCGGGACTGGAGTTACAGATGTGTGTGAGCTGCCATGTGGGTGCTAGGTCCTCGGCTAGAGCAACAAGCTCTTGCTGCTGAGCCGTCTCTCAGCCCCTTGGGGGTTTCCTATTTCCTAGGATGTTGCTATAAAGGTTCCTTTAGAAATCACTTAGATAAAAAACGGTCCATAGAAAACGTGAACAGCATCCCAGTTAGGAAAAGAGATTTGTTCCCCCAAATCATGGAGGTGGATGAGGCATGGCTGGAGGATGCTTCGTCTAACACTGGCAGACACTAGATGCTCAATAATGTTCGTGCATCGCTTGAAGCCACACATTCAAGCTTCAGGGTCAGGGCAAGGTGTGACTGCCTGAAGCTGTGTCAGCAGATGCCAGGATTCCCTCAGAGTCCAGGAGCTCCCTCAGAGCTCCCGCACCCAGAAGGAAGTGGCCTGGGAAATACAGCGGGGAAGCTGGGCAAGAAAATATGACGAGTCCAGAGAGAGGCATCAGATCGGCAGAAACCACCAGAAAGTACCAAGCAGGAAGGAGGAACCAAGGCCCATTCTCTGTGTGGGGCTCTCATCTCCACGCTACTGCTCCCCCTGCTGGCACTATGCACCCAAAGAAAGAAGCGGAGCCTCTGAGTTCAGGAGATTCTATGTAATGCTAAGACAAGAACAAAACCATCACATCAGGCACCACACCGGGCCAACCCTCAGCATACAGAAGCCACAGAGTAAGGCTCAGCCTGCAACCTCCGCTACGGGGTCGCCAGCGTCTTCCTCCTCCTGTTCACCATTCTGGAGTCTGCGCACAATGCCGGTCAAGTCCAGGCTTCGGGTCAGCGTGTCCAGGAGCATCTGGTCCTTCTGGACGCCTTCCATGAACTCCTCCAGAGACAGTTCCCCTGGGATGGAGAAAAACGGATTCGCAGGATGAGGCCTCAGTAGCCCAGGGCTCAGAGCTAGATGCTTGCCAAGAGCAGGGACAGAGCCAGCTTTGGAGCATTGGTCTAGAACCCAAGATATATTGCAGGTTTCCCTAAAATCCAGTTCTGAGCCACAGCAAAGGTGGGTAGGGGAGGCGACCAGCAGAAGGTCCCCTTTCCTTCTCCTCTCTTTCCCCTGTTCAGGGATGCCGCCAACCCGCGGGGAACCCCTCCTCGGCCCCCTCACCATCCCCATTGATGTCGATCTTGGCAAACACGGTATCTGTGAACTCCTCGGCGCTCATGGATGAATCGCTCCAGGGATTAATGGTTCGAATGGCCTGGGAGGACAGACAGAAATGAGGGGATCCGTCTCCGTGGTGGGGGCGGCAGCAGAGTGAACTTGTCAGAACTCAAAGAGCGGTTCAGAGTGGCCTCAGGCGCTTGGGAGACTGAGGCAGAATTGCCTCAAATTCGAGATCAATACGGCCAAGTAGTTGTGAACCAGTCTACACTACAATTTAAGATCCTGTCATTAAGGGGGCTGGAGAGATGGCTCAGTGGTTAAGAGTACTGACTGCTCTTCCAGAGGACCCGGGTTCAATTCCCAGCACCCACATGGCCGCTCACAACTATCTGAAGATCCAGTTGCAGGGGATCTGACACCTTCACACCAATGCACATAAAATAAAGTTAAATAAACCATAAGAAATATAAAAAAAATACTGTCATTAGGTACCGCGGTGGCACAGCACATGACTTTAATTTCTGTGCTGGGGAGGCAGAGGCAGAGACAGGCAGACCTCCGTGAGTTCCAGGCCTGCCTGGTCTACATACTGAGACTCACAAAAAAACAAATGCTAAGGTGGTGGTAAAAGTGTGCTTGCTGCCTAGGTAAAAAGTCAGGTGTGGTCACCGTGGGGCTGGAGCAAGAGGCCTGCTGGGGCCTAGCTCCAGTGACAGACCCTGTCTCAAGAAGACAGAAGGACAGAGCAAGACACTTGACACCCTGCTCTAACGTCACAATACACACCCACACACGTAAAGAGTGGAGGCTTAGCAATGCCTTAGTGCCAGTGAGGAAACTGAGGTCCAGATCATGCAGCTGGTGAGAAAGCTGTCATCCCTCGGTCCCAAATCCCATCTCGTTTCTATCCTGGCGCTCTCAGCCCGGGCACCCGCCCTTGGCTACCCTCGGCGCACCACTGGTCTAGCCCTCTGCACCTGGAGTTACCCGGATGATGGTGAGCAGCTCATCCCTGTCTATGCACCCGTTGCCGTCCACGTCGTAGAGCTTGAAATACCAGCGTAACTTCTGTTCCACCTTGCCCTTGAGGACCAGGCTGAGGGCAGCCACGTACTCCATGAAGTCAATGTAGCCATCCTGCCGGAGGGGAGAGGGGGAAGGTGGGCTAAGCACTAGAGATCTCCGCCCACCCTACTCAGAGCCCCTCCAGCTTCTGTCAGAACCCCACATCCATCCTCCTCACACCCCCACCCCGCATCCAAAAGCCTTCAGATGCTAAGCAGAAGGGAGCTGAAGCCAGCTCGTTGTACCACCAATATCCGTCCTTCTGGAGACTTCAGCATTGCCTGCCTCTCATCTTCCTCTCAGGCTGTCAATCAAACCTGTCAGATCCACCCCCCTGCTTCCCCTTGATTCCCAAACAGGGACCCTTCTCAAGCCTAAGCAGGTGGGAGAAGGCAGAGCAGGGCTGGAATCGTGATTCATTCGGGAGAGCTCTTGAGTTGCTGGCTTGGTTCTTTCCTCTTGGCTTCAAGCTCCACTGAGCCCTGTTGTGTGCTGAGAAAGACTGGGAGAACTCGGGGCTCAGTGAAACAGTCACCCTGTCCTGCAGGAGTGAGGTGTTGGAGGTGCGGGTTTGCATCCTGCCTCTTGGCCATCTCGGAGTTTTAGGATGTGGGACAAAAGACTTGTATGGCTCTCCTCTGTAGAAGAGAGGCAGTGTGGTTCCCACTGCCAGGATTGCTTTGGTTGAAACGAGCTCCTGCAGCTTGAGCAGCAAGCACAGCAGAGCACAGGAAGTCAGCGCATGCTGTTTATTGTTGCCTTTCTTTTTCTTTTTTGGTTTTATTTTGAGGCAGGGTTTCTCTGTGTAGCCCTGTCTGTCCTGGAACTCCTCTGTAGACCAGGCTGGCCTCGAACTCAGAGATCCGCCTGCCTCTGCCTCATGAGTGCTGGGATTAAAGGTGTGTGCCACTACACCCAGCTCTGTTTGCTTTCTTTAAAAAGTTTATTTATTGGGTTGGAGAGATGGCTTAGCGTTTGAGAGCACTGACTACTCTTCCAGAGGACCTGGTTCAATTTCCAGCACCCACGTGGCAGCTCACAACTGTCTGTAACTCTAGTTCCTGGGGACCTGACACCCATGGCAAAACACCAAAGCACATAAAGACAGCCTGGTCTACAAGAGCTAGTTCCAGGACAGGCACCAAAGCTACAGAGAAACCCTGTCTCGAAAAACCAAAAAATAAAAAAAATATAAAAAATAAAAAAACAAAGACAAGTAAATTTCTAAAGGTGTATTTATTTTTATTAGTGTGTCTGTGTCTGTGTAAGTGTTTGCTGTATGTGTGGGTGTCCTTGGAGGTCAGAAGAGGAGAGCGTAGCCCCTGGAGTAGCTGTGAGTACCCTGGTGTTGGCGCTGGGAACTAAACTCTGTCCTCTGAAAGAGCAGCACACATCAGTCACTGAGCCGCCTCTCCAGCATCTATTCTCGTGTGTGTGTGTGTGTGTGTGTGTGTGCGCGCGCGCGCGCACGTGCACGCACATGCACGTGCATGTGTGCATGTGTGCATGTGAGTGCAGATGCACAAGGGTCAGATCTCCTGGAGCTGGAGTTACAAGCCATGAGCTGCCCACATGGAGCTGGGAAGTGAACTCAGGTCCTCTGGAAGAGCAGCAAGCGCTCTAAACCACTGAACCATCTCTCCAGCCCAGGATTACTCCTCATATGACCAGTACAAAGTCCCTTTGGGGGCAGGGGAAGACGCCTATGCCATCACAAGGCATCATCCCCCAACTCTGCAAAGGCGGGACAGAATGGGGTTCAGACAGTCTTTCAAGAGAAGGTGACACCTCCACTGAGTCTTGAAGGGTGTTGATCATGGAGGAACACGTGATTTTCATATGTAACATGAAGTTGTTGCCATACTGGGGATTGAACCTAGGGCCTCAAGCACTCAGGCATACTACCACTCAGCTATATCCCCAGCTCAAGGAGCACAAGACCAGTTTGTAGGACAATCCTCCAGGGCCCCTGCCGCTCTGCTCCTGTCCTCTGCTCAACCCCAGCATGTCAAGGAGGAGCGAGAACGGCAGTGCCTGCCCCTCCACTTCCAGCCATAACTTGAGAACTGAGAGACCCAAGCAGGCAGATTGGAGCTGTAATGAAGGAACCTATGGCAGGCAGAGCGGGGGGGGGGGGGGGGGGGGGGGGGGGGGGGGGAGGCCATCTGATCAGTAATGATATCACTGTCATTGGATGCATGCAAGGGGAGCTGGCAGGGATACGGCACAGTTGAGGCAAGATGGTCTCTGAGATTCCCTGGTCTGTTTGGCCTTTGGCCTTCAGCAAGACCTTGACCACCCTGAGCAACATAAGGATCAGGCTCATAGTGAATATTTGCATGGTATTGTCTTGTGTTCAAAGGCTTTCACACACATCTTTGCTCAATATACCCTCCCCAGGGTGGCCATCAGGGTGGAACAAGGCCCCTATGCAACAGTGCTTGAAGAAGAGAGAAAATTGATGTATAACAATAAATAAACAGGGTCTTATGTAGCCCAGGCTGGCCTAGAACCCAGGATCTTCCCGCCTTGCTTCCTGGATGCTGGGATAAGAGTGTGTGCCTCCAGCCCTGAGACCTTGATTTTCCCTTTTTGTCTTCTTGTGTTGCTGAACATTTTACAAGCACCTTCTATTACTGTTACAAAGAAACAACGGAAAAACTAAAAGGCCAAAGTCACCTCTTGGGAAGACATGACTTTGGACGAGTCGCAGGGCCTCACTGAGTTCTCATTTCCTCAAGGGAGATAGGAAAGGCAATAGGAATTTTCAAGACTATGGCATGGGCAGGGCAGTACACACTTGTAATCCCAATAACCCATGAGGCTGAGGCAGGGGGATTGTTTCAAGTTTAAAGTCAGACTGGGCTATATAGTGAGTATCAGACTGTAGACACACATCTCAAAAAGAATAATAATTTAAGTAAAAGATTGTGAAATGATTCCTCTCAGTTACAGGACAGCTGTGGTGTGTGCATGTGTGTGCATGCGTGTATGTGTGCATGTGTGTTTGTGCCTGCACTTTCAGAGGTCAGAGGTTGATGCGGGGTGTCCTCTGTTGCTCTCCACATCACTTTATGAGAGAGGGTCTCTCATGGGAGCTGGAACTCATCAGTCAGCTAAACTGCTGGCTAGTGAGCTCCAGGAACCCACCTATCTCTGACTCCTTCCCCAGGGATGAAATTTGATGTGGGAATGTCATTTGTCTATCTGTTGCTTTCATTGGTTAATTAATAAAGAAACTGCTTGGCCTGATAGGTCAGAACATAGGTGGGTGGAGTAGACAGAACAGAATGCTGGGAGGAAGGGAAGTGAGGAGAGATGCGATGGATCCAGCCACCAAGTGAGACATGCTGAATCTTTCCCAGTAAGCCACCACCTCGTGGTGCTACACAGATTATTAGAAATGGGCTAATCAAGATATGAGAGTTAGCCAAGAAGAGGCTAGATATAATGGGCCAGGCAGTGTTTAAATGAACACAATTTGTGTGTGTTATTTCTGGGCTGTTAGCTGGCCTGCTCGCCCTCCTTACTACAGAAGTTATAGTTGTGCATCCAGTTTTTCACGTGGGGGCTGGGGATAAATCCAGACCCTCACACTTGCACGAGGAGCATTTTACTGGCTGGTTTGCTTCCCTAGCCCTTAGTCCTTTTCTCCCAGCACTTCCAATGGACTTTCTTTTCTTTTTTTTTTTTTTTTTTTTTTTGAGACAGGGTTTCTCTGCGACTTTGGAGCCTGTCCTGGAACTAGCCCTGTAGACCAGGCTGGTCTCGAACTCACAGAGATCCGCCTGCCTCTGCCTCCCGAGTGCTGGGATTAAAGGTGTGCGCCACCATCGCCCGGCTTCCAATGGACTTTCTGTGCTGAGAATCTCCATTGGCTCATCTCATTCCACAATCACTCCTGGGAGTTGCCCATTTCTGTCCCGGCTCAAGCTGAAGTTGAAAGAGATGTAGCCACACAATTGAATGACAAGGTTTGGTCATTTAGAAGAACTTGAAACAGGGTCTTCTAAACTTTACACGAACGCTTAAGACACAGCCAGAAAGGAGGAGCCGGACCTGTGTATGGTGCAATGACTCTGCAGAGCCATGCTCTGGAGAGACTGGTGGGGGCAGGGCGCAGGCTTCTCCTTTGCCTCCCTGGTTTGCCTCTCCTTCATGTATCTGGTACCCAGAGGTCTTCTCACTGGAATAACTAACTTTTGAAAGAGTCAGGTGAGCCAGCGTTTCGGCCCTGGAGTCAAGCAGCAGCCACTGTCATCTCGGTGCAGCCACGACAAGTGTTTGATAGTACTGAGGCTAGAAACCCAAGCCTTTAAAAAACAAAAAACAACAACAAAAAACAGTTTCTAAGCCTGGCTGGTCCCCATGTAGCCTGGATAACTGACCTTCTAATCCTCCTGCTTCCACCTTCTGGATACAAAGCTGACAGGTGGGCTCCATCACAGCCAGTCTATGTGGTGAACTGAGTCCCACACCTTGAGCAAGCTGCACAAACAGTCTACCAGCCAAGATGCATCCACAGAACTCAGGGCCTTGGGCACACTAGGCAAGCGTTCCACCACTGAGCCATAGCCCAGCCCTGTAATTCTTAATGAGTCTAGTATGATCTAATAAAACTTTATCTATAAAGCTAGGCTATTGGATAATGAAGTCTGGTGGCTCACACCTGTAACACCAGCACCCAGGCACAGATAGAAGGGTCAGACACCGTTAAAGGCCAGCCTTGAACTACACAGTGAGACTCTGTCACATAAACAAAAGCCAGGGCTGGGGGCGCAGCTCGGTTGGCAGAGTGCTGGCTGAGCATGCTTCAGGTTTGGGGTTGATTCCCAAACCAGGTGTATAAACCAGGTACAGGGGTACACAAAGAGGGGAGCACAAGTTCAAAGTCAGCTGGGCAGTGGTGGTGCATCTTTCTTTCTTTCTTTTTTTTTTTAAAGTTGCTCATGGCAACCCAATATTTCTTTATTAATTTTTTGTCCAGTTGACTTGTCTGATGGTAAGAAAATGGCATTGAAATAATCCACTATTAATTATGTTAGGACTTATCTATGAGTTTAAATTTAGTAGTTTTTTTAATTAATTAATTAATTTATTTATTTAAGATTTCTGCCTCCTCCCCGCCACCGCCTCCCATTTCCCTCCCCATCCCTGGTGCATGTTTCTTAACCCAACACTCAGGAGGCAGAGGCAGGTGGATCTCTGTGAGTTCGAGGCCAGCCTGGTCTACAGAGTTTCAGGACAGCTAGGATTGTTATTGTCTCAAAAAACAAAAACAACAACAAAAACAAGTTCAAAGTTATCCTCAGCCATGGTAGTGACTTTGGGGCTAGCCTAGACTATGAGCCCCTGTCCTCAGCGGTCATTTGAACAACACTGCTTATCCTCTCTCTACTTTGAAAGTAAGTGGTCAGGAATGTGTCCCATCTCAAAGCCAGGCTATTAAAGTGCCCGGTGCTGATGCCAATGGTCAAGGTCAAGAAAGTGTGGCCCACAAAGTAACTGAATAACTGGTGTGGGAAGGCACATTGGCTATTATCCAGATTCTGTGTGTGCGTGTGTGTGCATGCGTGCATGTGTGTGTTCGTGTGTGTGTGTGTGTGTGTGTGTGTGTGTATGAGAGAGAGAGAGAGAGAGAGAGAGAGAGAGAGAGAGAGAGAGTCTTGTTATACAGCCCAGGCTAGCCTCAGACTTGTGGTGATTCTCCTGCCTCAGCCAGATCAGTCTTGAAATTGCAAGCATGCACCGACATGCCTGACTGTGCTCTTCATTATAATAATTGAATTAAATTAATGTTTATTATAAAATCCCTATTGCCTGGTGGATGATGGCACGCACCTTTAATCCCAGCACTGGAGAGACAGAGGCAGGAGGATCTCTGTGAGTTCAAGGTCAGCCTGGTCTACAAGAGCAAGTTCCAGGACAGGCTCCAAAACTACAGAGAAACCCTGACTCAAAAACTAAAATAAGTAAAATCCATATTGGCCCAGAAAGCTCAGGATTCTCTTGTATTCACTTCCTCACATAACTAACCCTTACCCAGCACCTACCATGTTCCAGGCACCGACCTAGAGCTGGAGCCACACATATAAACGAGGTCAGTCCCTGTCCCCTCGAAACTCACCCTAGCAAGAAGAGTCCGACCAGGGGGCTCAGAATTAGTTAACATCTGGCACCAGAAAACAAGAAATCAGCTGGCAGTGGTGGCGCACACCTTTAAGCCCAGCACTCGGGAGGCAGAGGCAAGTGGATCTCTGTGAGTTCAAGGCCAGCCTGGTCTACAAGAGCTAGTTCCAGGACAGGCTCCAAAGCTACAGAGAAACCCTGTCTTAAAAAAAAAAAAAAAAGAAAAAAGAAGGAAAACAAGAAATCAAATGAACGAATTTTTAAATTTATAAATATGAATAAATAAATTAATAAAAATATTTTTTGGCTGTGTGGGTAATTGCCTGCACGTATACCTTGCCCAAGGAGGCCAGAAGATTGAGTTGGATCTCCTGGAACAGGAGGTTGTTAGCACCATTTGGGTGCTGGGAATCGAACCCAAGTCCTTGGCAAGAGCTCCTTACTGCGGAGCCAACTCTCCAGTCCAAAACTAAAACCTAAAAATAAAAGCTGCTCTGATTGGAAAGCCATGGCCAGGAAAGGCAGAAATGGCAGACCCAATTTTTGTAATAAAGTTTAAACCAGGAAACCAGGGAGTGGGTTGGTGAGGCTTAGAGACGGGAGCCAGCAGGCTCTAGACCAGTGGTTCTCAACCTGTGGGTCTTCACTGTCAGAAAAACCTGTCTGGAAAATAGTTACAGTCATAACAGTAACAAAATTATGGTTGGGGTCAGCACATGAGGAGCTGTAATAAAGGGTCGCAGTGTTAGGGAGGTGGGAACCACTGCTCTAGAGGACAAGGGAGCAGCAGCACAAAGCCTCAGGGGACGGTATGTATGGTCATGAGGAGCCATGGGTAGAGACAAGAAACTGACTTTTCTGTTGTTTGGGGGGCCTTGGGGGGGGCGGGAATGGTGTCTCATGCTTCTTAGGTGGACTGGTAACTGTGTAGCTGAGAATATTTGGGGTTTGGTGGCGGGGATGGGGTTTCATGCATCCCAGGCAGGCTGGTAACTAACTGTGCAGCTGAGAATGATCGTGGACATTTTCTTGCCTCTACTTCCCACGTGCTGGGATTCAGCATGAGCCCTGAGCCCAGCTCCCAACTTTGAGGGGAAAGATTGAGTTCCAGATAACATGTGACAGAAACTAAAGAGACGGCACACGTGTGACAAGGGTTAGGTGAATGTAGGGGAGCTGGGTGGTGTGTGGCTTGACTCTTCCTGCCCAAAGGGCTTTCTTAGCAGGTGGAGAGAGGATGTCTCAGTGCGTTTAAAAATCAGGTCCTGGGCCCCTCCCAACCTGGCCAGGAGGGACCACTGCTTCCCCTGGAGCACTCGGGGTGTCCACCCTGCTGACCCCTTCCCCTCAGCACCCTATCTCAGGCTCTGTGGTTCACCTCCCCCATCAGAAGAGCCCTCGGTCACCGGGACTCTGCCCTTGAGCTGGTCCTCAGCTCATAATCCGATCCAGCCTCTTAACTCACCTATTAGTGAGTTTTAAATAACCACATAACCACAGGAGGATCTTGGTGTCCCTTAGAAGCCCTGACCACAGTGGGCGTGTGACCCCACATCGCTGAGAGACCCCCTGTCCCGTGAGAGGCCATGGTAAGCAACAGAGCACCAGGTGGGGAAGCAGGTCTGTGGGTTTGGGGACCTCCATCATTTTACCTGACTCTTGTGCAGAACTGGAAGCTAGACAGATGAGCTCCAACAAATCTGTCTCTGCTTCTCTCTCAACTCTGTCTCTCTCTCTTTGCCTTCCCCACATCCCAGGCAGGGTCCCACTATGTAGTCCTGACTGGTATCACAGAGACCAGTGCGCCTCTGCCTCCCGAGTGCTGGGACTAACAATGTGCACCAGCACACCCGGCTCCAATGGAAATCTTAACCAACTGTGCCCATCCTGGAAACAGATCCAGGCGGATGAGCTGGACCTAGGTCCAATTACGGCTCAAGGCTGTCCTTCCCTGTCCTTCTGGCATCTCCAGAAGTCTCACTCAGTGCATCTGGGTAGTTACTAGGGAAAGACGCAACTTGCTCTCCACCTGAACCTTCAGGCCGCCATGAGGAAAGGTGAACCAGGGTCACTGGGAGTTGGGAGTTAGATATTTGGGTCCCAGTCTGTACCCAGTCCTAATACTCAGAAGACTCAGGTATGGTGTGCCTGCCCAGCCCAGTCCAGCCCAGTTTAGCCTCGGCTGCAGCTCAGTGTCCTGCCTCCTCTCCTCTCCTCTCCTCTCCTCTCCTCTCCTCTCCTCTCCTCTCCTCTCCTCTCCTCTCCTCTCCTCTCCTCTCCTCTCCTCTCCTCTCCTCTCCTCTCCTCTCCTCTCCTCTCCTCTCCCCTCCCCTCCCCTCCCCTCCACTTCTCTCTCCTCTCCCCTCCCCTCCCCTTCTCTCTCTCCCTCCCTCCCTCTCTCCCTCCCTCTCTTCACCCCCTTCTGACTTCACCCCTCACATCCAAGGAGCTTCTGGAGGTCTCTGCATAAGCCTCACACTCACCCAGAACCAGCACCTTGGGGAGCTCAGTGGCAGGCAGCTGGGATGAGCTCACACCTGTCTTGGAAGCCACTGAGGTAAATAGCAAGAGGACAGAGAACAGCCATGCACTCCTCCTCTGACCTCTGCTTTCCCCTGTGAAGTGGGTCTTGTTACTGCTGCACCCGCAGGGCCTAAAGTGGAGACACTTAATATCTGCTGAATCAAACCTCTAATGTCGAGGTCCACCTCCCAAACAAGCAAGATGCCGGGAAAACCAACTGGCCCAGGCTCCCTGGTAGCTAACGCTGCGCACAGCAACGCACACTTGTAATTTTAGCAATCTGGAAGCCGAGACAGGAGGATCACCATAGGCTGAAGGCCAGCCTTGGCTCCACAATCAGACTCAGCCTCACAAATGGTGAAAACCTGAAGTAACTGTTGAGATGGATGCTTCTTTTCTCCCGTTCGCTCGCCCTCGCCCCCAGCTGCTCCCACTTCTGGAGGCTTCCCCCCAGGAGTCACGCCCCCAGCTGTTCCCACTTCTGGAGGCCTCCCCCAGGAGTCACGCCCCCATCCTCTACCCACCTTGTTGAAGTCAAAAGTCTCAAACATCTGCTCCACATACTGGCTGGCTGAGGGGCTCAGGTTCTTGAGGCCAAAGAACTGGCGGAATTCGTAGAGGGTGAGCTGGCCGGAGGGGCATTCCGTCATGAACTTCTTGTACCACTGATGGCATTCGGTGCTGCTCAGCTCCTCCACTGACTTGCCCTCCACGACGTTGCCCATGGTCCGGGCCCACGAGACACTGCCCTAGATGGACAGGTGGGTCCTTTTCCCTAATTCCCCTGCACAAGGGTGGCTTGGCTTTCCCCTGCCCCCTCTTCTCACCAGCCTAAGCAAAGGCAACCGGTGAGTCAGACAGTGTAGACAACTGTAAAGGGAGGTGGGCAGGCTGTAACTCACATCCAGACTAGGGGATGCCAGGACTGGTATTAAAGCCAAATCCTTCCACTAGCTGGAATGGCGAGGAACAGAAATAGAATCAGCTTAGAGACCGTGGTGCCAAGATTACAGCCTTGAGCTGTAGAAGAGAGGATTTCTACCCAGTGTGCAGTCCCTTAATCCCTTACCGGGATCCGGTGGGTGGCTGGCCAGCCGCTGCTCTGATCCCATGACCTCCATGCCCTTCTCATACGGCTGCATTCTCAATACTCTGGCTCTTGCCTTCAGACACAGGAGTGACATACGAAAAACAGACCTGGTTTCTCTCCAGACAGAGGCCACATTGGCCCAGACAGGATGCTGTGTGCAGCTGTCCAGGTGTACAGTATACTCAGATGTCAATCACATGAGAATGCTGTGTGGATTCAGAGTTTAGGGGCCTCTAAGACATGTCTGCAGGAGCTAGAAGGAACCCCTAATCATGCACACTCAAATCTTCATGGACATTGCCTCTGGGTTAAAGCATTCCCTCCCGGAGAGGACAGAGGACCATGAAACTCCCAAGAGAAAGTCAAAGGCCCCTCCCCAGCGGGCACATGATCAGCAAGCAATTACTGCAGGTGAGAAGACCCACGCACCTTCCTCCCTCCGGGGCTCAAAGGGTGAAGCTTCTGGGATCACCCTTTGAGAGGGCTTTCAGTGACAAAGCCACTCATGTGTCACCCAGACTCCTGTGGCATCAGGACAGATCCTGCCCACCCTCTGAAAATAGTTTATAATGGAAAGCCCTTGAGTATCTTGACAATTTGTAACAGTATCTATGAAACCAGCCACTGAAGAGTTTGAACGGAGGCACTCAACATGGGGAATGTCACCACCCAGGGGTGATATGGCTGATGGCTGAAAATCTCAGTGCCATGGTTAGGCTATGCCCCTAGGAGTTGACGAGACATCTCTGGGTCCCACATACATAAAGGCCCACCAGTGCCGTGGGTGTCATTCCCAGCCCTCAGTGTCAGGTCTGTACAGCGGAAGACGCGCTTTGGTGGTAGGGCATGGAGGAGTCAAGCTGGGAAGCTGGGCCTGAGCTGGAGGCTTCCTCTCTGTGTCTGGCTTCTATAGTCCCAGAGGGATTCCTCGGGTCCTAAGGGAGAACTGTCCCCCGCCATCTAACTACAGTCACACTGTAGTTAGAACGTGAACTGGCCCCCACAGGCTCATGTGTCCCCAGCTAGTGATGTGTTTGGGAAGATTGTGCGTCCTTGAGGAGATTAAGGCTTACTGGAAGGAGAGTCACCAGGGTGGGTCCTGAGATCTTATGGTCTGGCCCTACTTCCTGTGCTAACCGGACATTTGGGCCATTTCCTTATAGTCACAGGTAAGTGACAGGCACAACAGTGTGAAGACCAGCTGTGTCTCAGCCATTCTGTGTATTTATTGGTGGGACACACACACACATTATACATACACACACCATACATATACACACCATACACACATACACAACATATTGCACACATACTACCCACATACACAAGTAAAAATGTAATAAAATATTTGAAAATATATAAAAACCATCTGCTCTTGACAGTGATTTGTAATGAATGGGTGTTGTTCACATCGCCCAAAGGATAGTCATCTTTTGGAGAAGAACCAGTTAGGTCTGAATTACGTCTGTTCTCCCGGAAGGATGGGTTTAAGGTACATAAAGGGGGATCCCCAGTTTTGGTTGAGTTCTGTAGGCCTCTAATAGAGGGATTGCCCCCAGATCTCCGCAGAATTCATTACCCCCAGCACCACTGACATTTGCATACATGCTGTATGAATTCTTCACTGCAGAAGATTCCGTAATGCGGCAGCTGAAGCCCACACACATTTGCTATTCATTATCCTGTGCTTCTGCAAGACACGCTGCCATCAGGGAGTCATGGGCCATGCTGTCTTCTGAGCGCTCAACTGAAGAATGTCCTTCCAGCTCATGGGAGCTGGGCAGAATTCCCATCCTCGCTGCTGTATGACAAGTGCTCTCGTCCTTTGCTGGATGAGGACAGTTGCAGGTCTTGGGCCATGGTTTTCTATATGCTGCCCACAGCTCCTGTTCCAGAGTCTTCCATAGTGTGCCTCTTATTCCATCAAACCAGAAAGGGGAGTCTCCTCCAGTCAGCTAACTGGGAGTCTTACATAACATAGCCTCTCAAGTCAGAGACACCCCATAACCTCTGCCACATTCTGTGGAGTCTGCAGAAGCAAGTTCCAGGTCTCATCAACACCCTGGGAGAAGAATACACAGACAGGCCACCGGGAGGAAACTACCAGGAATACTCTAGAACCTGTGGTATAATTTGCTGTTGGACAGTACCAGAGACACACATTCAATTCCTTCTGGGACTGCAAGTAGCTGTCTGATGTGGGATGTCTATCTGTATGCTGTATGTTTCATTATCATTGGTTAATAAAGAAGCTGATTTGGTCAATAGCCAGGCAGAATAGAGCCAGGCAGGAAATCCAAACAGAGATACAAGGAGAAGAGTAAAGTCAGAGGAGACACCAGCAGTCACCAGAGAAATAAGATGTGAGGTAACAAGCCACAAGCCTCATGGTAAATGGGTTAAGTTTTAAGAGCTAGTTAATAAAAAACCTGAGCTAATAGGCCAAACAGTTTGTAATTAACATTAAGCTTCAGAGTGGTTATTTGGGAACTGGTGGGCTGGAGAAAAACCTCCAGTTATAAATGGTGCACCAACATGAGGCTCTCAAATTTACATAGAGCCTGAGAAAACTTAAAAAAAAAAAAAAAAGAGGTTCTGAATGCACAACGCACAGAAATGTAGCTGCACTGGGCTTCCTAGTCTCACAGTCTTGTGCCAGTCACAGCATGCAGAGACGCGTCTTCCAACAGCTGCCTGCAAGATGGAACTGTCCACCAGCCTCCATGAGCTAAGCGGCATGGCAGGTTTAGGCAATCTCACACCGCCTCAGTACAGAGAGGCTAATCAGCAACATGTTGTGTCATGGATTTAGCTTTTACTCATACAAACAAACAAAAAATGTAGCATGTGGCCGGCTACATGCTACCTGATGGTGTGTGTGTGTGTGTGTGTGTGTGTGTGTATGTAACCAAGACGCTCATTGCTACCTCTGCCATGTTGATAAGCTAAGTTGGGCAGAACCAACAGCCAAAGTAGCCACTCTGGCCCTAGCCACGCCCACTTAGCAATTTAAAGCAATGAACCAAAAAGGATTACAATAAAGACAGATTCAGACAAAAAGAAAGCTCTACACAGGTCACAGTGAGTTTTAAAAAAAATGTATGTAGGCTTGGGAGAGAAAGAAAAGGAGTATAGGCAGTTATAGAAAGAAATATTTTTTAAAAATCAAGTCTTTAAAGAGACAGTAAAGTAATATAAAAATATAAGCCACGTAAAGATGGAAAACAGAGGGTCTGGATTTTGTATATCGTTATATCTTCTTTACATTTTTTGACTGTTAATGAGCTAATTGCCGAGAAATATTTGCTTGTGGGAGCTACAAAGTTAAACTTATTTTAAAGGTATCTTGACTTCAAATTTTAAGTCTAAGGATATGTTGCTTTGGAAAAGAGGTTCTGCTTTTGTTTCCACAGCAGATGAGAACCTGTGAATTCCTTCCAGGTTAATACGGTTGGATCTAACCATATCCCATGAAAGGTCTCCGATGGGAATAATGGCCCAGGTGATCCAACATCCACAACAGCTTCAAGGCTGCTGACTGAGATGGACCTACCACTCAAGATACCCCAGTCAGGACTTGGCTATTATCTCAAATTTTCTTGGGACCCTAAAGATACTTCATCCTACAGACAGCAGGATAACAAATAAAACAATGTCCACATTCCCAAGAGTTGGGGGCTATGGATGGTCTTTGGTTATTTGGTAGGTTATGGATGTTTGTTATATCTAGGGGAATATAGAATAAAAAGACAATTATTAATCTCAAAATACATTTGCATTGATTTTGGTTTATTGACACAAATTTAAGGTCAATTTTGTTATACTATATGTATATTTCTATTCTTGCTTATGGTAATATGTTTATGCAGCTCATTTAAAAATGTAATGTACAGTTAAGAAATACAAATTAATAGCCATCTATAATAGTCAAACTTAAAGTCATGTTAGTTTTTCTAGATATACAGATATATAGTTCAGATGGATAAGTAATTTTCATTTCAAAGGCCTACAGAATATGACATTTAAAATGTTTTAAGTCTGTGAGTTTGAGGTCAGCCTGGTCTACAAGAGCTAGTTCCAGGATAGGCTCCAAAGCAACAGAGAAACCCTGTCTCAAAAAAAAAAAAAAGTTTTAAGAACGTAGACTTTTCTTGACAGTGCGACACATCTGCGCCTGGCAGCACCAATTACTTCAGGAGGATGATGAGCATCGAAGAGCTCCTCATGGAGTTTGCTTTCAATGTGACAAGGCTAGCCATTTGGGCAAGAAACTGTGCTTGCCTGGTTTGCTTGACAGTATGCAATATAAACTAGACATGCAGGACCTACAGGAAAGTGACTGCTAAACTTGCCAAAACAAGATGAGACAGCCCTTCAGGGTTCCTGCTTCATAGAAAAGTCTGCCAGACATTCTGCAGGACACAGAAGAAAATGACTGACAAACTGCCAATATAGGTGGGACAGTTTCAAATTTCCTGAGTCACTGAGAAGTCTGCCAGACATTCTAGGCCTGTAGGCTGAAGATGGGTGCCCCAATGTTACAGACAAACTCTGGGTGACTATCCAGGCATTTCTAGAGTTTTGGAAGTTTCTTGCAATGTACTTCCTGTTTACTTACGTAATATATCTTTCTGGGGGTCTTCAATGGAGTTGAAGACTAGATAGTTATAACTATAGTTTTCCATAGTTATGATAATAGATAAATTAGATATAAAACTTTAGACTCACAAAGATAGGATAGATAATAGAGTATTTTCTTTAACTTTGCCAAATACAAATAGACTAAATATTGTAACTGTAATTCTTGCCTGGTAACTGTTTTGTTATTTTACTATGTTAAAGATAAAACCTTCCTTTTTTAATTATACAGAAAAGGGGAAATTATGTGGGATGTCTCTCTATATGCTGTGAGTATGTCTTATTACCATTGGTTAATAAAGAAGCTGATTTGACCAATAGCCAGGCAGAATAGAGTTAAACGGGAAATCCAAAGAGATATAAGAAGAAGAAAGGCAGAGTCAGAGGAGATACCTACCATAAGTCTTCAGGGAAATGAGATGTGAGGTAACAAGCCACAAGCCTTATGGTAAAATAAAGAATAATAGAAATGGGTTCATTTAAGTAGTAAGAGCTAGTTAATAATAATCCTGAGCTAATAGGCCAAACAGTTTGTAATTAATATTAAGCCTCAGAGTGGTTATTTGGAAACTGGTGGGTAGGAGAGAAACCTCCAGTTACAGCTCTCTGATCAGGTTGCCCTTAATAACCTGGAAGTTTCCAGAAGACAGACATTTGCATTCATTCTGCCTCACCTCCTTTGCCGTGCACTCCCGCGCTAGTTCTCTCTTTCATCATGCCCATGCGCTCCGAGCCTCAGGCACTGATCCCCAAAGACTAAACCCTCAGGACTGGCTCTCTCTGTCCTCTGACTCACAGACTGCCCACTGAGAGCACTGGAGGAGACGGGGGGGGGGGGGGGGGGGGGGGGGGGGGGGGGGGGGCGGCAGGAGAGATGGACTGGGTACCACTGCCCACTCCTGCTACTCCTGGGATGGAGGGATGGACTTTCTGCTGAGCTCAGCCTCTGTTTTTGAGTTCCTGTGGCACAGTTTCCTCCCTTCACGCAGCAGATTGCTGTGTCCCTCTGCTGCTGCTGGGGGCATCACCACTCCACAACCGTGCCCACTGCCCTGTGCTCAGACCTGTCATCCAAGGGTCCTCAGTGGGTTTTCTGTTTGTTTGGTTTGGCTTTTTTGTTTTTGTTTTTACATGTACCAGTGTTTTGCCTGCATGCATGTCTGTGTACTGTTTGTGTGCTGCATCTACAGAGGCCAGAAGAGGGTGTTGAATTCTCTGGAACCGAAGTTACAGACTGTTGTTAGTGTGTGGGTGCTGGGAACCCAGTGGGGTTCTCTGAAAGGGCAGTCAGTAGTCTCAACCCTGAGCCATCTCTCTTGACCTGTCAATTTTGATTTGTTTAACTGGAATGAATCCTAGGATCTCACAAGTGCTAGGCAAGCTCTCAACCACTGAGTGGCCTCCCCAGGATCTTTTTACTTTTTATTTGAGACAAGGTCTAACTAAAATGCCCAGGTTGGTCTTCAGCTTGGTTCTCCAGCATCTGCCTTGTGCATAGGTCGGATTACAGGCCTGCACCGCCAGACCAGGATCCAGATTAACATTTGAGAGGATATTGAGCTCAAATAGATTGTCAATCAAATTCATTGCAACAAGTGTGCAGATGTGTGATTGCAAAAAGGGTTGAAGTGTGAACGAATGCAAGTGTGGCTGCAGAAAGGGGTGTTGGTGTGAAGAACGCAGGCGTGCACGATTACAGAAACAGAGAAGTGTGGGGCACGTGTGTAATTGCAGAAAGGCATGGAGAGAATCAGGATGGGTTGTCCGTAAGGACACCATGCTGGTATGCATACTTTTACAGCTAAATGGGCCAAGAGGTGTGGGCAGAAGGAAGGCCAAAGTTGGGTTGGAGGAGACAGGAGGGTTCCTCCAGGGTACTGGATGAACTCTGACCCGAGTGACCTGCAGAATCCTGAGCAAACTGTTAATCCTGTCAATCACCTGCCCACTCCCGCTAGGACCACGGCACGGGCAGCTTCTTTAAAGGGCGACCCTGGCTACTAGGCTGCCAAAATGCGGCTCCAGGGGACACAGAGGCTCTGGCTTGGGAATTAAACTCCCACTGAGGGAGTTTGGGAAGGCATAGATGATTCTAGCTGTATCCCTGCCTCTAAAAGAAAACCCAGTTCTCACTGTTATGGGAATACTAATTTAATGAATAAATAAATGATGATGATCTCTAATTATACAAAGACTGAACACAGCATTTATCTCTGCTGCATCTACAAACTTCACAAAAACTGCAATAAATGATTTTTTAAAAATACAAGTCCCAAGAGATTAAGGCAGACAGCAGACAAATGAGCATGGGGGTAGGTGCCTGCAATACCAGCACTCAGGAGAAGCCGAGACAGGAGGAAGGCAAGTTCCAGTCCAGTATGGGCCACAGCAAGATCCAGGCAGCTGGGGCTACAAGACGGGACCCCACCTCAAACAAATGTGACAGACAGAAAGTTCGGGGGAGCTGGAAAAACGGTGGTTTATTAGAGTGGAGAATGTTGGAACCTCCATTTTCTCAATGAGGAAAAGACTGCTGGCCTAGCACAGGGGTGTACAAACTCCAATCTAATCCGCCACAGAGGTCTAGGAGTCGACCCTGGGATATGCAATGTGAGAGTCATAATAAGATTGGACAAAAGTCGGTGCAAAGGAAATGAACTGCGCAGATGCTCTGTGGGTGTCTGTGGATGTGTGTGTCTGTCTGGTTCTATGCGTGAGTGCGTGTGTGTGTGTGTGTGTGTGTGTGTGTGAGAGAGAGAGAGAGAGAGAGAGAGAGAGAGAGAGCGTGTGTGTGTGNGAGAGAGAGAGAGAGAGAGAGAGAGAGAGAGCGTGTGTGTGTGTGTGTGTGTGTGTGTGTGTGTGTGTGTGTGTATTTGGTTGGTTTGGTTTTGTTTTCTTTATGCTTTTTGGTTTTTTGCTTTTTTTTTTTTTGAGATAGGGTCTTCCACTACAGGCTTAGTGGCCTCTGCCTTCACCCACCCCTCCATGACCATTGGCCCATAAGACTTGCAAGTCTTAGCTGAATGGTAGTGGCACACCTCATTAATCCCAGCACTTGGGAGGCGGAGGCAGGTGGATCTCTCTGAGTTCAAGGCCAGCCTGGTTTACAGACTGAGTTCTAGGACACACCCCCCCCAAAACAAAAACCTTGCAAGTCTTATACTTAGCTGTTCTGAACCATATGAGAGAATAGAAATGGGGGATTCAACCCCCAGCAAAAGCCATGAGTCAGAAGCCCAGGATGGAGGTACATTTCTGTAATTCCAGCACTTGGGACAGGAAGACTGTGAGTTCAAGGTCAGCCTAAGCTACAGCTACAGGTGAGGTTAAGGCCAGCCTGGTCTACACAGTAAGGTCAGGGCCAGGCTGCTCTACACAGTGAGGTTAAGGCCAGCCTGCTCTACACAGCAAAGCTCTTGGTTCAAAAAGCCAGAAACAAGGAGTCTGGGACAGTGGTAGGCACACCTTTAATCCTAGCATTTAGGAGACTGAGGCAGGTGCATCTCTGTGAGTCTGAGGCCAGCCTGGTATACAGAGTGAGTTCCAGGACAGCCAGGGCTACACAAAGAAACCCTGTCTTAAAGATAATCCAGAAACAATTAGCAATGTGGCTAAGTTTGCAGCATCCTTGTTGAGCACTGCGTGACCCTGAGTAAACACGGGGTAAGATGACCGCCTGAGAAAGCAGGGTGTATACAGCCAGTTTTTGGCGGCATCGCAAGTGTGACCCACGGGAATGCTGGGGAGAAACAACTGACACTTGGACCTGGGAGAAGGATACTCCTGGGGTGGGGAGAGGACTGAGAGTAAAACCTTCCAATTCTCCAGCCCCCTACCCCCGGAATACACTCGCCATTAACAATCCTATCCATTGAGGCCAGGAAAAGGAAGAACAAAGTTTATTGTTGTTGAGAAGCCTCCTCTGCTGTCAACGGCGGTGTTACCTGCTCCTCCAGAAACGAATGGCCCTCCCTCTGGGACCCAGGAGCAGGGAGATGAAGGTGCAGGGTGGGGACTTCAGACGTCATGGACCTAGGTGTGCCACAAGATCAGATTTGCTGGAGGAATGTCAAAACGTTTGCGGGTGTGGTCAGTCTCCCTGCGGTACAGGTAGCCACAGGTGGGCTTCTGCAAGGTGTAGAAGGGGTTCAGAGAGTTGGAATACTGGGAGGTGTAGAAATTGAACCTGCATTTATCCGGGTTCTGCCCCCGAGGATCCACCACTACAGGTACAAAGGCTGCCGCCAGAGATTGCTCCCGGTCTCGTTTCCACGTCTGTGACAAGGGCGGTGATGACGCCTTCTTCACAGTTTTGCCTGATGGCATCTTTTGCCCATGGCTGGGGATTGAGGATTTTTGTGAGTCCTGAGGAGAGAGAATGAAGGAGAATGTTGGCAGGCCTGAAAACTGGGGACTCGGACTGTGATTTGCTAAAGCCAGGACAAGAAGGAGAATGGGCCCCTTGCAGAGATCCCAGAGCCATCCTGGAACACAGTTCTGCTGGCCAAGTACCAGAGTCTCTAGAGCAGGGGAAAGCCCTGAAGTCCCCTCACCTGGTCCTTGCTCCTGTGGACGTCTGCCTAACTGTCAGAGACACCTGCCAGGTCAGAAGACTGGGAACCCAGATGCTGGCTTCAGTGCCTCCCCCTCCTACAGTCAATCGTCACTCCTCCCCACGGCCTCTGGAGATGTGCTCCTGATCCTATCAACCTTCATCCTCATCCTCCTGAGGGCTCAGCCCAGCATCCACTTCAGTCATTCTCCCTTCAACCTCTTGTCTTCTCGAGTCACTCCAGAGTTCACTTTCTGTGTTAACAGCCACAGAACCCAGCTGTTCTCATCAAAGCATGTTTTGTGTCTACTACCTGGAAAACAAATCCCAAACCTTCAAGCCTAGAATGCAAGACGTTCAACAGAGATGTGGCACCAGCTCTCCAGCCTTCCCGTCCCTCCACCCACCTGCGTTCTGCCACATTGGGCTACCTGTCACCCAGATTATACCTGTCCTCCCAAATCATTAAGGGGTTCCATCAGAACAGGCCAGCAAAGCTCGCTTGCTTACTGTCTGTAGGAAGATCCCTTACCCGTGACATAGAAGCCTCGAAAATCCTGTTTCTTTGCTCCAGACCAAAGCATTTAAAGTAAATGTAGGTTCACCTTAACTGAATTCTATATAGGGCAGTCCACCTTCCAAGCCGCTGGCCCAGTTCTGTTTTAGAATCTCTCATTATTACCAAGGGTGGATCGTTCCTACCTACGCCTACCTCTCCCTCACCTTGCGCTTATTTGATTGGGGTCTGCCCACCCCAATCTAGGAGTCCCCCATTGCCACTAGGAGTCCCCCATTGCCATGTTGATCACACTGCACTGACATTTCTTTTCTTTTAAATATTTATTTATTTTGTATACAATATTCTGTCTACATGTATGCCTGCAAGCCAGAAGAGGGCACCAGATCTTATTACAGATAGTTGTGAGCCACCATGTGGTTGCTGGGGAATTGAACTCAGGACCTTTGGAAGAGCAGGCAATGCTCTTAACCCCTGAGCCATCTCTCCAGCCCCTGCACTGACATTTCTTTATCCCTGTTATCACCCTTCTCGACTCTCCTATGATGGAACTGCCTTGCTCCTTGAAATTCCAGGAAACAGGTGTCTATTTTATTTATTTATGTGTTTGATTATTGATTTGGTTTTGGGTTTGCTTTTTGAATTGTGTTCTCATGTAGCCCAGACTGGCCTCAAACT
Source organism: Alexandromys fortis (assembly GCF_014885135.2). Classification (NCBI taxonomy): domain Eukaryota; kingdom Metazoa; phylum Chordata; class Mammalia; order Rodentia; family Cricetidae; genus Alexandromys; species Alexandromys fortis. The sequence goes on from NW_026068091.1 coordinate 1,831,934, forward strand.
CAATGGGGTGGCCTAAAGGTGGCCTTGAATTCCTGATCCCCCTATCTCTACCACCCAAGTTCCTTTTTTCTTACAGATTTTTCAGTCATGACAGTCCAGTCCAAAGCCTGGGCTGCCTGCATGTGACCACCCACGAGGGCGCATCAGGGCACTTGGATTCTGTCTCTGGGGCTTCAACCACCAACCATTTCTCTCTGCCCAGCCTCGGGGCTCAGAAAAGAAGCCCTGACGATGGAGTTAGGGAAGGTGGAGCCTCCTACAGAAGTCTGTGCTCAAGTCAGGAGGGAACGCTTTGTATCTGATTTACTAACTGTTTCCCAGGCCCCGTGTTCATTTTTGAAATTCTTCCCGTCTTCCCCTTGCAGGTAGCTCTCTTGACTGCCTTCCTCTTCAGGGAATGCTGTCCCACACCTGCCACGGCTCCCACCCCATCTTATGCCACTCCCAAAGCTGAGCACCACACTGGACCTTGGACAGACCCCCATTACCTCACTTAGCCTTGGCTCCCATAGTCATTCTAAGAAGGTTATTTTTTTCCACGTTCTTAACTTTGACCAGAGAGAGAATCTCTCTGGGCCCCACCATCTATTGTGGACTATGTTGGGAACTGCATGCTGGCAATTCGATCAGAGGCACAAAGAGCCTTAATATCAGCAGAACTGAAAAGTACCCAGGTATTACTATGGATGAGGGCTGGCCAGCCCACCATGAGAAGGCAACGCCCCATCCCCCACTGAGTAAGGCACTCACCAACCACCTATATAAACCAGTCTCCCAACAGGATGAAATTTGGACATGAGTCCTGTCTTCTCCTTGAGCTAGCTACTTAAATAAAAACACCTTCTGTCCCTCAGCATCTTGCCTCATGATGGAACTCTCCTGTTCTGTAGTGAGCAGCTAGACCTGGACCCGCTCACACTCCCAAGAAGCTGTCCTTTTCTAGGATGAACTAAGGTAGATACACACAATTCTAAAAAGTTCTAAGTTGGGCCGGGCGGTGGTGGCGCACGCCTTTAATCCCAGCACTTAGGAGGCAGAGGCAGGTGGATCTCTGTGAGTTGGAGACCAGCCTGGTCTACAAGAGCTAGTTCCAGGACAGGCTCCAAAGCCATAGAGAAACCCTGTCTCGAAAAACCAAAAAAAAAAAAAAAAAAAAAAAAAAAAAAAAAAAAAAAAAAAAAAGTTCTACGTTGGGCCTGAAGAGATGGCTTCGTGGTTAAAAGCACTTGCTGCTCTTCCAGAGGATCCAAGTTCTGTTCCCGACAGCTCACAGCCATCTGTAACTCCAACTCCAGAGGATTCTATGACACCCTTTTCTGGCCTCCACAGGCACCTTCGCACACATGTAAACACACACACACACACACATGCACACTACACATAATAAAAATCAATATTTGACAACAAAAAGAAGTTGTAAACTTGCACAGGGGGCGGATTGCATTGGTGATCTTAGCACTTGGGAGATGCAGACAGGAAGATGAGATGCCCAAGCCATCCTTCCCTCAAGAAGCAAAACCAAGAGAAGTCATCTCTGGAAGCATCATGACCTCCTCCTTCAGTTTGTAACCTGGGACTTAGCATCTTCACCTTCCGGCCCCTGGACTAGTTCAGGAGACCGGCACCAGGGATGACAACAGAAAGTGCTTCAGAATGGTGTGGGGACTGACCAAGACCCCAGAGCAGGAAGGATAATGCGCTCTGCTGACAGAGTCTAGCGTCTACCGTAGTGGAGTGAGCATGGCCCCCACAGGCTCTTATATTTGAATACTTGGTCCCCAGTTGATAGAACTATTTGGGAAGTATCAGAAAGTGTGGCTATGTTGGAGGAGGTGTGTCACTGGGTGTGGGCCTTGATGTTTCAAAAGCCCACGCCATCCCAGTCAGCAGTTGTCTTAACAGAGCTCTCAGCTCCTGCTCCAGTGTCATCCCCGCTGGCCTCCTGCCATGCTCCCCACCATGATTGCTATGGACTCTGCCACTCTGAAACAGCAAGCCCAATAAACTCTTTCCTCTCTAAGTTCCCTTGGTCCTGGTGTCTCTTCACAGCAATAGAATAGTCACTTAGACACCTACCAAGTACCAAGCAAGCACTTGTCACTCAAGTGACACTCACCTCTGCCAAAGCTCCAGAAAAGTGAGATGTTAACCCCATTTTTCAGATGTTGAAACAGAAGCTCGTGGATACTAAGCTATCATCAGTTGAAGCTCACGCTGTTTGTCACACAGTTTGTGACAAGGCACAGAGTACTTTTCAGAAGTCTCACAACTGATATACACAACCAGAATTCCAACACAGACTCCACTATTTGCCTCAGCCCAGGGCCTGGACCCACCTGCTCTGGACCCACCTGCTCTGAGTTCACCTGCTCTGGACCCACCTGCTCTGAGTTCATCTGCTCTGGACCCACCTGCTCTGAGTTCATCTGCTCTGGACCCACCTGCTCTGAGTTCACCTGCTCTGGGCCCACCTGTTCTGGATGAGTTCACCTGCTGGGGCCCACTGCTCTGAGTTTACCTGCTCTGGACCCACCTGTTCTGGGCCCCCATCTACTCTGGACCCACCTGCTCTAGACCCACCTGTTCTGGGCCCCCATCTACTCTGAGTTCACCTCTCTGGATCCACCTGCTCTGGGCCCACCTGCTCTGGGTCCCCATCTACTCTGGGCCCTGCCCTAGATACTGCTGCTACCACATGCAAGGGCCTTGAGCCTTGACACAGCCAGAGAATGGCTCTCACAGAAACTGGGGCAGAAGGACAGTTCAGGGTAGAGGAAAAAGAAGAGAGTAAAGACAAAGAGAAAAAAGAAAAGGGAGGAGGTTGCTAGAGAGATGGCTCATCAAAAATGTTACATTCCGGTCATCAGACATTACGAGTGTCTAATGTTCTTCCAAAGGACCCCAGTTTGGTCCCCAGTACCCATGCTGCATGGCTCACAACTGCTTCAGGGATCCAACACTCTCCTCTGGACTCTGTGACACCTGTTTACATGTGGCATACACACAGACACGTAAGTAAAATAATAAAAGGAAATCAAGAGAGAGAACACAAAGAAAAGCGGGAGGAGGAGGAAGGAGGAAGAGAGAGCTCTGGCCTGGCTTTGCCTTGCCCCTCCCAGGGGCCAAGTCAGGCAGGCTCTGAGTGACTAACTCCGCGGGCACTGGAGCGAGGCTGGGGCCTGGCTGCATAGTTTCCACGTTAGCACCTGGTTTCATTTAGTTAGCTCTTCCCATCATGCCCTTCTTACCTTGGGGGTGGGTGTGGTTAGAGAGAGATCCCACAGCGCTCAGGACAGCCCCACGCCCCACTAAGAATTCCCACTGCTCAGGCTCAGCAATGCCGAGGCTGAGGAGGCCTGGTTCAGAGCCTCGAGGGTGACCCTGCAAGGGTGACTCTTGTCCTTCCCAGTCTACAGAGCCAAGGACCTGGAAGGGCAAGGAGGGGAGGACCATGACTCCTCCCTTCCCCGTGGAGCCCTCTTCCATTCCCAAGTTAGAGTCCAAAGCCGGGATCCCAACAGAACACGCCTTCCCTCCACGCCCAAGCAGTCCCAGAAGAGGTCTTTGAGATTCTCTTGTCAGCTTGCGTTTATCCCTCCTGTCGGGATTTAGCATGGGTTGGGGGCTGGATTGAGAAGGTCCCCTGGGGCTGAGAGATGTTCCCTCCAGTGGATAAAGCACTTGGGTAGGCACGGGTACCTGAGTTCAGATCCCAGGGAAGAGCCAGGGCTGCCACACACACCCCTGTAACCCCAGCATTGAGGAAGATAGAGTTAGGAGCCACTGACCACTCCCAGCCTAGCTCCAGGCTCAGCGAGACTGTCTCAAGGGAACAAGGTGGAGTGTGATAGAGAAAGACACTACATGTTCCTTTAGCCTCTGTGTACACATGGGCACGCATATGCATGCACACACATGCACATATGACACACACACACATAAATTAAAGAAGAAAAAAGATGTGACTTTCTGAGCAGGGCAAACCCTCACATGGTATCAACGCAGGTCTTCCAGGAAGGCACTCTGCCCTTGCAAGTCCTCAGGTCCACAGGTTACATGGCCTAGTCTGGCCCAAGACTCTGTATCACAGCTTGCAAAGCTGATTTCACCCACACTAGCCAAGAACCTTTTTAAAATCCGCATTGCCGATGGCTTTTTTTAGGCGTGTGCTCCAACCGCTGGAATACACCCTCAGCCCTGGCCCAAGCTGAGATTCAGCCATTAGTCTCTCACTTTCTGGTAGCCTGCCTGGTGCCCCATGAAATGCAAATGGCACCAGGGTGAGGCAGCTGGGAGTCTCCCCAGGACACCTGGTACTGTGGAATGTGTCCGGGCTCTGCAGTTTGAAGGCTGAGCTCTGGCCCTGGCTTGGTCCTTAACAGGTCAGGCAAGTTTGAGCTTCTGCAAAAGGGGCATAATCTGGCCATCAGCCTCACCAGTTTGTCATGGAATGAGATGAGTTCAAATGGTAGCCGCACCTCACCGACTGAGTATAATCTGAGTATAGTATAACACTCTGTGCTTGTTTTCCCCACGCGTAAAATAAGAAGAAACTCTAGGGACCAGAGAGACGGATGGCTCAGTAGATGAAGGCGCTTGTGGTTGAGCCTGACAACCTGAAATTAATCTTCGGTATCCACATGGTAGAAAGAGAGAGGGAACTTCTGCAAATTGTATCTGACTTCCATACGTGTACTGTGGCTTGCACACAGAGAAAGAGACACACACAGAGACACACAAAAAGGCATAGATACACACACAGACATACCACACTCCTCAGACACACCATGCACAGACACATAGAGAGGTACAGACAGACACATACACAGAGAGAGGCACAGACACAGAGGCACACACACACACACACACACACAGACCCGTAAAGAGGCACACATACACAGGCACACACAGAGGCACAGACACACCATACTTAGATGCGACACACATACACAGAGACACATCACACTCAGACACACACCCACATACCCCACACTCAGACACACACATACAGAGAGACACACCACACTCAGATGTGCACGCACGCACACACACACCCGTACCTAGATTTAAGCACTAATTTAGCAGATTTGTCTAGGAGAATGCTAACTGTAAAGTCTGGAAGGCACCCTGCAGAAGCCAAGTGTAAAGGAATCAGAGGAACTGGATGGCAGCCTCCTCCTCTGCCCCCAGGAAGGGAACAAGTCAGGCAGGGGTCCTGTAAGCCAAGCCCCAGGCTTGACTCCACTCCAATTGCTTGTGATCTTGAACTGCCCAACCCCAGCCCCTGACGTCATCTTACTTTCAGCATCCTTGTCCACGGCCTTCCTTGATTGTGAAATGGGACCATGTGGTGGTCGGGGCTCCCGAGGCACCCAGGGAGACTCTTGGGAGGGCACTGAGGGTGTCACCGTCAGGGGCACTTGGTGTGGGGCCTGGGGCATTGTGATGCTCCTTACAGCATAAACTCCCCTGTCTTCCCAGGAGGCCTTGTAGCCTTGACACTCTCCCCTCTTCCCTTGTACCCCTTAGAGCCCTCACAGAGTGGACAGTGGGGTCCCCGGTGTGTCTCAGGTCCCCAGTGTGTCATAAAAAGCCACTGGCAGCTGGGTGGTGGTGGCAGCACATGCCTTTCATGCTGGCACTCAGAAGGCAGAGGCAGGAGGATCTCTCTGAGTTCAAGGCCAGCCTGGTCTACAAGAGCTAGTTCCAGGACAGCTAAGGCTGTTACACAGAGAAACCCTGTCTCAGGGGGGAAAAAAAGTCACTGGTAGAGAGGAAATAGACCCTCTCTCTCTCTTTCTTTTGGTTGGTTGTTGTTTTAAAGATTGATTAACTTATTTTATGTGTATGAGTATTTTGCCTCTGTGTGTGTGTGTGTGTGTGTGTGTGTGTGTGTGTGTGTGTACCACATGCATGCCTGGTACCCAAGGAGGCCAGAAGAGGGCAGCGTGTGCCTTGGAACAAGCACCACTTGGGTGCTGGGAACTGAACACTGTCAACAAGTGCTCTAACCACTTAGCCATCTTTCCAGCCCTGAATGCTGTGGTTCAGTGATGGCTCCCATCTAGGCCAGTCTGCCTTCATAGATTCTTATAATATAGCAGAAGAATTTGTTCCTAAACCCTTGGTCCCTGCCTTCTGAGAGCATCTCTCTTCTCCCTTACCTCTCCACACACCTTCTAATTACAGAAGTGGAAGACAAAGGGTCTGCAGAAAAATGATAGGGACGGAGGTTGAAGTGTTGCCAGGTAGCAGGGAAATGGACCAGGCCTCCTGATCTGAGCCATCTCTGCCCCTCACCTCCTCCTATTTCCTTTACTCTCCATTCTACAGCCACCTTCTTAAGCCCATCCGTTCTGTCCTCAGAAACCTCATATAGATAGATGTTCTCCTCTTATACTGCTTTGAATCGGAGTCAGGAGGGGAAGGAGTAGAATGGATTGTTGGATGGACAGCTGACTTGCTGACTAGGAAGTGGATGGAAGGATGGATAGATGGATGGATGGATGGATGGATGGATGGATGGATGGACAGGCATTTGGCTTGCTGACTAGCAAGTGGATGGATGGACGGATGGATGGAAGGTTGGAAGGATGGGTGGATGGACAGGCACTTGGCTTGGTGACTAGGAAGTGGATGGATGGATGGATGGATGGACAAACAGGGATGGATGGACGGATGGATGGATGGAGGGACAGGCACTTGGCTTGCTGATTAGGAAGTTGATGGATGGATGGATGGATGGACGGACAGACGGATGGATGGACAGGCACTTGGCTTGCTGACTAGGAAGTGGATAGATGGACGGACGGACGGACAGACGGATGGATGGATGGATGGATGGATGGATGGATGGATGGATGGACGGACAGGCACTTGGCTTGCTGACTAGGAAGAGAGTTGGTGGGTGGAGGAACAAATGGATAGATGGACAGTTGACTTGTTGGTCAGAAAGTGGGTGAATGGATGATGAAGAGATGGACGGTAAATAAGTAGACAGACCAACAGCTGGATGGGCAGACAGACAGCTAGCTGACTAAGAAGTCAGACTGAGAGACAGACTGACGGATGGTTGGGTGGGGAGGCAGACAACTGGCTGGCCAGGAAGCTAGACGGGCGGTTGTAGTACAGAGAACAGATTGTAGCCCAGGATTTAGGATTCTTGAGCCTAAATCTGAGCCCCGCCTTTTACGTGTATAACTCAGGCCGCACCGACTGACCCTCTTTGCTTCTTTCTCCTCCCTACTGTGAGATGGGCGAACTGAGTCTCCTACTATTAGGCTGGGACAGAGTAGATAGGACAATGACCAAGCAGAAAATAATCACTACGCAGATATGACAATCACTGTATGGGCAGCTAATTGGGCTGGCGGGTGGGTGGTTGAATGGTCTGCCCTGATCTCATCTTCAAAAACAAGGCCGGGGGCCTAGGTCAGCTCAGCAGTTAAGAGCACTGGCTGCTCTTCCCAAGGACCAGGATTCGGTTCCCAGCACCCACATGGCAGCTTGGATCCGGTTGTAACTCCAGACTCAGGCGATGTAACACTCTCTTTGGGCCTCCCACGGACTCGGTGCACAGACACACATGCAGGCCAAACACCCACAAACAAATAAAAAAGATGAAATATGCAAATAAATAAACTTTTTTTAAAAAGTTCCTATACATTAGGGTCCCATGCATCACAACTGGCTGACACCTCCTGAAGTTTGTCAGAAACCACACATGCAGGAACGACTTCTCTTTAGGATCAGTAAGCCCCAAGAGGAGGAAGGCAGCCCTGCCTGGAGCCATCTTGCTGGCTGCTGACTTGTTTGCCTTCCTCCTGGCACAGCCACTGCTGACCATAGGTGACAGAGTGGACTTTGGGGCCCACAGGCAAACTGGAAGTGGTGGTGATGATAGTTTGTAGGCTCATACCCTGATGATAACAACCCCTAATTTCCAAGGAGGCTGGGAGGGGCTGAGCACTGGAAGACAAGGCCCAGAAATCAAAACACTGAGGTCTTGGTCAGAAAGAAGGAAGGTTGGGGGGATGGCGTTGGGCAGGGTGGCCAGGCTCTCTGGCCAAGTGAGGAGGCCTGGCTTTAATTCTGGGCTGGAAGACGCTTTCAAGGGAGCCCGCAAGGCAGGAGAAGGTTTGGAAAAGATGGAAGGAGCAATGCTTAGGATACCAAGTGGGCGAAGGCTGGTAACCGGAGTCCTAGGTGATCAGAGACAGGTCCTGAGAACTCTGAGCCCCAGCTCCCTTTGTGTGCCAAATGAAACATTTCATTGTGATAGCTCACTTACAGTGTCGGAGGTTCAGTCCGTGATCATCGTGGTGGGGAGCATGGCAGCGTGCAGGCAGACATGCGCTGGAGAGGAATCTGAGAGTTCTACACATTGCAGGCAACAGAAAGTCGACTGTCTAAAAATCTGAGCTCCCACAGTGACACATTTACCTCAACAAGACCACACCCACTCCAACAAAGCCACTTTCTATGAGATTAGGGGGACCATTATATTGAAACTCCCACAGCGGGGTATCCCATCACATATCGGGGCTCTTAGGCGGGGACCCTGATGACTTCTGGGGGTAACAGCTAGGGACATCTCCCTAGGAAAGTCTAGCCAGGCAGATCTGGATGCAGATTTTATGATGGGTTTAGATGTGATGGGCAGGTGGTAGAGCACATGCCTAGCACACACAAGGCCTGAGGTCCCATCCCTAACATCAACTCCATAGGTGGACATGGTGGCACAGGCTTGCCACCTGAACAGATGGATGGATGGACAAACGGACAGACGGACAATTGCCTCTGGGTTCACCCTTCTAGGATTGAATCCCAGCTCTGACATTTCTCAGCTGTGTGACTTGCACAGATGACCTCACCTCTCTGTGCCAACTCCTAATCTAAATGGAAGGGATAACAGACTTGCTCTTGATGGCTCCTGGGAAGGACCATGAGCTTAGAGAATGTCTGGCTGCTTGGCAGGGCTGTCAATTACCTTGTCATTGTTTCTAAACTGTGTACAATGCTGAATCAGTCCCGCCTCCCAGATGCCCTGCTTCTGAACTATGACCTCATTTTGTTCATCCTAGAAGATCCTGGAAGGCAAGGGCTGTGGTACATCCTCCACAGCGCTCAGTGGGGGTTTGGGAAAGCTAAGCAGAGTCAGTGGGACTCTGGGCTGACCCAGAGCACAGGAAGAGGCACCATGCGCCCCATCTCTCACCTCCCACAGCCTCCTGCCTCCCCACTGTCAGGTGTAGGTGGCTGACAGTACCTGCTGCCTTGTTCTAGTAGACCTGGCTCTGGGGCCTCTTCCCTACGCTTCCTTACCTGCTCTGCAGCTTGTGCAAACAACGTAATCTCTCTGGTCGTCAACTGTTTTTCATTTGCTATGCCTGAAGTTCAGAGGGCTGAGTTCTTCCTATGTTTGGCTTTGTAGCATATGATCACTCCAAGGCCACACTGTATTAATTTTTTGCCTTTATCTCGCTTCTTCAATGGCATCCCTGGCCCAGCCAGTCAGCCAGAGGCAGCCATTAATGAACATCTTCTTGCTCATGTGTTCTCGCAAAACCTACACTGTTGTTTGGTGTGCAGGTAGTTTTCATTTACATAAATGGTATTGTATGCTTTAGATCTCCGTCTGTTGTTGATTTTAGAGCTCTAATTTCTTTTGAAGATTTTATCTGTCCCTGCTGTTTTGAAGCTCTGATCCAGGTGTTGGGCAAGTGTCTAGCCATGCATTTCTGACCTCTTCTACGTCCTCTGCTTCCGGGGATGAACACCATAAGCCTGCTCTCCACACCACACAGAGGGCAGCTTCTCTCCTTCCCCGGGTTGGTACCAGGGACCAAATTCAAGGCATCAGGTTTGGCTGCAAGTGCCTTTAGCAGCTGAGCCGTCTTGCGGTGCCCTCTTTATTTTTGAGGCAAGATCTTGATATGTTGCCAAGGCTGGCCTGGAGTGCCTGTACTCGAGCAATCCTCCTGTTCAGTTACAGAGTAACTTCATCAGCAATCAAAGCTTGGTCCTCAACATGTTCAGCTGCTGAGATACATCCACACCCTCTTAAAAACTTTTTTTTTGAGATAGAGTCACATTATAGCTGAAGGTAGCCCTGAACTCCCCATATTTTGAGGGATGACCTTGAACTCAATTTCCTTTCCTCTGCCTCCCAAGCTCTGGGACTGTGAGCAGGCCCTCCACTCCCAGCCTAACTTCCTGTTTTGTGATAGGGTTTCACTAAGTTGTGCTGTGGGATACCTGCACACTGTGTGAAGGTGTATTGCTGTGGTTGGTGTAATGAAAAGCTAAACAGCCAATAGCTAGGCAGGAGAGTATAGGCAGACTTCCGAGCAGAGAGAAGTCTGGGAAGAAGAGAGGTTCCTGCTGCTCAGGAAGAGGCATGAACAGTATGGAGAGATGAGGTAATGAGTCATGGGACAAAACATAGATTAAAATAAGTTATAAGAGCTAATGGAGGGGCTGGAGACATGGCTCAGTGCTTAAAAGCACTTGCTGCTCTTCCAGAGGACCAGGTTTGGTTCAATTTCCAGCACCCACATGGCAGCTCACAACTGTCTGAAGATCCAGTAGCAGGGGATCTGACACCTTCACACCAGTGCACATAAAATAAAGTTAAATAAACCATAAAAATATATATAAAAAAAAGAGCTAATGGAGCCTGGCAGTAATGGTGCACAGGTCTTTCATCCCAGCACTCGGGAGGCAGAGGCAGGCGGATCTCTGTGAGTTCGAGGCCAGCCTAATCTACAAAATGAGTTGCAGGACAGCCAGAACTAAAGAGTAAAACCCTGTCTCAAAAACAAAAACAAACAAACAAACAAAATGAGCTAGTGGAACAAGCCTAAGCTAAGGCTGAGATTTCATTTGGAGCTGGCTGGTGGGACAGAGAAAGGCTTACTATGAAGTTGCCCATGGTGACCTTGAACTCAATCTGTAGCTTAAGCAACCTTTGATTTCTGATCCTCCTGCCTCAATCTCTTGAGTATCTGCAATTACAGGCCTGCACTACCAGGCACGGTTCTATTTTCTGAAGTGCACACAGGCAGGCAAGCACACACGGATACACATTCTTTCTGATTGTGGGAATGTCTCCCTGGCCTTCAAGGTGACCTTGTGGGGACCTGTTCCAGCCTGCTTGCTGGCCTTGCTGGAATTTCCTTCTTAGCTATTTCACTGAATCTCCACGGTTCCCTTGCTGGTTCTTTTCTCTCATTTTGTTTACCACTGAGTCAAAGTTAGTGCAGAGGACAGGGCAGGGGCACCTGCTGGTGCCTTTAGTCCACCTGCTCCCTGAGTTCTGTGACACTCTGAATACTTACACCTTGCTTTCCACAGGAAGCAAAGAAGGTTAGGAGAGGTGACTGTGTGGCCAGGGCCATAGCCCTGAGACATAACAGAGTCATGATTCGAACCTAGTCTGTACCCCAAAATCTTCCCCCGGAGTTACAGTCCCACCAACACAGCTCACAGGAAAAAGAAAATCGAGACGCTAGAACTTTGGTCCATCAGTTAGAAGTGCTTGCTGCTCTTCCAGAGGGTCTAAGTTGGATTCCCAGCAGCCACACTGAGCAGATCACAACACCTCTGACTACAGCTCCGGGGGGGGGGTGGTCTGACCTCTTTGGGCACCTGCATGTACATGGTACACTCACAAAATGAAATACAACAGCACCCATCTCGAATGCCAGCATTGGAGGGGCAGTGGCAGGTGGATCTGAGTTCAAAGGCCAGCATGGAGGTTGCTCTACACTGAAGCTCCAGGCAGCCCAGGTTGCATTGTGAGACCCTGTCTCAAATACATATGTGTGTATGTGTACATGTGTAAGTAGATACATAGGAAAGTGAATGTCTCCTCAGCACCAAACACAAACCAGGGCGCACACCAGACACGCACAGCTCTCAACAGCAGCTAAGCAAGTGTTCCTGTCAGCGATCACTTCTCCAGAGGGAAGATGAAGTAGATTCAAGTCCCCCCTCCCCGTGCTCCTCCCCCACAGGGCTCCATGAACTGATCTGAGATAAGATGTTCTCTGCCTGGGAATAAGATGCTGGGCTGCTGTCAGGCTCATCTGGGTGTCGGGTGCTGGCAGTTCTGGAGAGTGCCACAGAGATCAGGGGCAGGATGGAGGTGTGCTCCCCCATTCAGAGAGACCATAGGCTTTCCAAGATACACTGGTTTCCAGATAGACTGAACTTCCTGGGCCAGCCCCCACCCCACCTTCCAGAGCTGGCCACGGTCCAGGTTGCTGAGTAATGACTGAGCAGAGGGATTCATTACAGAATGGGTTTTCTTCTGAGTTGAGGGGTGCCTGGAGGAACAGGTGTAGGGTAGTGTTATTAGTTGACTAAGTCCGAACAAGGCAGAGAATTAGGCTCCAGGCCCCTGACGTAGAATTTCCAACTCTTGAGGGCTGGAACACAGGCATCTTCCGCCGTGCCTGTTGTATATGATGCTGGGATTAAACCCAGGGCTTCACGCCAGGCCAATGCTCTGCCTCCCAGGCCACATCCTCAGCCCCATGTCAGGCCCTGACTCTGCAGAGGAAAACTGTTTCCAAAGCCGCTGGGTGACAGAGTAAAACTGGAAGTTGGGGACAGGTTCTCCATATGGAACCTAGATCTTCCATAGACCACCCCAGGCTGAAAGGTGTGGAGGGAGCTGGGTGTCTGGAATACGCTGACACCCAGACCTCAGCCTCAACCATCTCTGCTACTCAGAGACGGTAGCAGCAGGGCCTCAAAGGCCTCTACCCCCAGCCAAGACGCACCCATGTGCAAAGGGACCAGCTCTGGGAGAAATACACAAATATTTACAGGTGTCCTGTGTGTGCCGGGCACTGGCTGTATGCCTTCCACCTATGGTCTCCCTAAAAACCCCACTGTAGCTCCTGCCCTCTCTCTTGTCCACAGCTGAAGAAACTGGCTCAGCATATTTGCCTTCACATACCAATCATGCTCAAGCCCATTGTCTTTTAAGTTGTTCCACAGACTAGCAATTATACCCCTCTGTTTGCTGTGTGAGCTCACAAGGCCCGCCCTCACCCTCTCTGGCTGACCAGCGGATTGACTAATCAGCTAAGTGGCTTCCTTCAGCCCCTCCGCCCCTCCTTTTCCCGGCACCTTTCCTGGAGCTGTAGGGATAGATGTCCTTAACACGGAGCTGGAGACTGAGGTGGCACTGGTGGCAGAGCACTTGCAAGCACGCACGAGGGCCTGGGCTGGATCCCTTGCACCGTCAGAGCAAACAGACCCTCTGCGTCCAGTCTCCCTTACAGGCTCAGGATCCTGTGAGGCATTCTGGTAGCCACTGGTTCCCAGCGACAGCCTCTCAAACCTTGACGGTCATCCTGTTTCGCAGAAGAATCAGCCAAGCGGAGAGAGGTTGCTCACGTGTTCAGTAAGACCCCTCTGGATAATGTCAGAGAAGATGGCTCAGCAGATAAAGTCACTTGCTGCCAAGCCGTCCAGCCTGAATCGCATCCCCGGGACGGGCAAGGTAGAAGGGAAGAGACAACCGCCTGCAAGTTGTCCTCTGACTGCATACATTGCTCTGTGGCATGCTCGTGGCCACCACCCCTCCCCAAAATAAATAAAATGTAATTTTAAAATAAATAAATAGGACGGGAGAGTTGGCTCGGCAGTTAAGAGCACTTGCTGCTCTTCCAGAGGACCTGGGTTTGGTTCCCAGCACCCACGTGGTGGCTCACAACCATCCTCTTCTGACCTTTAAGGGGACCAGGCACACATAGTACACATACACAACACACAGACAAAAAATTATACACATAAATAAATCTAAAAATGTATAAATAAATAGAATTTTAAAATGGGCAATGGTGGCGTCCACCTTTAATCCCAGCACTCGGGAAGCAGGGGCAAGCAGATCTCTGTGAGTTTGAGGCCAGCCTGGTCTACGAAGTGAGTTCCAGGATAACCAGAGCTGTTACACAGAGAGACCCTGTCTTGAAAACCCAAATAAAATAAAATAAGACACCAAGGGATTCCAAGACTGGCCGTTCGTGGATTTAACCAGGTCCCAGGTCCTTCTAGACCAAGATCTCTACTTGCTTTTGTTTGTTTGTTTGTTAATTTACCAGAGCTGGGTTTCTGTAGCCCAGGCTAGCCTTAAACTTGCTATCTGGCCAAGGGTGACTTTGAACACGTGATCCCCCTTCCTCCATCTCTCAAGTGCTTTGTGAGAGGAACAGTGTGCAACACCACACTGGCTTTGTTTTAACTTTAGTCTTTGAGACGGAGTCAAAGTATGTAGCGAGCTGGAACTCACTATGGAGACCAGGATGGCTTGGCGCTCACAGAAGAGCCTCAAGATTTTGCCTCTGCCTCCTGAGTGCTAGCATTAAAGGTGTGTGCCACCCTGTCCAACTGTTTCTAACTTTAAAATAGGAAATGCGTTTGCATGATTTGAAGTTTCTGGAAGGTCTCTCTCCCATGTGCCTCCTCCCAAGGTAAACACTTTTACTAGGTTGTAATTTATGTTTCCAAAGTTTCTCTCTGCCAACAAAAGCAAATAAGACTGTACTTATCTGCCCCCTCCCCTTTCACAAATAGCAGGACAGCGATAGACAGGCTACTTAAGAGTCTGTCATGGCGTCGGCCGGCCGGAGGTGCCTGGGGAGAGTCGGCAGCCTCACTCATCTCCTCTGTTCTTACTGTGCTGCCCCTGCTGTCTTGAAGTCCTGGGCTCAAGTTTTCCTCTCTCCTGAGCCTCCTGAGTGACTGGGACTACAGGATGCAGCACCACCTGCAGAGAGTGACATTATGAGCCCAGCGTGTTGATATGCCATAATGTATTCAGCCAGCTGCCTTCTAGTGGACTTTTTGGTTGTTTCTCATTATTCCAGGTGTCTTTCTTATTTAAATTTAAAAAAATATTTTCTATTTATTTTCGGGAATTTTATACATGTGTACAATGTATTTTAATCATATCCATTTTCATTTTAATATGTGTTCAGTATATGTGTGTGTGCATACATGTGTGCATGCATATGTGTGTGCATGCGTGTGTGCATGTGCATGCACACGTGCATACTGTGGTGTATGCATGTGCACACGCATGCTTGGTTATGCCTCATAGAATTCAGAGGCTAACTTTAAATGTCTTCCTCAATCATCCTCCACTTTATTTTTTGAGACAGGGTCTCTCACCGCACCTGGAACTTGCTATTTCAGCTAGACTGGTTGGCTAGCCAGCTTGTGGGCCCCGCCCACCCCTCAGCACCGGGATCACAGCTGCACACCACCATGCCTGACTTCGTCACATGCTTGCACAGAAACACTTTACCCGCCACGTCTGCAGGCCCACAGCTGGTTTCCCAGCTCTCTATGCTCCGGACAGTCCTGTTATAGCACTCCATACCCACCCCACTCCTCTCTAAACCCCTGCAGACACCTCCCAGATGCTCTCCCTTAGAGCCCCAGCCGGTAGTCTTCAGTCTTTCCTCCCTTCTCCTCATTTATCTCACCGTGGTTAGTCTCGCCTCGGTTCTGCCTGCTTCCCCAACTAGCCTACAGCAACTGAGACTCAGAAACCAGGTCTTGGACTCATCCGGCTCCTTCACGGTGCAGAGCTGGACACAAAGGTTTTCAAGAGCAATGAGTGTATGCAGTGGGCGTACGGTTGGAGTATGGTTGGAGCTGTGGATGGTGACTCTGCTAGGCCATGTGCAGATCTAAGGGCCCAGGAGCTACCCAGAGCAACGGAGGCCTCATGTCTCATAGGTCTCCAAGAGCAAAGCCTTTATCCTGTGCCTAAGGTCTAGAGCATTTGGGCCGGCCATGATGATGCCCATGACACAATGGGGATCCTTGTGGGGCTGGGGAATCCTTGTTCCTTTCCATTTGGACAGTAGGGGAAACTATGATGTAAAGACAAAAGGTAAAGGGATGGGAGCCTTCAGGATGGCTCAGTAGGTAGAGGTGCCTGCTGCCAAACCCCGTGGACCTACGGGCTGGAGCGAGACAGGGGACTTCTGCAAGCTGTCCTCTGAGCTCCACGGGCGCACTGTGCCACAGTCAAACACAGAGAGACACACAAATAAATAAGGCTGCTTCTTGCTCTTCCAGGGGAACCATATTGGTTCTCAGTACCCACGTCTGGTGGTTCCAAACTGCCTGTCTGTCTAGAAGCTCAGGGGATCTAACGCCCTCTTCTGGCCTCTGTGGACATTTCCACACAGGTTGTACACAAACAAATATTAAATGATAAATAATAATAATAGATATTTTGACTGAAAAGAGGTAAGGGATTACGGGTCACGCGGCTTTGTGCACTGTCCCAGCCGGACCCTTTCCTGTCTCTGTGACATCCGTGTCTTCCTGCACAGACCGACTCTGTTCTCCACTTTTAGAAACCTTCCTGGACTAAGTAGATCCTGTTGACCTCTGCTCCTGTGAACTGCTCCGTGCGTTAGCCAGAGCCACTGCAGAGCTGTACTTAGTCATCCTGAGCCTGCCACCTCCAGTCACAGAAGTCTGTCTTCTGCGATCTCCAGATCCGGGTGGGATAACGTCAGACACGGCCTTCCTCTCGCATAGCTGCTTAACCTACTCCCTACGTGACCACTGAGAGGTCTTCCGTGAGTCCTATGTCCTGTGCCTCAGAACTGCTGTGGTTGGAGGGAACAGTGTTGACCACAGGTGGCCCTCTAACCACAGAAACATCTGAAGAAAACAGTTTTTTAAAATTGTTTTTCTAGTGTTTATTCTCTTCTTGTTTGTTTTGAGACAGGACCTTGGGTAGCCCAGGCTAACCTTGAATTTGCAGTGAAGCCAACTCCTGATCCTCCTGCCTCTGCCTCCTGATGCTAGGATTCCAGGTGTGCCACTGCACAAGATTTGTGTGGTTCAGGAGAACTGAACGGTCATGCACGGTCAGCAAGGAGTCTGCCAACTCAGTTCCCATGGAGTGGTTTTTAACATGACCCTCACCTCAGTTGAGACTGTAGCTCAGGGTAGAGCCTCTCCTAGCACAGCTAGCTCGTCTGAAGTTCCCAGTTCAACTCCCAACACCATAAAAAAAAAAATAGGTCCAGGCTGGGCAGTGGTAGAACACACCTTTAATCCCAGTATTCAGGAGGCAGAGGCAGGCAGATCTCTGTGAGTTTGAGGACAGCCTGGTCTACAAGAGTTAGTTTCCAGATCAGGCTCCAAAGCCACAGAGAAACCCTGTCTTGAAAAAAAAAATTAAGTCTGTTCCATTCCCCCCCCCCATTGTTCCTCCTGCCCTTCCAGTTTACCTGGAAAACAACGTCTGCACAGTGGCAAGCCCTGAAGGCATGGCTCTTCTTGTCTCTTGAAGCTGAAGGGGACTTCTCAGAAATGTCACTATCATGGAAAGCAAACAAACAGGGAGAGAATGTTAAACTGGAGATTAAAGTGACGGGATGAGAAATGGCCACATATGGCTCTCAGCTGCACTGTGGGCAAAGAGCTGAAAAATAAACGGTATCTGAGGGAGAACAGTTCTGATATAGAGTGGCCAGGGGGTGATAGCGTGCTAACGTCAGACTCTATGTGTGTCTCATGTGTGTGCGTGTATGTGTGTGTGTGTGCGTGTATGTGTGTATACGTGCACACGTGTGCACTTGTGTGGGTGCATATAGACACCGGACATTAATGCCACGTCTTCCACCATCACAGTTGACCTTATCAGTTTGTTTGTTTTTTAATTTTTAAAGTTACATTTATTAAGCCGGGCAGTGGTGGTGCACGCCTTTAATCCCAGCACTCAAGAGGCAGAGGCAGGCAGATCTCTGTGAGTTCGAGACCAGCCTGATCTACAAGTCTACAAGAGCTAGTTCTAGAACAGGCTCCAAAACTACAGAGAAACCCTGTCTTGGAAAAAAACAAATAATAATAATAATAATAATAATAATAATAATAATAATAATAATAATACAGGAAAAGAGAATCTGATGTCTACAAAATGCCAAAATTTCCAATGCTACGTTCAGGCATAGTCATTACACAGAGGATCTGACAACAGTGAGGTGACCCGTACAAGCTCAGGCCAATGAGGCCAGCCCACATTCCAGCAGACAAAATAAATAACTAGACCCAACCAGTAAAAAAAAAAAAAAAAGCCTGAAGGGGCGAAAGGATGGGCTGGGGTTGTTGGGAGAGTGGAAGGGGGAGAGCTTGTATGGATATATGTGCTCAAGATGCATTGTTTATATGAATGGAATTGTCAAAGATTAAAGAAAAGATTATTTCATTAAAAATATATTAAGCCCAGCTTGGTGGCCCAAGCCTTTATTCCAGCACTTGGGAGGCAGAGGCAGAAATATCTCTGTCAGTTCGATGCCAGCCTGGTCTACATATAAAATTTCAGAACAGCAGGGCTAATAATAGAGAGACTCTGCCCACTATATATAAAATATTAATATGTATTAAAATCTCCTCGCCGGGCGGTAGTGGGGCACGCCTTTAATCCCAGCACTCAGAAGGCAGAGGCAGGAGGATTTCTGTGAGTTCAAGGCCAGTCTGCTCTACAGAGCTAGTGCCAGGACAGGTTCCAAAGCTACACAAAGGAAATCCTGTCTCAAAAAATGAAAATAAATAAAAATAAAAAGATTTCCTTATCTTTGGAGCCCTACCCCGTGAAGATAGTTTCTTCCTGTGTTCTCAAGAGTGGTACAGAAATTTCTGCATGATAGCTGGCCTGTAACTGCCTGTGTAGCTGGCTCAAACTTTGGACTATCCTCCTGCCTCTGTCTCCCAAGTGCTTTTTCTTGCTAACATCACTTTGTGGAGCCCCGATGGCTACCTTTTTGCTATTTTACAGGCATAGCTTATATTCATCAAAGTATCTGCCCACATGTCAGAGGGTCCACAGGATGCTTGGTCAGGGTGGTTCCTTTTCCGGGACAGAAGAACCTTTTCTAAATTACCCACCCATGTCTGCTCAGGAACGTCCCACAGAAGTAAGGAACTCGCCTCGGGCCTTTCCTGGCCCAGGGAAAAGGGGGTGGACTGGGCGGGCCCGTGGGGAACCCGGGGCAGGGGGCGGCTCTTCTCCCAGGCAGGGCGTGGGCCGGGCGAGGTCCTCAGCGCGGCGCACCGTGCCAACAATGGGCTGTTATAGAAGGAGGCAGGAATGTGGCCCGAGGAGTTGGGCGGCGGGGCGGAGCCGGGTCCCAGCGGCAGCCTCTTACCTGTCCAGGTAGCTCGCATTTCCAGGCGAGCGGCGGCGGCGCCCGCACCACCTGTCGCGGGGTGCGCGGGCGGGGAGCGCGGCTGGGGGCCATGGCCTGGTAGTGTCCCCTGGGGAGACGCTGCGGAGTTCAGTCAGGGGCAGGACGGGGCGAGGGAGGGAAGGTCCTTCCCTCGGGGACAGAGAGGCCTGCGGCAGCATGAAAAAGAACCAGACGATGCAGGGCACCTTCAGCAAACTCTTTGGGAAGAAGCATGCCAACCCTGCCACCACGTCCCTCTACGCCACCAACCCACCCTGGATTTTCACCCAGGAGGCCCAGGAAGAGGGACCCAGGGACTTTGGTGAGTGCACCTCGGGGGGGAAAAAAACAAGGGAGAAATCCCGACGGCGCCTCTTCCTTCCCGATTCAGGCGTCACTTGGGCGCTGGGAAGGCGGGCAGGGGCAGGGACACGTTGGAACCTGCGGACGGGCCAAGGAGATGCTGGGAAGGGGGAGGAGGCGTCGCAGCCCGAGTCAGAGAGGGACCCCCTAAAGCGAGGCCGGCGAACCCTGCCGTCCTCACCTGCTATCCCGGTTCCTTCGCAACCTATGGTGGGGTTTCCGTTTGTGTGGCTGTCTTTGCTGTGTCTCCCACCCCACCGCATATCCGCATTCTCTCTGAGTCAGAAGTGATCCTGAGATCTAGGCATCTCTCCCTCACCCTTTCCGCTTCCTCTGCCCCGCGAAGAGCCTGCCTCAGGTGCCCTGTATTTCGCTCAGTTTAGGTAAGAAAAGAGCGACACCGCAGCCACTGCTAACAGGGTGCCAGCCGTTAGCAACACTGAATTAGTTTTGTTTTGGTTTTTTCTTCCCCTTTGGGGCTGGGGGTGGGGACAGTGTCACAGGCTCTTGCCAGGTCCACTTGGGTCTGGGTTGTCTATGGTCTCTGATTACGGAGTCAGAGGTGGGAGAGTGAAGAGCAGGGAGCCCTAGAGTCGAGGGTTTACAAACTTCTGGAAACAAACTGGCCCTGTCCCAGGTCTGGCTATGGGTCACCTTATCTCTTCCTCGATCTACGGTTTGTAGGCTCTTGAATGAGAAGAACCCAAGGAAATGGGAGACAGGTATTCACTTCTTGTTTCTGAGCCATGATTCTGGGGTCTGATGAGGGAGATGTCAAGAGTATCACCCCTTACCCGGCGGTGGTGGCACATGCCTTTAATCCCAGGGGCAGGCGAATCTCTGTGAGTTCGAGGCCAGCCTGGTCTACAAGAGCTAGTTCCAGGACAGCTAGGACTGTTACACAGAGAAGCCCTGTCTCAACCTCCCCCCCCCACACACACACAGAAGAAGTATCACCCCTTGATTTGCCTGCCTTCTTACCTTACGGTCACTGCACTGGGCTACAGAGGATGTTGCAACCCCCATTGGTGCTATGGTTTGTTTGACACCCATATTACTACGTTGGGGGCCAGAACAACAACAAGATGTCACCTCTCTCTGACCCAAAGACCTCTCACCACAGGCGGACAAAACTAGCAGTATGCCTCATGCCCTTTGTGGACCTCAGCATGAGGAAGAGAGGAGAGATGCCTGTAAGGGGACCTAGCTTCAGAGTGGAGAGGGAGGGGTGTTCCTGGCAGACCACAGGCTACAGCAAAGGAAAAGAGAGCAAGGCAAAGTGGGGGTGTGTCTTAGGAACCTGGAGACACCCATGCAGGCAGGCATACTCCAGGAGCACTCTGTGAGGCCCCAACACCCACCCTTTCCTAGATGCAAGCTCCCGAAATGTTTGGTGTTGACTGAGGTTTTGTCTAGTGTCAGGTACTAATATTGGCTATCCAGATGAGGACACCAAGGACAGGGGGGTACAGAACATGTTGAAAATCACAAGATCGAAATGGTAGCGCTGCCGTTGTCCCCGAGGGGACAAATAGACACTTTTCAGTAGACTGCAAACTTACAGAGCAGTCACAGCCAAGCAAGTCTGACAATTTCTAGTACCCCAGGGTCTTACTGTTGAGAGCCAACATCTGGACCCAGGTAGAGCCACTCGCAGCAAGCTTGCAGACTTCACTCTGGAGGAGGGGTGTAGGGTGAACTGAACCAGCTCCCTGACTTCCTCTCTAAAGAGAATCTGAACAGCCTTCCCACTCTCCCTATTTCCCCGATGACCACACTGTTGCTAGGCATCCCTCCTGGAGAGAAGAGGGACAGGGTACCCTGTCAGCTCTTACCAGTCTAGGCAGGGCAGGAGTCTAGGGGACAGCTCCTCCCTGTCCCCGGGGCAGGGCCGGGCCTTCAGCTGACTCAGCTAGGCTGCTTGTGCACTGGGCTGGGGTTTTGGGGGGCGGACAGTACCAACCCACCAGGCTGGCTCTCCTGCGTTCTGGAGTGTTCCCTGGGGTGCTCACAGGCCTGAGAACCCCTCCTCCTTGCTTTGCTTGGGGTTGAGGAGGAAAGCAACTGGCGCTGGGGATTCTGGGATGGCAGTGAATTTGTCAGCCTTACCTGTCTGTCAGAGATAGTGCTAGCTCCCCGGGCCTCAGTGGTTTCTGTTCAGTGTGTAGGGTGTGAAGACTGCTTAGATCAGTGGTTCTCAATCTTCCTAATGCTGCGACCCTTTAATACAGTTCCTCCTGTTGTGGTAATTCCCCCAACCATTAAATTATTTTGTTGCTACTTTGTAATTTTGTTACTGTAGTGAATTGTAATGCAAATATTTGATATACAGTCCTTAGAAGAGGGACTGACTGCCTGAAGTCATGTATATGGCAACCTTTGCAAACACAAGAGGAAGGCAGCTTGTGGTGGTGCACACCTTTAATCCCAGCACTCAGGGAGGCAGAGGCAAGGGGATCTCTGTGAGTTCGAGGCCAACCTGGTCTACAAAGCCAGTTCCAGGATGGCCAGAGCTGTCCCACAGAGAAACCCTGTTTCAAAAAACAAACAAACAAAAAAGGAAACTGTTTCTGTGGAGCTATAAGTAGCTGCAAGAGATGTTAAACTCTAAAGTAGTGCTGCCCAGACTTTCCAGAAAGTTCTCCAGGGGTTCCTAAAGCACAGTTTGTTATACTCAGGTCATTGCAGCTTTTTGTTGATTTTGTTGAGATGTGGCCTGCTATGTTGCTCAGAGTGGCCCTGAACTCCTGGACCCCATCGATCTTCCCGCCTCAGCCTCCTAGCTGGGACCACAAGCACGTCGCTGCCTGGCTGACTCCCACTCTGAACTTTGCCTGTCCCTGCCTACTTCATTTCCGTGTCCTCAGGTGGCTGTACTCCAAAGGAAATAGACCTGAAGAGGCCACCCCGAGGTCTCAAAGGGGTGGGGCATTCCAGGTCTAAGGGCCCCTGAGACCGGCACCTGCCGGGTTTTCAGTGGTGGGGGACGGGTGGAAATCAGAAACCCATGTCTAAGTATGTGAAGGCATTGAGCCTGCCTGGCATTGGCTACCGCCACGTCCCAGCTCCCAATCTGTTTGCACAAGGGCAGGCTGGGTTCGGATAAAATGCAAACAGTCTCAGGGGGTGATGGGTACATTTTTCTAGCCCCTGTATCTGGTGATTTCAGCCCTACTGAATGCAAACGCAGTCCTAATTAAGCCTTCTGCCTCCCGAACAAGGGCTTCAAAGGGCTGAGCCATTGTCTTTTAAGTACTTGAGAAAACAGATTGGAATCTTCACAGATCTTTGTAGACTCCTTTGATAAGAGACTGGGCCACAAAAGCAGCTGCTGGAGCAGCCTGTGACCAAGCTTGCTGTTGCTCCACTTCTGGGGCCTCTTAGCTCAACTCACCTGAGGTTCCTTCCCCGCTGCCGAACCTCCCCATCCCAGCAACGGGAAGCTGGGGATTCTCCCGCCCGCTTCTACCAAAGGAGAACCAGGCCAGGCACTCATCCCTCAGACCTCATGCGGTGGCAGATTCCTCGGGCCCAGGAGCTCGGCTAGCATTCCCTACAAGCCTCCTTCCTAGGTGGTTCTTTGTACCAGGTGGCTTGGGGGAATTCTTGGGCTTTCCTTCCCCTGCAGGGCATACAGCAGGCTGGAAAACAGTGTGTGGTGAACTGTGGCTGACACCTCATCAGCATTCCCTGTGACGGAAGCTGGTTCTTGCGTCCTTCCTGAGACTCTCTCCCCAGGCTCCACACACTTTGCATACCAGGCCAGGCTAGAAGGTGGAAAGTCACAACCCTCCCGGAGTTGAGCGCCCACATCTAGCCAAGGCCAGGCTGTCAAGGGCTTGTAGGAAACTGACTTGTGATTTGCTGGGCTGTGAAGGAGACTTGTTTACACTCCTGTCACCTAGAGTAAACACAGCCTGGAGGTCACTGGAGACAGGCTGTGGCTTCCTGGTTCAGCACGTGCTTGCACATACACCCACCTGACACACCCCATACACACCACACACACACACACACACATGCATGCACATACACACACATGCACGCATGCACACACTCTCTCACCCTCCCTATAGCCCCATTATGTAAGTACCTCTTTTGGCTGTAGCTAACTCTAGAAAGCGGCCCCTCCTTGACAGCTATAGCCCATAAGTTAATAATGATCAGAGCATAATTTTCTTTCTTCTGAGGTATCAGCCACAGGACCCCAAGCCTGACTCATGTTAGGCAAGTGCCCAGCCGTGGAATACACCCCTAACCTGAGTAATAGCTTCATTGTCAGTTCCCATGGCCTGAACTTGTAAAACCCATCGATTCTGTGTCTTCCTGGAATCAAGACTCCGAGGGGCAGCAGAACAAACCCGATCCCACGGGCCCTTGTCAAGATCAGCTCCTGATTGGACAAGTTTGGAATGGGAAGAGGTTCAGAGTTTCTAGCAAGTTCCTGGTGAGGTCACCCGGCTGCTGTGGCCTGAGACAGCCATCCTTAGGGAGACAAGGGCTACCTTTGCTGAACCACGTCCTCTTCACTACACTACACTAGACTGCTGTCCTTTGGGCTGCTCTCCGTTTTTGCACGTCCCCTGCCCTACCTCCCTTCAGCGTCCCCTCTGCCCTTGGACAAAGGCCTCTCTCTGGTGCTTAGGTCAGGCCTGCTAGGGCTTGCTGGAACAAACTGGCCTTTTCAGGTTCCTGTCATGTGAACCTGCTAATTAGCAAGGAAGGGCCTCATTAATGTCATTTGTGGGCTACATTCACATGGCCACCCCTTGTTGCTGATCCTCCGGTGGTGGGAGACTAGAAGTACCAGCCTTCCCACCCTACTGTACGGGCCCCCACTGTGTGTCTGCTGTGTGGTATGTTTGGGGGTTCCAGGTTACTCTGGGTCAAAGTCACAAGTCCCCTAAGCTATGACTCCCATTCTTCCTAAGCCCCTGAAAGCCATTAGAACAGGTCGCCAGGGGCGCTCTAGCCCTTTCTTACCCCTGCCGGCTTCACTGCCTTGAGCTTGGAACGCTCCCTACAACGTAGGAGTCACTATCCCCGCTTTACAGGTGGGGAAACTGAGCCTGAGAAGTTCATAGGTATTGTCTAGAGGAACTGCCTGTGAAACTGGGTTATACCTCCTAGGTCCTGTGTCTCCGCGTGGATTGCACTAACTGCAGGAGACCCTCCGACTCTGCACTCCCCCCCCCCCCTGTGTGGCCAGAGGGAGCAGATTCTAGAGGCTGGCCCTTGAGTACTGGCCCTGCTTGTTCAGCAGGTGTGGTACTGTGAGCATATAACCTCCTTCAGCTTCAGGTTCCTCCTCAAAACTGAAACTCTCAAGTATTTTCCCTGGCTGGCAGGATGACTCAGTGCGGGAGGCAGATCTCTGAGTGTGAGGCCAGCCTGGTCTAAAGAGTGAGTTCCGGGACAGCCAGTGTTCCACAGGGAAACCCTGTCTCACAGGAAATGGCTGGGTGGGGAAAGGCGCCGCTGCTGTATTGCATTCGGTCTCTAGAACCCATGCGAAGGAAGGTCTCCACGTGCGCCCAAGAACAGGCTGCGGTTGGTATGTAAAATAAATAAAAAATATTTAGTTAGAAAAAAAAACATGCACGCACTAACACTTTTTAAAATTTTTTTAGAAAGAGTGTTTTCCCCACAGGATACACGACAGAGAGGGTAGGCGCGAGGTTGGAATGTGGTTCCCTGTGGCTCCGGGTTTAGCTCAGTGGTTGCCAGAGTGGTTTCCTGGTAGACACAAGGCTCAGGTTCAGTTACCTGTAGTGCAAGATAAAAAATGGTGCCTGTACTAGGCAGGGTAGCTCAGGCAGGTGAGTTCCGGGCCAGCCTGAGCTAGAGGAAGACCTCACCTACAGAAAAGAAGTGCCCAGCACTCGGGAGGCAGAGGCAGGCGGATCTCTGTGAGTTTGAGGCCGGCCTGGTCTACAGAGTGAGTTCCAGGACAGAGGGGAAAAAAGTGCCTAGATCATAGTATATGCTTAATATATACTAGGTATCCGTAACTTACTATATGTTAGGCATTTATTTATTAGTTAATTTTCTTGCTTCTTTGGGCAGATCTAGGATTCAGAGAACATGAACTAAGTCACTGTCCCAGAATATCTCTGCCTCAGTGACCGTGGAGATCCCTTGCCAGATTTGGGCCTGGGGAACAAAAAGCACATTTCACTAAAAGGCTTTCAACCTGAGCTCTGTGGGAACAGACCTGCAGAAGGTCCCGCGGGCTCCTCCTCTTGGGGAGAAGGTAGGAAGAAAGGGCTCAGAGTCTGCACGCAGCTTGTGGTGAGTCCTCAGCTTCCTCAAGGCATCCCCTAGGTCAAACACAGACTCAGAGCCTTATGCCAGCCCCACCCCAGGCCAGAGAACCAGACAGGCCTGTTATGGAGGCACTGAGCTCCAGGCCATGGCAGACACCACAGTGCTTGTGCTGGAGGCTTGTCTGGGACCCTGTGAACCCTGACACCACTGGGCCCTTGTGGCCTTAGTCCAGTCCCTTCCATTATGGGCCTCGGTCTTCCTGTGTGCCAAGAAGTCAGCCCCAAGCATCAGAACTCACAATGAAGCCTGGCAAGACAGCAAGAGGCCACCTCCCTCCCGGTGACTCTTACCACTGGGCACAGGGGATCTGACCCGATTCAGGCTCAAAGCCTTAAACTCTTAGCAGGAGAAAGGGGGTGGGAATCAGTGATGATGGGGGGGGGGGCGCGATGCCAACGTGTGCTCATGATTCCTTTGACTTTTAAATATTACATTTGTGTAATTTTCAGTGGTATGCGTGTGTTTCTGTGTTCTCAGTGCCACTGTGTGGCACAAAGGACAGTTGCGGGTGTCAGTCCTCTCCTTCCACCATGTGGGCACCAGTGACAATGCCAGGCCATCCGGCTTCTCAGCAAGTGCCTTTACTTGCTGGACTCTCTTCCCAGTGCTTGGTTTGTCTGTGGTTCAGTTAAGACTCACACCTCGCTCACAAGGCTCTCTTTCAGGACACTTCTGAAGGTCCTCTCCCCTTTCCTCTGGAAGCCTCTCTGAGTGTAGGTCCTTGCCCTTCTGACCCCCGAGTCTGCCCTGCATCCCCGCGCTCGGCACTGCCAGAACCTCTAGACACACAGCCCCTTCCAGTGGGCCTACAGTCAAGAAGATGGGCCTGGCTTTCTGACTGGGGCTACCGCTGTGTCAAGGACCCTATCCACCCGCCTTCCAGCCACCTTCACCCCTTCTTTTCCTCTCCTCCCTCCTTGTCTCACTGGCCTGAAGAGGGGGCTGCTTCTCAGGAAGGCCCATTCCAGGGTTCCCGACACTGTGATCCACAGAGTTTGGCTACTTTAAGAGGAAATTCCATGAGGGTGGACTCCTGGAATTCTATCTGGTCCTGGTCCTTGACCTTGAGCCTTGGGGGAAAAATTTGGCTTATGGTGGCCATAGTGTCCTTCTCTGGTGCTGTCCCTCACTTAGCAGGGCCTGGGACAGGCCTGCCAGTCTAGCCACTGCCCCTTTCCTATTAGCTTTGCTGAGCATGGTGCTACGTGCTTTAATCCTAGCACTCGGGAGGCAGACAGGGGCAGGGGAGTCTCTTTGAGTTCCAGGTCAGAGATATTTAAGGAGTCTCTCCCTTTCTCACTGTGTGTGTGTGTGTGTGTGTGTGTGTGTATGTGCGTGCGCGCGCATGTGCACACACCTATGCACATATGTATGTATGTGTCCTGGGAATCAAACTCAGGTTGTGAGCCTTAGCAGTAAGTACTTTTAACCACTAAGCCATCTCACCAGCCCAGAATTTTGTTTTGTTTTCGGGACAAGGTCTCAGTGTAGCTCAGACTAACCTGGAAGTCACTGTGTGGTCTATGCTTGCTTGAAGCTCAGAGCATCCCTCTTTTCTCAGTCTCTCAAGCACCAGCATTTGAGACTGTAAGATGGTAAGGACAGAACGCCCACTCTCTTGGGTACAAGTGGGGGTCAGGTTTAGAACCAACTGCTCTGGCCAGCATTTTCGGCAATCTGCTTCTTCTCTGCCGCACCCTGGCCATTGTCTGTGTCCAGTCTTCAGACCAGAGCCTGGAAACCCAGACTGGGAATCATGTTCGTTCACAAAGCTCCAAGCAGCACTGGAAACTGTCCCACGGCAAATCTACGCATTGAGGTGGTCTGGTTTGGGGCACCTTTGGGGAGGTGGAGCCTCTAGGATGTGCTCTGCCCCCTCCCACTGCTGCATACCTTGTCACATCTAAAACCTAGATGATTCTGGGGGGCTCTGGACATGGGCAGAGGGAGAGAGGCATCAAGATCCTCCCTGCTAGCCCAGTCTCTCGCTTAAAATTACATTTTTAAAAATATTTATGTGGGGTGTGGGGTATGTGTGTGGTATATGTGTGTGTGTGGTACTTGTGTGTGTATGTGCGCGTATGTGTGGTGCATGTGTGTGGTACGTGTGTGTGCATTGTGGTGCGTGTGCATGCACGTGCGTGGTACGTGTGTGTGCGTGTGTGGTGCGTGTGCATGCACATGTGTGTGGTACATGTGTGTGCATGGAGATTAGAGGAGAGTTTGAGTCACTCCTTCCCCTCCACCACGTGGGTCCTGGAGATTGAACTCAGGCTAACAGGCTTAGGAAGCAATGCCCTTTACCCGGTGAGCCGCCTCACCAGCCTAGCTCAGTCTCTTTTAAATAAATTATTGGGTTTTCTTGTAATTTCCTCCTAAAATGTGTGAGGAGGAAAGGAATCTCTGTTTCCATGTAACAGGATTCTGGTTAACTGGGATCTGTTACTTTGGACAGGGTTTCACTATGTAGACTTTGCTGTTCCGGAACTCTGCCTGCTTCTGCCTCCTGAATGCTGGGATTAAAGGCACCATGACACCAGGCTTCGCCTAATTGAGATTCTGACCTTTTTCCTCTTTGAATGGAGAGGAGGCGGCCTCTCGTTTCCTCCAGTCTGTTAAACAGGACAGTGCCTTCTGTCTTATGACCCATAAAGCAGGAGGCCCGTAGCTGTGACGGTGCAAGCCTGGGAGGAAATGGGGAATCCTTATCAATGATGTCAAAGGTCACGGGAGAGCAGCTGAGAACAGGAACATTGCTTTTCACCGGTCAGCCCAGAGCAGGGTCTGGAGGGACAGGAGGGCCAGCGTGTGTCATCCTCCCTTGGGGGAGGGAGCCACAGTTGTTCAGTTCCTCTCTGCACTGGCCACATCTATACCTCAGAGCTGTTATAAGGTTGTCACCATAATTTCCATTGTACAGATGGGAAAACTGAGCCCAGGGAGGTTAAACAACATGTACAGCCAGTGGCAGAGCTGGGTTGTTTCTTAACCCTTGAAGCAAGATGGGCACAGACACAGCTGGTGGTGGTTTGGGAGCACTTGACCTACAGGGGTGTGAGGGGGTACTGGCCACAGGGGGAGCAGGTAGGGTCCTCTGACCTGCTTGTTCTGGATTAGAAACACAAACAGTTGAGAGAAGCAACCTTTTTTTCTTCTGTGTCAGATGAGCTCAGGCGTTGGCCTAGCTCTCAGGGCAGGCGCTGTGTGGACGTGGACGTGGACACGGAGGGTTACGAGGGTGCACGGCAGGGTGTTGGGAGAATGGTGGCTGCTGGGGGCCGAACATCCTGAGAGCACAGGCCAAGTCCCTTCCACAGTGTGATCTTAGAATTGCCACTAGCACATCTTCCTCTGTGGGACCTCGCTGTGTCAGAGGGGCATTCCTGAGTCACACCTGGCAACCCCAAGGCCTAGTCACCTCCTTGGATCCCCAGCTCACTGTCCCCTCTCTGTCCTTTAGATGGGATCTATTATGAAAACAGTCGGTTCAACACTGTGAGTGAATCCGGAACAGCCACGCTGAAAGCCCGGCCGAGAGTCCGGCCCCTGCTGACCTTCCTTCCCCTGGTAAGTGCTCAGTGCCTAGGCCTGAGCTCCGAGTTCGTTCCGGGTGGGCACCTTGCCCGCCACAGACATCAGCCTGGGATTAGGAGAGGCACCCAGTGGTGGGAGCCAGCTCCATGCACAGTAGGCGTTAGTTTTACTGATGGCCGGTGGCTTCCTACCAGGCACTGCTGCTCTCTGTGCCCACTGTAGGGATGCAGCCAGTGTGTTCACTGTGGATAGTCAAGAAGGGCTTCCTGGAAGAGGTGGCAACTGAACTTCCTCATTGGACACACAGTAGTGACACGTGGGAGAAGGGCATCTGAGACGCGCGCGCGCGCGCGTGTGTGTGTGTGTGTGTGTGTGTGTGTGTGTGTATGAAACTACAGGAAACAAAAACTCTCATCTTTTGTTCCAAGACAGGATCTTGCTAGCCCTGGCTATCCAGAAACTTGCTATTTGGATCTTTAATGATTTTCCTGCTTCTGCCTCCCAAGTACTAGAATTACAATTTTGCCCAGCAAAACAAACACCTTATACACACACATATATATAATATGTATATATATGTATTGTATATGTATGTATGCATTTTTATTTGTATGGATGTTTGACCCTTAAGTATATATGTATTGTATGTGTATATGTATATATGTGAATGTATGTATTTTATCTGTATGGGTATTTGCTTTTATGTATGTTTGCATCAGAAGCAGAAGAGGGAATCAGAACCCCTAGAAGTAGAATTACAAGCACTTGTGAGCAGCCATGTGGATGCTGGCAATGGAACCTAGGTCCTGTGTAAGAACAGTGAGCCATCTCTCCAGACCCAAGAACTGCTCGAGAGTTCTGGAAGATGGTTAGGCAAAGGTGTTTGCCACCAAACCTGGTGACTTCAGCTTAAGTTCCATTCCCCAGAACCCACACAGTGAAAGGAAAGCGCCAGCTGCTGCAAGCTGCCCCCTGACCTCCACGCTCCAAGCAAGTGCCTGTTAAAAAAGGACCGCTGGGTAAATGGTTCTGTTTAGTGCCAGGACAGTTGCTGCGTTCTCTACGGCTGTTCAATCAAAATGAAATGCAAGTCAATGCGTGATTTTAAAATGTCTAGGTGCTCTATTCAAAGTAAAAAGTGGGTGTTCCATGTGGTGGCTTAAGCCTGTAATCCGAGCACTTGCTGGAGCAGGAGAATCAGGCATTCAAGGACAGACAGCCTGGGCTACAGGGGACCTTGTCTCCAAGGGCCCAGAAAACAAAGCAAACACAAACTAAAAAGAAATAAATGACCCTGAGCTCACTTCCCAGCACTACAGAAACACAGCTGAGCGTGGAAGCCCCTCAGTTCCAGCATTTGGGGTATGGGACCAGGTCATCCTTGGCTACATAGCAAGTAAAGGCAAACCTGGGCTACTTGAGGCCCTGTCTCAAATAACCGTGCCTTTGAGATCTCTTATTTTCTGTTTAAAAGTGATCTCAGAGGCTGGGGTTGTAGTTCAGTTGACAAAGTGCTTATATGATCCTCTGCATTCAGTCCTCAGCAGTATAAAAAACAAAAACAAACGAACAAAACAGGACAGTTTGAGCCTTCCTGTGATTGCTGTACTTGGGAAGTAGAGGCAGGACAATCAGAAGTCCTAGGTCATTTTTAACTACATAATGAGTTTGAGGCTAGCCTGGGCTACATGACACATTGTCATGTCAACAACAAAAGCAGCACACAGACAGATATAGAATTTCCACTTCCAACATAAAGACTAAAAACAAAACAAACCCCTTCCAAAAAAACAGCTAGTTCCAGGCTGTACAAAGAAACCCTGTCTCCAAAAATAAATAAACAAAAGGGCACATGGTGATGGCACACACCTTTAATTCTAGCATGCAGGAGGCAGAGGCAGGTGAATCTCAGTGAGTTCGAGACCAGCCCGGTCTATAGAGTGAGTTCCGGGACAGGCTCCAAAGCTACACAGAGAAAGCCTGTCTCAAAAACCAAAAAAGAAAGAGAAACCAAAGGGGGCTTAAAAAAATAAAAAAACCACTCTAAATCCTGACCACCCTGTTTCCCAAGATGGTTATAGCTGCGTGTGAGGCTGCGGTAGCCACGATGATATCGCCGTCCTGTTTCTAGATGTGAGTTCGTTCCGTCCTCTCACCGACCCCTAGCACACACTGGGGATGGTGGTGTGGGACACGCCTGCTCCTGGACTGGCTCCCGTCGTCCTGACCCCTCCCTGACCCCTGACGACAGGGTCGGTGAGGCTCCCTCCACTCTCCTCCACCTCTCCCTCCTGCCCACTCTGGGCCTTCGTGCTTCCCTCCCCAGCACCTCCATCTGGGCAGCCCTAGGGAAGCTGGTGGAAGATTGCCGCAGGTCCCGCTTGGAGGGCTGCTCAGGCCTGGAGTACTGGGGCCTCCTGGGGACTTGCCCTGGGAGCATTCTTTCTGGACCCGTCAGGAAGGCCCCACTATGGAGAATGGGAGAGAAAACACTTGTCAAACCAACAACTAAAGCCCAGTTAGGTCCATGGGATCGTCCTTTATAGACCAGGAACTGAACCCACATTCCTTCATGCCGGTTAAGTGAGGAACGGCAGGCGGGGCTGCTGTCTGTCCCACCCACTCTGTGATCATCATTACAGAGGTCAGACACGCAAACAGGCCCCTCTCCAAACCCCCATTTTACAGCCACAGAGCTATAGCCCCGAGACAGGAAATGGCTTGCTTATGGTCCTGTAGACCCAAGCCCTCTACAGCCAGATGCCCTTCAGACTGCCCTGACCCTGACCGTCCCTCCATGCCCCACCTGGCAGCCTTGGCACAAACCACTCGCATCTCCCTGGCTTGGTCCTCTCCATCCCTGCCCTGCCGCCTCTTGGTTCTAAGACCCCTGGAGCCTCAAAGGGTCTAAGGTGGTCTTCGCTGAGGACCTGCAGGCCCCACTGAAGCCGTCTCTGGTGTGCTTGGCCTAATTGCAGCTCAGATCCTGCTTCAGGTAACAGGTCTGGAGTAGCTTAGGGCCTCGTCCACCAGCTGCTCCTGGAGGGCAGCTGAGCAGCTCATGTTCTCCACTCTAATCTCAGACCCCTTCCATAGCGCTGGGCTTTCTTCCAGTGCCCCAGGTGTGTGTGGGCTCACACACATATGCGCACACACCGGCCCCCAGCCCCATGTCAGTGTGGGAGGGGCCCTGGGCCAGTACCTGAGCCTTGCCCCTTTTGCCTGACATTGTATTAAACCTCTGAGGTCCTTAGCCCTTCCCTACCCTCCCACTTGCAAAAAGACACCACCCAGGCCAGGAGGCAGGGAAGGGGAGTCAAAACGCATCGTCACTTGAGAAAAGGGTGACAGGAACAGCAAAGGTCTTTGAGCTCTGCCTGGGCCATCTTCTGAATGGCCCCTCATCTTGAGTACCTTTCAAGAGCCAGCCAGGGACGCGTTCAAAAAGAGGTGCCCTCCGATGTCCTTACTCTAAGAAATACTTTCTCAAGTGTCCGCAACCCAAGGCCAATCA
Organism: Alexandromys fortis; assembly: GCF_014885135.2. Lineage (NCBI taxonomy): Eukaryota > Metazoa > Chordata > Mammalia > Rodentia > Cricetidae > Alexandromys > Alexandromys fortis. The sequence goes on from NW_026068091.1 coordinate 1,864,886, forward strand.
TGAAACAGACCCTTGGGCTCCTTGGTGACCAGGCTGGGCCCTGGAGTTGGCCATTCGGGTACCTGTCCCCAGTCCAAACCCTGTTGTGGAGTGACAGAGGGCCAGGCCCTTGTTCTCTCCGGGCTTCTGACTCCTTGCCCTTTGGTGGGTTTTCTGGGGATGGTCCTCTAGGTGTCCCCAACTGTGACTTGTACTAAGTGACTATAATGCACAGGAGGGGGCATGGTAAACTCTGGCACTAGCTTGGGTTGCTTCCTGGAGATCAACCTTCCTGGAGTTTGCCGTCTGGACACCAGGTCTACTCACCTCGCTGTTCTGGGGGCTTTGAGGAACTGGCTAGAGCCACCAGACAGCAGAAGTGGGTGGGAACATGTTGCCAGCATGGTGGTGCAGGCCTGAGCTCCCAGGAGCCGCAGCAAGGAGGCCTGAAAGTTAGAATCAGTCTGGGCTCCAGGTAGCCGGATCTCGTTTTACAATATAGATACACAAGTGCCAGGGCGGGGCTCAGCCACAGAGCTCTGGTCGAGGGTGTGCAGTACGCTGGGTTCACTCCTGGTATAGGATGGGGAATGAGAACACAGAGATCTGGGCCCTGAGAGAACTCAGAGGATAAAGATTCTCTATCCACTCGTGCTGCCAAGCCTGCTGCATGGCCTGAGCGAATCCCTGGAGCCTGCATGCTGTCATCCTCTGACCCCTGAGTCACCTGTGCGCATGGCGCCCGCACACGAAATAAAGAAATGAAATATCAGTGATGATAACAATAATAAAAAGAATGCTGGACCCAAGGAAGGGAAGGCCTGCCCTGGACAAGAACAGAGGCCAGGCTTGTGGCCTGCGCCTGTAATCCCAGAACGTGAGGCAGAAGTGGGAGGATCTATGAGTTCCAGGACAGCCAGGGATCCACAGAGACCCAGCCTCCAACAGAGCTGGGTCTTCGGGGCTTTGTCACAGCCGCTGGGAGAACAATGTCTTCCCCGTGTCCTAGGGGAGATGGAGCCCCGAGCTCAAGGCAGAGCTGCCCTATACTTCCGAGCGCTAACCCTGAGCAGCGGCTGAAAGAAAGACTGTACTTTCCTCTGGGGTGACTTCTCCCCCTCACTCTGATCCAGTCACCCCTAGGCTGATGCTAATGAGAAATTAGAAATCAAATGCCCATGTGGTAAATACGGACAAACTGGCTAGACAGGTCTGGGGGTGCCCAAGGCGGTAGGAGCTCCCTGGGTTGCCCTACCCTCTGAGTCACACAGGCCTGGCCTTGCCAAGGGGAGGCATCCCTGAGCTGCAGGAGAGACCTGTCTTCTTCAGGCCCCCTCCCTCTAGTCCTTGGTTACCTGGGAACTCAAAGAAACAGCTGAAGGCAACTCCAGCCCTCCCGTGGAGCCTGCCCAGCCATTTGGGGAGCTTATCCCTAAATCAAGGCCCAGACAAGGCAGTGTGGGTTGTGACTGATTCGTGTAGGTGGTGTTGAATGGGAAGGTTATGGAGTAAGGGGTGTCAGAGGCCTGCAGTGAGAGTAAAGGTGGAGTGTCTGCCCCTTCCCCACCCACCTGACCCCATGACTCACAAGAGCCCCAACGCAAACCCCCAAAGCCATTGCCACGCCACCATCACCCTTACCTTTAAACAGTGGCCTCTTGGCTAGCCCTGGGGCCCTGGGGCTCCTGCACGCACACCACGGTGGCTGCCTGAGGTGGCTGCCTCAGGACGGCGGACCAGGAAGAGAAGTTAAAAGTGGACGGAGGTGGGGGGGGAGAGAGATTTAAACAGACAACTCTGGAATCGGGCCTGGATCACGGCAGTGCAGACTCAAGGACTTGTTCCTTTATCCCTACTTATTCCTCACCCCAGGGGGGAGGGTGAGAGCCGAAGCCAAGCAGCTCTGACACCAAGAGGCAAAGAAGCAAGAGGATGTGGGGAGCCATTTTTCGACAAGGACTCACACACCCAGGCTAGCCTTGAGTTTATTACATTACCAGTGATTATCCTGAACTTTTAATAGTAATTTGAATTTCTTTGTTTGTTTGAACAGGCTCTTACTATGTAGCTCTGTGTAGATCAGATAGGCCTCAAACTCAGAGATCCTCCTGTCTCTGCCTCCTAGTGCTGAAATTAAATAAATGTCATTTTAAAAATATAAGTTATTATTTAGTGCATATGTGTACTCTCATGCCTTAGTGTGTATGTATAAGTCAAAGGTGTGTGTGAGTCTGTTCTCACTTCTGCCATTGGCAATTCCCTCAGCTCTCAGGGGGCCTGGGGACTGGACTCGGGTCATCAGACTCTGTGACAGGTTCTTTCCTACTGAATCATCTTGTGAGCACAACCGTGAACTCCTGATCCTCCTGTATCTCCTCTGGAATGCTGGAATTACAGGCATGCGCCACCACGTCTGACCTCTGCTCAGTGCTGGGATCAAACCCTGGGCTTTCGAGGGCTTTCGGCGTGCTAACTAAGCACGCCCCCTCTCGGCTGAGCTCACTTCTAAAGTCGCCCACTGAGTCTGATTCCAGAGATGCTAAGTGTAAGGGAGAGAGCGCAGCTGTTCCCGGGTCTGTGCCATCCTGGGTCTGTGCCACCATCCTGTCTGAGCCTCCAGCACTGTCCTTGGCCAACACCCCACACAGGCCCCCTGCAAGGCAGTGACCGTCACTGCTCTTCACTCAGCCGAACACCCTGGCCTGGAAAGTTTTCTTTGTGACTTCCACCCAGGGGCCTTGGGAGAAGACCCAAGCATGCCTGGGTCACAGCTGGGGCAGGGGCTTCTTCCTTCCCACCCTCCCCATCCATCTCCACAGCTGGGCACTGACAGGCCTCGGGAGGAGGCTGGTGAGGAAGGTTTTCAGGTCTCCAATACCAAGGTTAGTGGTGCATTTGCCTGCTGACCCAGCCTCTAAGGATCTACCCTTGGCTAGACTCTTAGGAATCCCAGGCACGAGGATGTGCAGGGCAGGGCAAGAGAAGGTCAGTGGGACGGGACAGAGCCCTCAGAGTCCTGCCCCCTTGAGTTCTCTCTGGCAGCAGGGGTGAGTAGCAGACTCTACTCAAGGGAGGAGAGGGGTGTGCTTCCTCTACTTCCCTCCTTTCCTTCCTCTTCTCTTCCACCCTAAAATGATAACAAAAGGACAGGAGAGGATCCCTGGTGACTTGTCCCTGACCATTTCCTCAATGCACCGTACAAAGGAGTCACAGGCTGCGCCCTGTGTAGAGCATCCGAATGTCTAGGCTCTTACTAACCACAGAGGGTTCTGATGGTGTTGATTAATGTTTTTGAGGTTTAATTATTTTTATTTTGTGGTATGAATGTTTTGCCTGTATATATTTCTCTGTGTGTGTGTGTGTGTGTGTGTGTGTGTGTGTGTGTGTGTTGCCCATAGAGGCCAGAAAAAGGCATTGGATCCTCTGGAACTGTAGTAACAGAGTTGTGAGGTGCCTCCTGTGTGTGGGTGCTGGGAATCGAACCAGGTCCTCAGGAAGAACAGTCTGTGCTCTTAACTGTTGAGCCGTCTCTCCTGCCTCCCGCTGATTTTTGATTAGACACTGGAGAGAAGCCTAGATGCGGTAACCTTTCTCTGGGGGCCTATGGTCACGCCTCAGCCTCTGTAGTCCAGCAAACCTAAGGGGTCACTCCACTTTACAGAGTGCAGATGAGGAGTCCTGGAGGGAAAGGGGCACTCACTGAGCACTGTCAGTGACAGCTACGGTCCCTGCCTTTGGGATACTTTATTTGGGCTGTTTTATAGTTTGTTCTTTTGAAACAGAACTTTACATAGCCCAGGCTGGCCTTGACTCGCTGCTCCTCCTGCCTCTGCCTCCCCCGAGTGCCGGGAGTATAGGGGTTTGATACTACTCCCAGCTCATTTGTTTTTGTGTGTTTTATTTGAGACAGGGTATCCATATGTTGCCCAGGCTAACTAGCCTCAAACAGGTAGCAGTTCCCCTGCCTCTGCCGTCCAAATGTGGACATTACAGGCGTGTGCCATGAGACTGAAAGACAGTGTGAGCTTCAGTTAGCTCAGTCCTGCTCTACTGGCCGGGCTGGCCGGGAATTTAGCCTGATCTTAGCCCCACCCTCCCAGCTAGCTGTGTGGATTAAGTATGCGCAAATACCTACAGCCGCAATAACGTTTAGGAATCATAACAGCACTGGGTGTTTTTAAATTATGAATGAAAAAAATCACTTCTTAAGAAGGAGACTGAAGGACTGCGAGATGGCTCCGTGGGAAAAGGCACTCACCACCAGGTCTGACGACCTCAATTTGATCCCTGAGACCCATGTGGTAGAGACAAAGAAGTGACTCCCACAGGCTGTCCCTGACTCCACGAGCTCACATGGTATGTCCATCCACACACACAGATACACACAACAAACATAATTAATAAATAAATGAAATTTAAGAAAGGAAGGTTCAGGTGTGGTAGCTTAATCCCAGCACTCAGAAGGTAGAGGCAGGTGGGTCTCTGAGTTTAAAGCCAGCCTGGTCTACAGAGTGAGTTCAAGGACAGCCAGGGCTACAGAATAAGACCCTGTCTAAAAAAAAAAAAAAAAAAAAAAAAAAAAAAAAGAAGGAAGGTAGCTAGACACAGTGACTTAATGTCTATAATCTGGCATACGGGAACTGAGGCAGGAGGATCAGGAGCTCGAGGCCAACCTTGGCCTATATGACACCCTGTGTTTTGAAGTGGAGAAACAGACATAAGGAGGAAAATGGCGCGCATCTCCTCAGAGTGGCGCCTCTCTCCATCAGGCCCTCTGCTGGCACTGCAGTGCTGCTGGCTCACTGGCCTTGTCCTCCTGAGCCGAGGCTCCGCCATGGACCAGTGTAAAAAGCAGACGGCCCACGACTGTAGCTTCTGGGCGTTGTCTCGTTGGGGCCACAGGAAGTGCCAAAGCCCAGTTTCGTGCCTTTCCTGACTGTCAGAGCTGGGCTGAACTCTGCCCCAGGCCTTGAGTGAGGGCACCTGCCACAGCAGGAGAGGGTGTGGCTCATCTGAGCACGCCGCATGCTGCCCACAGGCTAGTCCACTCCATGGAGAGGTGGACGGCCACCTCTTACGAGCAGTGCACTGAGGTACAGGCTGACCCCCCCCACACACAGCATCTTAGACACAGTCTGCTATTTTACCAGAGCTAGAGGCCAAGGATAGGGTGGTGCTGAGGAGAGCAAGGCAACACACATATCACACACACACATACCACGTACAGTCACACAACACCTCATATACACACCACATACACACCACATACACACCACACACACATACCACACATATACACTACAGATACCACATACACACCACATACACACACACACACCATACATAACACCTCACATACACACACAACACCTCACATACACACCACACACACACACCACAACTGTTAGCCTGTGGTTCCTGGAAACTGCTTTCCGGGCTTTCTCCTTCTCTACCGCACTTCCCTGACAAGTCTCTGGAGTCAGACAACCCCCTGAGGCCAGGGAAATAGGATGAGCTAACAACACCCTGTTCCTTACAGAGGGCCTGGTGTGTCCACGCCTGTAGTCACACAGCCTGGGTGAGGAGTCACAGCAGAGACACCTTATGAGCCAGCATCCCAGAACATCGAGGTCAGAGGACAGCTTTGGGGGTCATCCTTTCCTTCCACCTTGCTTGAGGCAAGGTCTCTCGTGTTGGGGCGCTGAGGTGTACTCCAGGGTAGCACCCGAGACCTTCTGTCAGTCCTCCTGTCTCTCAGGGGTGCTGACGTCACAGGTGCTCGCCACTGCCTCCAGCTTCTGTGGGTTTGGAGGCTCTCACTTGGGGTGTCCAGTTTGCACCGCAGGAGGTTTACCTTCGAGCATCTCCCTAGCCCTCCTCCTTCCCTCCGCTCTGTAAATTTGTTTACTACTGTGTGTGTACCTATCATATGTCACACACAACATACATATATGATGCATGTCTACGTATTCACAGGTCAGGGGACAACTTCATGACTTCTCTTCTTCCACCTTTATGGGTTCTAGGAATTAAACTCTGTTGTAGGCTTTCATTGTTGGGGAGCAAGCACATTGTTGTCTGAGCCATCTTGTTGGCCCAGAGGACAGGTATAACTCTGCTTTATTTTTCTGAGACAGGGCCTCATATAACCCAGGTTATTGCTCACCGTGGTCCTCCTGCCTCTACTTCCCAAGCGCTAGAATTACAGGTGTGCACCACGATGTCCAGCTATTTTCATGTGTGAGATAATCTTTTAAAATGTTCGTGGGCGGGGAAGGGGCACGTAGGCGTGCGATTACACACATGGAGGCCGGAGGACAACCTCGGTGGCAGGTCTTCAGAGTGCTGCTGTGACAGAGCACCCTGGCAAAGCAGCTTAGGTGAGGAAGCGTTCATTGGGTTACAGTTCCTCGTTACAGCCCACTGTGCAGATGACACAGCCGCAGGAGTTCCCAAGGATGGCTCACGGCAGGCACATCCGCAGCCCAGAGCAGAGAGGACGTCTGCACCCCCACTGCCCGTGTAGTCCTCCCACTCCTGTACAGTCCAGGGCTCCACCAGGGAATGGTGCTGCCCACTGTCACATCCATTACCCACAGATATCTCACAGGCCAGCCTGCTCTAACCAGGTGATCTGGTTGTGTCTAGTAGACAGGTAAGCTAACCGTCACATCTTCCAAGTCTTCCATCTTTTGTTTGAGAGAGTCTCTCACTGGCCTGGAACTCCACCAAGTACGCCAGACTACTTGACCCTGAGTCACACCCCTCCACACCCGCCTCGTTCTCTCTCTCTCTCTCTCTCTCTCTCTCTCTCTCTCTCTCTCTCTCTCTCTTTCTCTCTCAATGCATTTGGTCAGGCAGTGGTGGTGGCACATGCCTTTAATCCCAGCACTCAGGAGGCAGAGGGATTTCTGAATTCAAGGCCAGCCTAGTCTAAGAGTAAGTTCCAGGACAGCCAGGGCTACACAGAGAAACGCCGTCTCAGAAAAAAACAGAAAAAGAAAACAAAAGTGTATTTTGTTTCCTTATGAGTCTCTTAAGGGCTGAGAAATCGCGTCCTTTTACCCCAAGTCCTCCTGGCGTATTGCCCAAGGAGACAGCGTCTGGCAACACCCCGGAAGGTAGTGTTGGTGACTGTACTGTTCTCTGGTAAACTGTTTACAGCCAGCAACTATCAACTGTCCCCGTGTGCTCTTCATGACACGCCCCTTCCCTACTCCGGGACCACACGTGGCCTGCAAATGCACCTCCAAGCCCTTCTCTGTTTTATCTGTGTATGCTTGCCTGCGCGTGCGTGTGTATGTGTGTGTGTGTGTGTGTGTGTATGTGTGCGCGCGCGCACCAAAGCATATATATATAGAGAGGGGGGGGTCAGAGAACACCTGGGGTGTTGCTCCTCCCCTTCTATCCTGTTTGAGACAGGGTCTCCTGTAGCTCTTGTGCTGGCTTAGCTGGCCTGCATACTTCCGTTTCCAGGGGTTTCCTCCATCTGCCTTTCATCTCGCCATCAGAGTGCTGGCATTACATGTCGCCACTCACTACTGCTTCCAGCTCTATGCGGGTTCTAGAGTGTTGGAACTCAGGCCTCACGCTCACACAGCAAGCACTTGCCCACAGACCACCTCCCCATCCCCAAACCCTCTTTGTGAGGCTTTGCCTCAGTTCCCAGACTCTCGAGAGGACGGTGAGAATTGGGCAACCCCGAGAGTGATACAATGCATGCCTCCACTGTCCACACTGTCCCCATCCAGGCCAGTGCTGTAGGCTGCAGCGGGCTGGGTCCCATAAGCAAAAGAGGAAACTCTTTTTCTGAGGCTGAGATTCAAATGAGCTTGAATTTGCCTCCTCTTGAGAGCATTGGAAGCAGCTGCTAAGAACTGAAACCATGAGATATGAGAGGGGAAAATGGGCTTGCGGATCAGGGGACAGCTTGGTTTGTATGCGCGCGTGCGTGTGCATACACATACACACACACGCAGTACACATATATATACTCAGGCACATGCACACAAAAGTAAGAATTCTGGAGAAAGCAAACAAGAGGCACGTGCCTTATGCAGTGGAGATGGAGGAGAGGGAGGTGCTGCACTTACGGAGGGCAGATAGCCTTGCTTGGGTGGTTTAGGACAGCAGCAGGCCAGCAGTAGGACCTGGCACAGGCAGCGGGTGGCCCCTTCCTTCCATCCTATGCCATGAGCCCAGTGCTTTCTGGACATTGCTTCATTGGTTCTTCATGGCCTCCTTGGATGGGCGCATGGGTACATTCTGGTTTTAGAACTTTCACAGGCAGAGAGATAGCAGACACAGTCCTGTGGCTGGGTAGCAGGATTGGCCTCATGCTCCAAAGCCAGTGCTCACAACTCTTGCCTGTTTACAACAGACAGCACAGCTAGTCCTTAGAGGAGCGGCTGTGGAGGGGCAGGATGCCCAGCATGGGCTCCACAGACCCGGGTGTGGTAGCGCCCGCATGGGCTCCACGGACCCGGGTGTGGTAGCGCCGGCATAGGCTCCACGGGCCCAGGTGCATGCTTTCAGTTATTTCTCCAGTGCTTCTGAGTGCCATGTCCTCATGTAGTAATTACAGGGGACATCTTCTCATCGAGTGGTGGCTGAGATGGTGTGTTCACAGGAGCATTCTATTAGAGAGGAGGGGGCGCTGGGAGTGTGGCTCAGTCGGTAGCGGGCTTATCTAGGATGTACAAAGCCCTAGATTTGATTCTCAGCACCACAACGAGCCAGGAGTGCTGTGACAACTGGAATCCCAGCCCTGGGAAGGTGGAGGCAGGGAAACCAGAAAGTCCAGGTCTCTTTGCTCAGAAAAGGAGGGATGGTGGGAGAGATAGGGCTAGGAAGTTCCAGCCCCAGGAGGAACACAGACTGCAGTTAGGAGTTAGGAGGGGGGAACGGGAAGGAAGGAGGTGGTGTGGGAAAGGAGGGCGGGCTTGTGGCCCAGACCCGGCCCCTGACCCATCAAAAGCTCCACGCTGTGCCGTTGTGGTCTTCGGAGCAGCAGGTGCACGCTTTGTTGATATATGGAAATGTGTGTTTGGGGCGAGCCACAGCTGTGTAAACACGGTCTGCTCCGTTACCTCCGGAGAAGAGAGGCTCCCGCACTGCCTGGAAGCCCTGCTTCACCACTTACTTATTTTTCTATAAATTCCTGATGATAGGTCAGAGTAAACACGGGGTCAGGATGTGGTGTTAGCCTCTGGCCACTGGGTAGCCAGAAGGAGTCACTGCTGGGTTCTTGGGTTTGGGGACAGGAGCTGGTTCTCTCTGTCCCTTCTGGGTCCCCAGGACCGAGCTCAGCCTTGGCAGCAAGCACCGTTACCCTCTGAGCAGTCTCCCCAGCTGACAGGGTCTTACTATAACCACTAGCTACTCTGTCGACCTGGATGACCTTGAGCTGGAAATTAAGGCCCGTGCCACACCTGGCTCCTTGGTTTGCTATTGGGATTTTCATTCACGTAGTTGATCCTCATCGTTGATGATGCTGTATTTGCAAATCCGATCTGTAACTACACAATGAACACTTATGCTCTTTTGTGGTTGTTCTCATACGTGCACAGAGAAATGAACGGGTTGACTGGCAGCCCCTAAGCATGCATTTCTAGCTGACAGACAAGGGACACTTGGCTTTTTTTTTTTTTTTTTTTGACAGTCCCATGTCTCTCTAGCTGGCTTCAAACTCACTATATAACTGAGACTGTCCTTGAACTACCTACCCTGTGTACTGAGTTGACAGGCATGCCCCCCACACCCGGTTTTTGCAGTGCCAGGGCTCAAACTCGGGGCTTTATGTATTCTAGGCAAACACTCTACCAATTGAAGTATATCCCTGGACCAGACCCATCTTTTAAAATTCACACTTAGGGCTGGAGAGATGATTCATCAGTTAAGAGCACTTGCTGCTCTTGCAGGGGATCCAGGTTCAGTCCCAGCACCCACATGGTCATTCCCAACTGTGTGTGACTCTAGCCTGGCCTCTTCTCCTGTGGGCACTGCACACTCTAAGATGAGTGAACCCACTCTGTTTTCATCCACTTACAAAGCTGTAAAGTGACCACCATCTTCAGCAAGTCAACAGACTCACAGCCGGGATTGGAGATCTGGCTGGTTTCCATCTCTCTCTCCATGCCCCCTGACCTCTCTCGGGTCTCTTTCAGAATGCCCAGGAGAACCATGGGCTGGCTGTGCCCACCCCTTCTGTCCCAGAAGACTTTGCAGACAAAGAAGTGGGAGGTAAGAGAACTCTGATCTCATGGTTTCTTCATCTTTTTTCCTCCACCTGCTCCATCTCCCCAGCTGGAGGTAAAGTCAGAGCCCCTCCCCCCCCACCAGCCTCTTAGCCACTGGCTGAGGTGGGTGGTGGGTGATCTTCACAGTGGGGCCGGGAGCTGTGGAGATCCAAGGTTGGCTAAGGCTCATTGGAGGACGTGGGGAAGGGGTGGGACCAGGTCACAACAGGACAGAAGGCAGCAGCAAGACCTCTGAGGTCAGGGATGGATGTAAGCCACTTAGTGTTAAGGTATCCATTCACACCTGGCCAGTGACACCCCACAACACTCAGAGCAAAGGGTACGGAGGACTGCTGAGATCTCATGCATTGCTTCCCTGCCCCTCCTCCCACCTCTGCTGCGTGGGGTTTCCTTAATCTGCCTAGGCAGTTCTCACCCCTGGGTCTGCATCTCAGCCCCCTCCTGCCATCCCTCCCTCTCCTCCATGATCACCTTCTCAGTGGGGCCTTCCTAATAAGATGGCACCTCTCGGTACCCCTCCCCTCCTGATTTTATTTCTACCTTCACCATGGTAATGATTTACTAATGTATGGTGTTGGTTGTCTGTCTGGTTGACCCCTTAATGAATAAACTTCAGAGGTTGAGCGTATAGCAAGGAAGCGTGGGTGGAGGCCAGAGGATAACATCACCTAGCATGAACAGGGCCCTGGGTTTGATCCCAGGAATAAACAAGAATAAACTCCAGTGAGCAGCGTCTGTCTTGTTTATTGCTGTCGGGACCCCAGGCGCTCCAGGTCTAGGGGAGCCTTCCCAGGAGCCCTTCTCCCGGCTTGCAGCTGTCTCCTATTTTGAGGTGGGAAAAGGGAAAATGCGTGTGGTGGAAGGAGGCTGGGGCCCAGGAGGAGAGGAATGTGGCTGCCGTCCAGGTGTCTGTCTCTGCAGCCACATTGCCCAGGGTACCCTCCCTCCTTTGCGCCGTCACAGGCCAGAGCCCGCTGCAGAGGTCCTAGACCATGTGACAGATGGAGTGGGAGTCACCCTTTACAGTAAGAAGGGGACTGACGGCTCTTAGGACAGCTCACGACACAGGTGGCATTGCTGCTTCCTCAGTCAGGCTTAGGATGAAAGGGCTGAAGAACTAGTGTTTCTTTTGACCAACCCTGTGCCAGGCACAGAGATTGGCTTTGGGTTGGAAAGATGGCTCAGCAGGTGACCAACCAGAACTGAGCCAAGTTTAGTCTCCAGAACTCACATGGTGGGAGGAGAGAACTTACTCCCCTAGCTGCCTTCAGACCACCTCAGCCATGCCATGGTAACCCCCCACCACACACACACACACACACACTAAAGAAAGAGACAGAGAAAAGGAAAGCCTTGTTAAGAGAGGGAGGGAGGGGGATGGAGGCGGCTCCACCCCACATCTCTGCCTTCTTTCTCCCAGGTACCAGCTCACTAGTCAACGGCAACCTCCGACTCTACAGCTCTGTGGGCGACCTGAGGCCCGCACACTATGAACTGGACTCTTCCATCCCACCACCTCCCCCAGGCCCAGCTCCAGGGCCACCCCAAGAAACTTCACAGCCTCCGGGGAAGTCCCCTCCATCACAGCCTCCAGGGGAGTCCCCTCCACCACCGCCTCCTGCTGTCCCTCCCCCTCTTCCTCCCCTGCTGGTGGAACCCCCGCCCCCACCCCCACCCAGCACAGCCCCACCTCCGCCCCCGGTATTGGACACCTTATCTCCCTCCTCCGCCCTCTCCCCGCCATCAACACCGACCCCTCCAGACTTCATCCCCCCTGCCCCGCCATCAGCTTTTCTAAACCCCCCTCCACCTTCTTTGCCAGCCCCAGGACCCCCAACTCCAGTCTCTCCTCACACAACTGGACCGCGTCTCTTCCCCACTGGGGGTATTAGCAAGTGGAAATCCGAAGTAGCACTCAATGGCAGGCAGCCAGAAGACCCCAGAACCAGCCCCCCCAAGAGCCCTGCTGCACTGAAGGGGCCTATCCCCGAATCCCACCTCACCTTCCCCAGGTCATTCAAGGTGCCTCCCCCAACTCCAGTCAGGACCTCATCTATCCCAGTTCAGGAAGTGCCAGGGGCTTCCCCTGAGGAGGAAGCCAGTCTGAAGGCCTCTACCCACCTCCCGCCACCCTCCAGCTTCAGTGTCCGCCCTGCGTCTCAGGTTTACCCTGACAGGGCCCCAGAGCCAGAGCACACGCCAGAGCCCAGGCTTGAGACACCAGGCAACCCAAGGCTCGGGCAGCCTGAACCCCAGACAAATGGACAAGCTGGAGTTCCACCCCCAGCTCCTCCCTTGCCTCCACCTGCTCCCCCACTCCCTCCACCAGCACCCTCCCTGCCCCCGGCTGCTCCTCCTTTGCCCCCTACTGAGCAGGCAGTCCCTCCATCTTCTGGATTTATGAAGATCCCAAAATCCAGCTCACCTACTCTCAACCCCAAACCCAACCCCCCCACTCCGGAGGACACAGCCTCGTCAGAACCCGTTGACTGGAGGGACCCCCGGCAGATGGAAAAGCTTCGAAGTGAGCTGGCAGCCTATCTCTGTGGGACCAGGAAAGAGGATCGGTCACTCGGCCACAGGCCAGTCCCTAAGGTAGCCTTGAAGGACAATGAGAGCAAGAAGGACCCTAGCCTAGCAGAGGAGGCTCCTCCAAGCCTGCCTGAGAAGACAGACCCCTGTGGTCCTGAGAAGAGTAACTCCAGCAACAGCCTGCCAGAGAGAGAAGCCACTAGCAGCCTGACCCTACCCCCTGTGGACTACATCCCCCAGGATACTCCAGCCCCCAGTGTCAAGCAGATCCGCAATGAGCTAGAGGCTCGGTTTTCCTCCTCTGCGGAGAAAGAAGCCAAGCCTAGCATAGCATCCCTACCTCCCAAACCCCGGCTGGAAGGGGGAAGAATTTTTGAAAACGGGACTGATCATGGCAGATTCCATAAGCCTGTCACCAGGAATCCACCCCAGCAGTCTGCCACAGCTCTGCCGGCCACACCTCCCCAGTCCAAGATTACACCTGGACCAGCAACACCACCCAAGGCCACACCTGGACCAGCCACACCATTCAAGCCCACGCCTGGGCAGGCCGTACTTCCTAAGGCCACACCTGGGCCAGCCTTACCACTCAAGCCTACACCTGAGCAGGCCACCTCGCCCAAGGACACGCCTGGCCAGGCCACAGCACCCAAGGACACACCTGGGCTGTCCATCCCGTCGTCTCAGCAGGTGGCAGAGAAAGACCTTGTCCCAGTGAGACACAGAGAAAAGCCAGAACCTCAAGCAAATGCAGCGGCCACCCAACTGTCCACAAACGGAGCCCGCTCCCCTCCAGCCTTCCCACCGAAGATGTCCACTGGAGGAGAGGAGGTACCGTTTCTGTACAGATCCCACCGCAGCCAGAACAGCCATAGCCGAGGGGTAGCTGTGGTGATTCCCACTCGGGCCAAAGGGGAGGTCACAGACTCAGGGGGACTGGCGGACGAAAAGGAGCCTGAAAACCATCCAGCCAAACCTTTTGCCCCAGTACAGCCTGCTGACCAACTCCTCAGACACCCGGTGACTGGGGAGGTGGTGGAGCAGGGCTCCCCAATGGCCCTGCTCCTCGCAGCCAGGCAGAGGGCACAGAAGAGCAGGCCTGGGGGCACTGCAGGGACTGCGATGGGACCCGGAAGGTCCTCTCTGCCAGGAAGTCTCCGTGACCATGGCAACCAAACGGAGGCCAGCTCTGATACCATCTTTTACAGAGGTAGTCGGCCCAACTCCTTCCTTGTGGTCCCTAAGGTACCCAGTGAGACAGAGGGCTCCCACCTGACCTCAGCACGGCCCGCTGGAGCCAGTCAGCAGAAGCCCCAGCAGGGACGAGACACACAGGGTCCAGAGCCAACCCATAGGCATGGGTGGACCAAGGCCGAGTCCCACGCCGCTGTGACCCGGGAAAGGCACGCTCCCTCAAGCTTATCCCAGGGCCGCGCCCTTCCCAAATCCTTCTCTTCTCCGCCCTCTCCTTCCTACAAGAAGGAAGAGGAAGAAGAGTTCAGCTTTGATATAATTCCGCCACCGCCAGAGTTTAGCAATGACCCTGAACCCCACGCTGGGCTGCAGCATCTGGACCGTCGCGGGTCCCCACCCAGGAACAACTACTCGTCGGACTTGGGGCAGCCCCTGGACTTGGGGTCCGGGGCCAATCCGGCTCGCGGCTCCTCGCGCTTTGCCGGCACTCAATACTCCGGGCTCGGGGGCCTGGATCGCTTCTCCGGCAGCGGACGCTCGCTCATCAAGAAGCGCCTGTACGTCGGGGAGCCCCACCGCAACCCCGGGACGCCCCGCGGCGCCACTGGCCGCAGCATGAGCTCCCCTAACTGCTTCGGGCCGCAGCCGGGAGGTCCTGATATGCGACGGGTCAACTCGGCGGGCCGCGCGGCCCCCGGAGGCCTGCACGCACGGAGGCTGTCGCTGGAGGGCGCCCGCGGTTCAGCCGAGGTCAAGTACAAGACGCCCGGCGGGGGCGGCGGTGGTAGTGGCGGCAAAGCTGGGGACTATGGCTTCATCCCTGCCAAAGGCAGCAGGTGAGCTGGGGAAGGATCTCCGGGGGTTTGCGACCAGGGATGCGTGAACAGAGGTAATGCCAAGGCCACGGCCATAGCTTGCGACTAAGAGAGAAGGAAGAAAGGCTCAGATACATGGAGAGGGTGCTGTTGGCTGGCTCCTTACTTCCCAATACATCTCTTCACTCCCCTCTCGCCCTCTGGAGGTTCAGGGCTTCAAACCAGTGTAGAAGAAAGGGAGACCTAGTGGGCTCAGGAGGAAAGATGGATCCGGACGCAGGCAGGGAGTAAAAGAGTCTGAGTGAGCAGAGGGTACCAGGGGTGTTCTGCGGTCAGCAGGGCTTGTCTGATGTGTTTGGTCCCACCCTGGAGTTCAGAAGTCCATCACATCACAGTTTAAAATGTTCTGTTCTTGAGGAGGTGGGTAGAGGGGGTCCATGCGAACCTTCACCACTCCCCCTTTACACTCCCTCCAGGTCTCCCCACTATGGAAGCCCCATCAATACGTTCACGGTGAGGCCAGGGACACGCCATCCCATCTCCTACGCCTACTCTGGAACCCATCGGAAAGCGGCCTCCTGAACTGTGGTTCACTTTGCTGACTTCTAAGGGGTTGGATTGGGGCAGCTGTTTTGTGGGGGGTGGGAGGTCACTCTGGGTATTATAGGTCCCAGCTCAGACACCACTGAGAGCCTTTGTTCTCAAAGACAGAACAGACAGACAGGCGGTGTGTGAGTGGCAGAGGTGGGTCTGTGGAAGATGGAAACATGTCTGTCTCCAAAGCACCAAGGGACGGCTTGGCTATGTACTATTGGCAGATGGGGGTGGGAGGGGGAAGGAGGAGCTTTCTGGGCCTGCGCCTTGTCTCTGCTATCTAGTACTGTCTGCTTTACCAAGGTTTATTGAAACCAGTTTACACGCAGGTTCTAAAAGAAGGGCTGGGCCCCAAGTCTGAATTGAAACCCATGGGGGTGACATTTGTATGTCAGAGCCTCACACTGTGCCTGTTCCCCCGAACATGTAGTAGGTGGTCTCCTCTGCACTTGGAGATGTGATCAAGACTGCCTGCATGATACAGAAGCCTTATGCACTGGTTAGGTCGAGGGTGGGATCCTTGCTCCTTGGCCATGGCACTTACCCATGAGAGAGCTTGGGATGGGAGATGGGGGGTAAGCTTGCTTTTCCATCCAGTCCTGATGGGGGGGTAGACCCAAGGAGCCACAAGGTTCAGAAGTGTGCTGCCAACATGCAGACAGGTCTTGCACAATCAAGGGTAGTGTGCTAAGGCCAGCTCAGAGCAGGAGCAACCTGTCAGGATAGTCACCATCTGTCCTCTGCCTGGGCAGTGAATTGGGATATATTCTAGTATATATATGTCTTGGGTTATGTCAAATACATGAGGAACAATAGTTAGTTCTTCAGGTGGGGACTGGCTGGATTCCTGTGACCAGGTCAAGGCAGGTAAGAAAGGAAGGGCAGAGGAATGGCCCACCTCACAAGAACAGGAGAAAGACAAGAGGAAGCTCCCTGTGGGGGGGGCAGCTCCCTGTGGGGGGAGCAGCTCCCTGTGGGGGGAGCAGCTCCCTGTGGGGGGGCAGCTCCCTGTGGGGGGAGCAGCTCCCTGTGGGGGGAGCAGCTCCCTGTGGGGGGAGCAGCTCCCTGTGGGGGGAGCAGCCCCCTGTGGGAGGAGCTCTTGGACCTTTGTGATCTGTGGCACTAGCTGAAGTACTAGGTGGATGGCACCCAGCTGGTTCAAGCAGGGTGAGGGACTCCCTATATTCATGAAGCCAAGCTCATCAACATAGCACTGGCCTCTGACTGCTTCCCTAAGCAGTGCTATGGAGTGTCCTGGGGTGGGTAAGGAAGGGCTTGGTTTCACTTGGCATGGGAAATGAACAGCCAGTTTGGACTGGCCCCTGCTCTGCAGCTGGTGATTGGTGACTTGGAGCTCCCCAGGCATCATGGGGCTCTGGAGAACTCAGCTAGATGGCACCAAGTACAGGGCTCCGGGCTGAGGGGTAAAGCCAGATAAACTGTCTTTAACAAGTTTGATTTTCTGACTCTGTTTCTTCTTCTGGGCCTGGCGGTAATCCTACCTCAAGCCGCCGCGAGGAATGGAGGCAGCCACAGTTCAGATCCTGGGCCAGTCTAAAACCTGGCACTGCGGTACAAACCTCCGATTCCAGCACTGAGGAAGTGCAGGCAGGAGAAAGACAGTTTAAGGCCAGCTGGACTACACGAGATCTCACCTCTAAGACAAAAAACACAAGGATTTGTGAACGGAAGTAAAAATATAGTTTAGAAGAGGTGAGACAGCCGGGCAGTGGTGGTGCATGCCGTTAGTCCCAGCACTCGGGGGGCAGAGGCAGGTGGATCTCTGAGTTACAGGACAGCTAGGACTGTTGTTACATAGAGAAACCCTGCCTCGAAAGACACAAATAAATAAATAAATAAATAAATAAATAAATAAATAAAATGCCTGCCTTGCCAGCATAAGGACCTGAGTTCAGTCCTAGGTGGAGGGGATGGCTCAGCCCGTGAAGGCCTTGCTTAAAACCTGGTCCCAGAGCCCACACTAAACCACTGTGCTTGGTGCCTGCTTGTAGTCCTGGCACTGAGACAGGGGTCTCTGGGACTCTAGGCAGACAGCCTAGGCCTAATGTTTAAGCCCCAGGTCAATGAGAGAACCTGTCTCGAGGTGGACAACCTTCCTAAGGGTTACACCAGAGGCTGTCCTACAGATGTCACACACATACAGACAAAGGAACACACAAAAACATCGAGTTTTTTTTAAAGGGTTGGTGAGATGCCTTGGTGAGTGAAGCAAGTTGCTTTCTGGTCTGAAAACCTGAGTATGATCCCTGAGAGCCTCGTGGTAGAAGGTGAGAACTGACTCGGCAAGTTGTCCTATGACTCAACATATTCCTCCCTGCTCATGAGCACAAAATAAAACACAAAAGGTTGGCTGGGGTGGGGTAGGCACAAGTCTTTGATCCCAGCACCTGGGAGGCAGAGGCAGGAAGATCTCTATTCAAGACCAGCAAAGGCTACACAGTGAGACTCTATCTCAGAAAAAAAAAAGTGTGTGTGTATATACACATATGTGTGTGTATACATATAGGCCTGGAGATGTGGTTTTAGTGGTAGAGTGCATTGGTTTCTATCTCTAGCAAGTCAGGAAATTGAGATAGGAGGATCACTATGAGTCCAAGGTCATCCTGGGATACATAAAGCCCAGGTCATATAAAATGGCATTTAGGGATATAGCTTCATGTAGTGCTGTCAGAGTACATAAAACACTGGGGTCCATGCAAACTGTAGCGCTCTTATAGTACCATTGGCTGAAAACCCCTGATGTGGCAGCCATAGCCACCAACACTAACATAACCCTGACGGTTGGGAAAGTCCGCTCCTTCTCTGGTTGCTCACTAAGGTCCTAGCATCCGCGGGTGTGTAAGCTGTGTTTGCATTTCATTGATGAGGAAACCAGGTCTCCAACGCAGGAATCAAGTCGCTCCAAATAGCCAGCCTGACTCACTGTGTTTCATCACAGCTGCCCTCCTTCCAGCCTCTTTCCCTCTGGCTCAGCCTTTCCTCTGTACGTACAGCTCCCCACTCTACACCCTCCGTTCACCCAACACCGCAGGGAGGGGGAGGAGAGCCTGGAAAGCCACTCTGCAATTGTGGGCGGCTGAGGTTGATGCTTGTGTGCCTGGGTCTGCTTGGCCACACCTTAGCTGCAGAAGCCTCTCTGTGTGACCCAGTCTGGCCTAAAGCAGCAAGGGCAAGTTTTAAGGATGCCTGTATTTGGAGCCCAGGTCTGCCATCCCTTAGGGTCAAGCTTAGCTTTCTCTGAGACAGACTTTACCCTCAGTGGAGGGTAAAGACAACATATCTGGTTCTCCCCACCAACCCGCCGTGCTTTTTTTTTTTCCAGACAGGGTTTCTTGTAGCCCAGGCTAGACATGAACTTGCTACATTGCAAAGGCCAGCCTTGAACTCCCTATCCTCCTGCCTCCACCTCTTGCTGCTTGGTGCCAAATGCCCAGCTGTTTCATTTATTGTCTATATTTCTGCAGTGCTGGGGACTAAAGCCAGTGGACAGAGGTCATTTTGGACCCAAAAGGTGAGGGTTGCGCTGCCAAGCGGTCCTGTCCTGACCTGCCAGCTCCACCCACCTACCCTCACAACTATGCCCCCTTTCATCTCTACAGGTCAAAGGCAGGGCTGGTGCCCGTCATTAGTCAGCTGTCTGGATGGGTGGCCACTGAGAGCCGGGCCTCATCCTGTACCTCCTTCCAGGTGCAGCAGACTTGCTTTGGGACCTTTGGTTGCTCTTAGCCAGGAAGGTGAGAGAAGAGTGTGGGGCAGGAACCCGTGGTAGCCTTGGGACTGGAACTGTGCCTGTCACATTCGAACACCTGACAAAGACACTTGTCATGACCGGCGCAAGCATTCTGCTGGGTACATTGGTGACATCTCTTGGACATTTATGCTGCTTCTGACAGTCGCTCTCACCTGATTTCCCCGGGTAGAAGGCAGGAGAGTGCAGCCCCCTGCAGTTTGCACTGGTATCCTCCCTGCACCCTGTGAGTGCGTACATGCAGCTGGCATCAGCCAGCAGGTGGCGCTGTGCTTACAGCTGCCTGTTGACCTGGTTTGCCCTGGGTATGGGATGCAGTAGGGGACTTGTGAAAATAAGCTTCTGGGGCTAATTTCTTTCTTTCTTTCTTTCTTTCTTTCTTTCTTTCTTTCTTTCTTT